>NW_020954591.1:14539181-14616907 GCF_900497805.2 Vombatus ursinus | reverse complement strand
TTTGGATAACCAAATTGGGAAAAGAATGAAGGAGGTCCAGACTCACACCCCAGGACACCGGTAGGAACAGAGATGTTTCCATACAAAGAAAGAGACTTGACTAAAAAGGAAGGTAGTGAATTACTTCAAGGATGAGGTAACCACCCCTAGGATAAATCAGAGGGTAATCACACCATTTTTGCAGGGGACTCTGTGTTTCCTTGAAGATTTCATGGAAAAAGTTGTCCTTATCAATATCATAAAATGAAGAGGTTGTACTAGATGACTTTTGGGGGCTATCCCAGTTCTAGATCTATGAGAGTATCATCCTATCATAATAGATTTGTGGTTTTAGATAGAATCCCATTTTCTGGTATTCTATGTGCATAGAAATGTGCAAGTTTATTTCATAATAAAAAATCAAGAAAGCTTGATATTCCTTCATTTTACTTTTTTCTTTTTACCATCCTTCATATCTGCCATCATTTTTTAGTCTCCTGACTTTGCCTCTATCTCTCTCCATTTAGTTATTTAAAAGATAAATTCCCTAATTTTTTTCTAATGGCTCCACTTAAAACCTAGCTTTGTAGAGGTATTACCAACATCACTTTCTTTATCCTTCATCCTTTGTACCTCTCCTTAGGACTTCCAAGGGAGACTGTTGTCCTGCTTCTTTCTGTGTACACTTGCATCAAAGGGGTGGAGCCTGTCAGGTAGGCTTGATTTGCTGTTTTTCTCTTCTCTTTTCTTCTCCTTCTCCTTCTCCTCCTTCTTCTTCTCCTTCTTCTCTTCTCCTCCTCCTCCTCCTCCTCCTCCTTCTTCTTCTTCTTCTTCTTCTTCTTCTCCTCCTCCTTCTCATTCTTCTTCTTCTTCTTCTTCTTCTTCTCTCTCTCCCCCCCTTCTCTATCTTTGTTTCTTTCCCTTGCACTCTGTCTGTCTCTGTCTCTATCTCTCTCTGAGAACATCATCTTGGTTTGAATTATTACTGCTTGGCATTTTGCTTATATTTCCTGCCTTTCATGCTCTTTCTCCTATCACCAGTGGCTAAAGTCTGTCAGGAAGGAGTTAACTATTAAAGAGCAATACATACCTTTAAAGTAAAAATTGAATAGAAATTCAGCCAAGCAGCTTAATGAAAATGAGCCAGATGTGAAACTGCATATCTACTGAGAGACAGCACAGAGTGGTTATGCTGTGTTCTAAATTGAATCTCTAGGCAACATCTTCATAGAATACATGGTTTGAATGTGCCCTTACTTAGACTGTGGAAGTGAATATTCTTTGTAGGTAAGCTACTTTATTATTGTTAAAAATGTTTTCGTTATGAGCTTATTTTTGCTTTTAACAAACATCAAATAAGACAAACATTTCCATATATGAAGCAGAACAGAAGAAGGGAATTGTGCATGAAGCTGTGACTCTCTATCACATATGGCTTGCTTCCCCAAGTCCCTCTGGAAAGCTATCTTCCCCTTCCATGGTGCTCTTTGGCATGCCTGTACCATAGGGAAAAACCTGCTTTCATTTGAAGTCCCATTTCTAACTCCTCCCATCTTCATTCACCCAGTGAGACTTGTCTCCCTCTTGATGACCCAGTACTGACTGCACTTTCACTTACATGCCACAACTTACACTGGTGGTTATGGGGGAGCTGAAATTCTCTTTGCTTCTCATTGCACCTTCTAGATTCTCCATCTACCATCATCACTCAGAAACCTCTCCTCTGAGGCTTATTCAATCTATTTATCACCCAAACAAGATTTTAGTAGCTGTTGTCCGCTGACTCTCCCTGCCCTCCCTTCTACCCCCAATCCTAATGCCCTAAGACACTCTCCTTCTTTCCTCCATGAGTTCAGTGCCAGGCTCACGGGCTTTCTCTCCTCTCCAACTCTTGCTCTCACCCCAGGGGACTTCAAAATACATGCCAAGACTCCCTCAAACCCCTTAACTTCCCAGTTCTCCAACTTACTCATATCCTATGACTTATTCTTTCAACCCACCTAAGCAACACAGAGAGAGGGTCATGCCCTTGATTTTTGCCATCACCCCCAAGTGTTCCACTTCCACATTCATGAACTCTGAAATTCCCCTATCTGATTGCAATCTATTGACATTCCACTTCTCCTGCCTTCCAACACCAAACCCTATTCTTCATCCATGCCATGACCTCTAATCCCTTGATCCCTCGGTTCTCTCCTAGGCCATGTCCCCTGCCCTAACCACACTCTTCTCCTTTCCCCATCCTGATCCCTTGGAGGACCAGTTCAACTTTGTACTGTCCTCTTCTGTTGAGTCTCTTGCCCCTTTATCATGAAGCCAATTATGCCCTGCTAAGTGTCAGTTTTGCATCACTCCCACCATCATCCACTTTCCTCCCAAAATCCTCTTTCCCCTCTAACTTTCCTGTTATATCCAAAGCCTTACATACTCCTAGTCACCCAGGATCACAACATAGTTGTAATCCTCAACTTCTCACTCTCTCACCCCCTTTCCTCCATATCTAATCAGCTTACACTCCCTTTTGATTTTACCTTTGCAATATCTCCTGTATATTCCCTTCTGTCTTCCAATACTGCCATTAACCTGATAAAGGCTCTCATCACCACCTGGTGATGAGAGATATTACAATAACCTAGTCTCCCTGCCTCGACTCTCCTCCACTCCAGTCCATGTTCCACTTAGCCATGAAATCGATCTTCCTTAAATTCATGTCTGACTATGTCTATCACCTTACTGAATAAACTTTAGAAGTTCCTTATCAGCTCCAGGATCAAATATAAAATACTGTTTGGCTTTCAAATCCCTTTATAACATTCTATTGCTACCTTTCCAATATTCTTACATCATACTCTCCTTCCCCTCATACTGTGTGATCCAGTAACACTGGCCTTCTTGTTCTTCCTTAAACATGACACTCCATCTTCCACCTTTAAGCATTTTTACTGGCTGTCATCCATGCCTGGAATTTTCTCCCTCATCTCTACTTCCTAGCTTCCCCGAATTCCTTTAAGTGTCGGTTAAAATCCCACCTTCTGCCAGAGGCCTTTCCTAATCTTCCTTAATGCTAGTGTCTTCCCCTGAGATTTTTTCCAGTTTATCTTATATATATCTTGTTTGTACATAGTTGTTTTCATGTTGTCTCCCCCGTTAGATTGTGAACTCCTTCCTTGAGAGCAGGGATTATTTTTGCCTTTTTTTGGTCTGTAATGGTTATATTATGTACTTCAAAAATGCTTCCTGACTTGACTTTTCCTTTTAAAAACATGATAAATTCAGCGTGCAACTTTCACAGCCAATCTGCTTGTTGTCTCTGTTTCCTTCTGGTCCTCCTTCCTTCTGTTCTATTATATGGGTTTAAAAATGCTCAATGACCTTTTCTTTTCTTTTTTTTTTCTTTTTGGCAACCCTATCATTACCCTCTCTTACTTCCTCCACCCCAGAAAAAAAAGAAAGAAAAGCAAAACCCTTATACCAAATATGTATAGTCAAGCCAAATAAATTCCCACATTGACCATGTCTGAAAATATATTCCATTCTGCCTCTTGGGTCTATTAATTCTTTGTCAAAAGTTGGGTAGCATACTTCAGCATCAGTCTTCAACTAATAAGATTTTTGAAGTCTTTAAAAGTTATTTTTCTTTGTAAAGTTTTTGTTATTTTTTAAATTATTCTCCTAGTTCTGCTCAGCTCACTCTGCATCAGTTCATAAAAGTCTTTCCAGGTTTATCTTAATCCATCATTTATTATGCCTGAATGATTTTCCATTACATACACATTTTTTCAGCCATTCTCCAACTGTTGGACATCCCCTCAATTTCCAGTTCCTTCTGATAAAAAGAATGTGTGTGTGTGTGTGTGTGTGTGGATATCTTTGGTGTAAAGACTTAGTAGTGGTCTTGCTGGGACAAAGGGTATGTACAGTTTAGTGGCTGTAGGGCAGGGGTGGGGAATCTGTGGTCTCAAGGCCACATGCGGCCTTCTAGGTCCTCGGGTGCAGCCCTTTGACTGAATCTAAACTTCACAGAACAAATCTCCTTAATAAAAGGATTTGTTCTATAAAACTTGGACTGGGTCAAAAGGCTGCACTGAGGACCTAAGAAGGCCACAGGTTCCCCAGCCCTACTTTAAGGCATAGTTCTAAATTGCTACTCAGAAAACATGAGCCAATAAGTTGCTTAATTTAAGTAGCATAGGTTAGAAGATGTATCTTTCTTCCTCATAAATGCTAAATGATTAACATCAGTCCAAATAATAAAGTTCAGAAATATAAAGGTTTGTGTGGTGGGAGGCGGGAGATAAGACGAAAATCCATCCTTTAATAGCCCCTGCATATTTTCTTTTTTGGGTGAATGATCCTTTCCAATAAAATGTGGGAAACAATCTGCAACAATTAATAAATACTCATGCTATTTACCCATGTTCAGCCAGTCTTATGCATTTTTCCCTTTGACCACCAGAGGGCAAAGCTTAAAATACTTGTGTTTCATGAGTGATTGCAGTCACTGTATAATATTCAATTCACTTTAAATGTAAAGAAATCATTCTGCATACATTTGCCCTCCTTTAAAAAAACACAGAAATTTTTTGCGTGTATTATCTCATCTTTACAATTTCCAAAGGGTCTACATAAATGCTGACTGAGTTTAATTTGGTTATTCAACCTAGTTAATCACTGAAACTGGAACCACAATTTAATCCTTCTCATTGTGATGTTTGTGATGTTGTATCCTGGCTAGCCATACTGCCCTCTGTTCACATTGAATGTTTTTATGCTCTTTTAAATACAAAACCAATATGTCTTTGCTGACACTGTTGCCACTTTCTGAAATGTCCAAACACCACAGGCACCTGTACTTATTCCACTAACATTAATCCTACTTTCATCACCAAGTATTCATAGGTGAGCTTGATCTAAAAATAATCATGACTGAAATTTATATAAGCTTTTAAAGTTTGCAAGGTACCGCTGTTTGCCTCAGTTTCCTCTTCTGCAGAATGGGACTAATAATAGCACCTTATCTTCCAGGGTTGTTGTGAGAATCACACGAGAACAATTATACAGTGCTTACTTCAGTGCTTGGCACACATAAAGTACTATACAAATATTAGCTATTGTTATTAATATCACAACAACCGTATTAGGTAAGTACCATGGGTATTCTTCTCCTCATTTTACAAATGAGAAAACTGAGGCCGAGAGAGGACAATTGACTTTCCCTAGGTCACAGAGCTAGTAAATGTCAGAGGTCAGATTCTAACCCAGGTCCTGACTTAAAGTCCAGATGTAGCCTGGAAAGATGTAAAGCTCTTTATAATCTGACCCCTTCCTACCTTTTTAGTCATCTTATACTTTACTACCTTCACTCAATCTACAATCCAGTCAGGCTGGCGCATGTACTGTTCCTTGCACTAGTATGTCGCATTCCACATCCACTCTCCATGTCTTTGTAATGGCTGTCCACCGTGCCTGGAATGCTCTTTCTCTTTACCTCCTGCCTTGTAGAATCCTGGGGTGAGCTCAAATGTTACCTTTTGCCTGGTCTCTTCAGCTACTACAGCTTTCCCTTTAAGATTACATGCCAGCTACTCTGTATGTGTCTTGGATATACCTATTATCATACATGCCATCTCCACCATTAGAACATTAAGGCAAGACTGTTTTGGTCTTTCTTTGTATCTCTAGCACTTAGTATCATGCCTAGCATATAGTAGGCACTTAATATGTGTTTGTTCATTGATTGATATCCACTCTACCATGCTGTCTCTCTAAGGTTCAATAACCCTTCCCCATTATCCAGCTCCCTTAAATACTTTGATAGAGGTAATAGGTATTTCATTCAATTTTGCTGTTTCAATTCAGTTCAACAAATTCAACTCAACAAGCAACCTGTGTTCTTTTCCTCCCTGGGACCACCAGTGTTCTATTCTCCATTTGTGCTCTCTGGCATATATCATATCACTAGTGGGTTTAGGAAGTAAGCCCTATTTGTTACTTCTGTGGGTTTATCCATCATTGTCAGCATCATCAAATTTTTATTGTGGGCACTTGTGCACTGTATAAGACCACAGGGAAAACACTATCCCCAACCCAAGGAAGTTCATGCAAATTCTTATGAAGGAATAGAAATATACTCAGTCAGTCAGATTAGTCAAGAAACACCCATAAAGCACTTACTATGTGCCAGGCAGTGTGTTAAACATTTGGGGTATAAAGAAAGGCAAAAGACAGTCCCTACTCTCAAGAAGCTCACAGTCTACTAGGGGATATGACACACAAGTAATTATGCATGAGCACGGTAGGGTTGGGGGTGGGGGTGGGAGAAGAAGGTTGGTGTAAGGGCACTAGAAAGGTAAGGGAGCCACAATACATATTTCTTATTCTCTAATTATATTCTTTTGTGTTTTATAGTTAAGATTCACCCCAAAAATTATTTTGGATATGTAGAAAAAGTGTGACACACTAATATTAAATAGGCAGCAGAATACCAAGAAGGGTATATGCAGATTAATACTACACTGATGGAATTGGGTATAGGCCAAAAATCTGCAGGCAGAAAGAGGACAAATATAGCTGCGTAAAGCAAGAAAAGTTTAAAATCAAATGCAAAAAGTTCTAAAGTTAGCACAGTGCAGATGTGCCAAAAGGAATGAAACCAAATTATGACTTTTAATTTCTCCTTCAAGTCTCTTTGTATCTGTCTTTCTGTCTCTGTCTCTGTCTGTCTGTCTGTCTCTCTCTGTATCTGTCTCATTAGTTTCAGGGTCAACAATCAATTGAACATAGCAGTGAATATACCATAATGTGGTCATAATGAGAGAAAGAGAAAAACAATAATCACGAGGGCTTTTCTTTTCTGGCAGTGAATGTGGCTCAGGAACTTCAGAAAGGCAGATTGGGGGAGAGGAAAGAGCACCGGATTTGGATTTAAGAGAACCAGGTTCAAATCTCACCCCTGTCACTACTTTTGTGAAAATAAGTGATTTGTTTTACCTTGCTGCCTGTTTCTCATCTGTGAAATGACAGGGCTGAACTAGATAGCCTTTAAGGTCCCTTCTAGCTCCAAGTTTATTTACTGATGAGCCTAAAAGAATTCGTCTCACTCTACTTCTGGTTAATGCCTCCTACAATCACAGAATCTCGAAGTTTGTAAATAACCTTACACATCATCTAATTTAAGATGTTCTTGAGTAAGAATTCACTGTTCAACATTCCTGATGTTGGAGGCAGTGCTCTCTTCGTTCAGGATCAATGATGGGATGAGATGAGGCATTCACAAGTCATTGAATTTTGGGTTGACATCCACCCATTAATTACAGATATTGACACCTTGGTAATTCAGTAAACTCCCATTCTCTACCCTCAGTCACCACCTTAGTTCAGCTCCTCATCAACTCCTGCTTGGAATATTCCAATGGCCTCCAACTTAGAATCCCTGCTTTAAGTCTTTTCACTTCAATCTATAGTCCACACAGTCTCCAAAGCGATTTTCCTTAAGTTGAGGTTTGATCATGTTACTTCTTTATTCCACAGACTTCAAAGGCCCCCATTACCACCAGGAAATATAAACTCCTCTGTTTAGATTTTATACCTCTTCAGAACCTGGTCCCATTCATGTTGTCTACAAGGATACAATGGTGGACTTATCAAATTCCTTTAGAAATCTAGGCATAGTGTCTAAAAGATTCCCTTGATCCATCAGTCTATTTTTTAAACCTGATCTGTAATTTTATTGGTGTAAGAACTTTTAGGGAGGAAACTCCATCTACCAATGTAGAGCAGATGCTTTTCAGCTTAGGCTTTAAGGACCAAAGACCTGGCACTGGAAGGGAGCTCAGAAGCTATATATTCCAACTCTTTCATTTGACAGATAAGAAAACACAACACCAGGGAGATTAGGAGACTTGCCCAAAGATACACAGAGGCAGAATTTATCAGGGTCAGGGGAAGAATTTGAATTCAAGACCTTTGATTCTAGAGCCAAGGCTCTTTCCATACCTCCCTTTAGTCTTAAGGCTGTCTGAGACATTGAGGTGTTAAGAAACTTGGCAAGGGCCAATTCTTAATCCATTATGTTTTGCTGCCTCTCTACCAATATAATAGCCCTACCAAAAATGTGAGAGATGTTGGGCATGACTTGTTCCCTCTGAACCTATACTGGCTTCCCTTTCTTAGTGCTTACAAACCATGGCTTTAATAATATGCTTTAGAATTTTGCCTGGAACTGAAGACAACTTCACTGGCCTATAGTTTGAAAATTTCACCTTCTTTTTTGGAATATGTTAAGATTTTCTTCTCTTTCTTGTTGTTCAGTTGTTTATCAGTTATGTTTGACTCTGTGACCGTAGGTTTTCTTGGCAAAGATATTGGAGTGGTTTGCCATTTCCTTCTCCAGCTCATTTTACATATGAGTGACTTGTCCAGGGTCACACAGCTAGTAAGTGTCTGAGTTCAAATCTGATTTCAGGTCTTCCTGACTCCAGGCCTACTGCTCTATCCACTGTGCCACCTAGCTTCCCCTTTCTCTTCTCTAGTTCTCTTGCATCTCTCTCATTCTACACAACTGTTTGAAGACTATGGGCAGTGATCATGTAATTATCTCTTCCAGTTCTTTCAGTAACCTGGGATCACAAAGTCACAGATTTATAACTATAAGTGATATTATAGTTCATCTAGGCCAACCCCTTTGTATTACAGATGAAAACTAGAAAATTTAGTTTTAAGAAAATCATGTAAAAAAATAAATAAAAATAAATTTTTAAAAAAAGAAAGAAAATCAGGCTCAGAGAAGATAAGTGACATATAGGTAGCAAGTAGATGAAGCAACTTGAACTAATTGAAGACTCACTTATCTTATTATCACTTATCCTGGTTTTCATTCCTATGTTAAGAATTTTCATTCCCACCGTGAAGACTCCTTAGTTAGAGAAAACAGAAGCAAAACTGGAGCTGAGATGTTCTGCTTTCCCTCCTGGGTCTGTCATCATTGTTCTATCTACTGAAAGCTGTGATCCTATTCCTATCTCTTTTTGGTATATTGTTTCTCCAAATATTACCTTAGTATCATAGCCTGAGACTCAGAGATGTACATGACCCTAGTGGAAGTCTCCAGAGCCAGGGAGTGCAGAAAAACTGCAATTGGATGGTTTCCACTGAAGGAGCTATCAGATTATCAGATTGGCCCTAAGGTTGTTTTTTTGTGGATGTGGTGTGCCAAGCTAAGGAGCCGGGTTTTTTTTCCAAGCTGATTATAGACCACCTTGCTTCTATACTACAGCCAAACTGACTTCTTTGTTATTCTCCCTAGGAGAATAGGACAGTTCTATTCCCTCGCCTCCAGCATCTTTACTTGTCCCTACCTCCACCCTAGGAAGGTTCACATGATATGCTTGGAGCAGGACTTCCAGGAAGTAGATGACCCTAAGCGACTTTAGCTGGGCAATAAAGCCAGGAAAATCAGCAATTACCACAGTCCACTGCAAGAGTGATTGCGGTGGGGTGGGGTCTAGAGTGGAAACAGTCAGTTGCAAGAACAGCTAGGCTCAGAATACCATAAAGGGTTTATGGATGACCACAGCTGCCCAGCTGGAAAATTTCTCACGGGCATCTTCCATATCAGTGCAGGTGGTGTCTCACTCCTGCATACTCTCTTCCCTCACTTCTGTTTCTTGGAATCCCCAGTTCTCTTTAGGGCTCAGTTTGAGTGTCACCTTCTTCAGAAGACCTCTCCTGATTTCTCCCAGTTATTAGGATGCCCCCAAATGATTGCATTTATTTAGTCCATATCATGTGATTGTCTATGAACATGTATCTCCTAAATAGATTACAAGCTCCTGGAAAGCAGAAATGTCTCATTTTTATAGTTGTATCCTATGTACTTAGCACAGTCCCAGCACATAGTAACTGTTTGTTAATTGATTTGTCAATCGATTTACTGATCCTTCCCTGCAACGTTGCCTGCAGTAATTGGAGCTTAACATGATTGCCCTGGAACCCCAGTTTAGATATGGATGATGCTTGCCAGCTACCCAAATTTCGAAAGGGACCAGAGATACCAGTTTTAAGGACAAGGTCAAAGACTATTATTGGGTTTACCCAAGACTTCAGAGATATTTGCTCTTTTTAAAGACATTTTCATGAGTGTATATGGTGTTAAGGCTCCTTTTAAGCCTCTCTTAACATGGTTAAGTCCTTATCATCAAGGTAACAGGAATGGAACTTTTGTTCTGTCATTATATCTCCTTAATAAGATGTGAGCTGCTTTGGTCCTGGATGATTCTTGGCCCATTGATAGTGCATTAATGGTGATTGATTGATTCCAATTATACATCACTGGGCATGGCTTTTAATGAAGGGCTATAGAGCTAAGCAGTCAGTGAGAAATGAAGGGAGCATCTAGCTCCTTGGAGGGGAATCACCATGGCCTCATGGCCCTTCTAAGGACCCATTTGTCAGGGAACCACATAGTCCAGGACAGGAGGGAGCTATGTAATTTCAGAGGAAGCATTGGACAGAGACAGCAGCATTAGCTTGTGAAATTCTTGAACTAAGCCAGGAGCTCTAGAAATAAGAGCAAAGAGCAGTGGAATGTCCCTGGACAACAAGGGAGTTTCTGGACCAAGCCTCCAAATGCAGAGGGGAGTCTCAGGACTCTGCTGAGCTCCTAGTCTTCTGGTTATGGCATCACAAAAATCATAATGTATGTGTGTAACAGTGTAGACTGTGTAGAATAATGTGTGTGTTAGACTGTGTGTGACCTCATAAAGAAATTTAATACTGTGTAGAATTAATATTAAATCCAAGTCAGGAAGACCTGGTTTTAAATCTTGCCTCCAAAACTTACTAGCTACATGACTCTGGGCAAGCCAGGGTGTCGAATCATGTGGTGTGAGGGCTTGCCAAGCCCTTTTCAGGGCTACTCACCTACCTTTGGTGTCCACCTTCACCCAACTCTCACCTGTGCCTCCAAAAGCTTTAGCATAAGCATTGGCCACACCCCTATACAACTGTCTTGGCAGATGGGCTAAACCAGGCTTTGGGTAATAGGCCTCAAACCTGTCAGTGAATTAAGAGGTTGTCTATCCCAGGCATATGAAAACTTCCCCTGTCAGAATGGGCAGATGAGAATAATTTGTTGCAACATCCATGAAGGCAGCTATGGCTTTCAAAGACATCAAGGTCATCCACTGCATCTCCCAAGGTCATCTACTGCATCCTGGGCATCACCAGTTGTCCTGGCTTTTGTCTCTTTTTTTCTTCTGTGAGGCAGTTGGGGTTAAGTGACTTGCTCAGGGTCACACAGCTAGTAAGTATCAATGTCAAGTGTCTGGTCTGAGACCAGATTTAAACTCAGGTCCTCCTGACTCTAGGCTGGTGCTCTATCTAATGTGCCATCTAGCTGCCCTCTGGCTTTTGTCTTGCCATTGGACTTTGATGACTCAGGAAAAGAGAGTGAGGCTGACAACTTTGTGCAACTCTGTCTCAGTTAAATCCAATTTACTTAAAAGTCAAGATATCACCCCATGATGTGATTGGTCCTCTTGAAAAAATGAAGGACAAATAACAATGACACTGGGCAAGCCACTTAATAACTCTGTGCCTCAGTTCCTTCATCCATAAAACAGGGGAGTTGGATTCAATGCCCTCTAAGGTTCCTTCCTGCTCTAAAACTGTGGTCCTGTGCCCCAATTAGGGAGGTGATAGATATATTCTCTTCTGTTCGGACATTTGGACAGCACATTTTAGAAAAGGACATTAATAAGATGAAAAGCATCCAGAGGATGGTGACTAGGATAGTGGAGGGTTTCAAAATTATAAGGATAAGTTGAGGAATTAAAGATATTTATACTGGAAAAGGGACATCTTGGCAGGAGGAGTAAAGGAGCTCATGACAGCTGTCTTCAGGTGGCTAACTGGAACAGAGAAGTGAGAACATCTATGTAAATTCCCCAGCTCTCCTCACCTCCAGCCTAGGAAGGCTCACATGATATGCTTGGAGCAGAACTTCCAGGGGTAGAAGTCCGTCCTTAAATAGCCTTAGCTGGTCAGTGAACCCAGGGAGATCAGCAGTTATCCTAGTCCACTGCAGGAGCATGTTGGAGGTGATGTCTAGAACTGAGAAAGCCTATTGTTGCAAGGATGGCTAGGCTCAGAATATCACAGAGGATTTATGAACTACCACAGTCACCAGTTAGAAAATTTTCTCAAGAGCACTCACTAAGTCCCCAAAAGGCTTTCAGCTGGGCTCCCAGCCTGGCATTGTCTTGGTGCAAGGTGACCACTTTGCCTAAAGAGTCATGATCTTGGTTGCTGCATAGGCTGGAAGGGGGTATTTTGGTCCTGTAATTCTGACAACTGCTGCTGGAGGGGGCCTGACATGGTTGCCAGATCCCCTATAACTGGAGAGGAGAACTTTCTGGGAGTAGAGCAAGAGGATAAGATTTCTCTGGGACTCAAGGGCAATGGGTTCCCCATAGTACAAGCTGAGTTCTTTCAAGCCGGGAAAAGCCATATCCGTATAGGATCCTCATTTAGAAAAGAGTCCAGACTGCTGGCCCAGTGGAGCAGAGTTAGATATCAGTTACTAAAAACTTAGGGTGCGGAACAGAAATGAGACAGGAAAGTCTGGATTAGATCTTGGCTCATAGATCTAGATGAAGCCTAGAAAGAATAAGTGACTTATCCAGAGTCCCACTAGTTTTAAGTATCAAAGGTAGAATTTGAACCCAGGTCTTCCCACTTCAGAGCCCATTGAGAGGGTGACCCCTATGATGAAATAATAGACCTTTAGGATTACTAACACACTAGGGAAACAGATCCAGGGAAAGCTCTAATCTCATTTCAGTAAGCATTTGACAAAGTATCCAATAAAGGCAGTGAAATGTAGTCTGTCAGAGTCTGACCAGAGAGCAGTGGAAGGGGAAGGGTTAAACTGGCCAGTAATTTTGCCTGAAGTTGCCATAGGGAAGCTGAGTCTGGGCTGAAAAGGAGCCACAACAAGTCATCAAACTAGGTCAACTTGGGTTCGAGCCAAAGTGGCCAGAGGACCCAAGTTTTTACTAACTATTGTCACTATTGAGAGGTCTGGCTATTTGTAAGGGGAAAATGGGAAACTAAGGCAGCCAATCTCAAAGATGCTAGCCTTGCTAAACCCAGATCCATGCTGAGTCAGCTGTTACATGATCCCAGGAGAAGAGCATGACATCGAGGAGGAGAGACAGAAGGGAAAACCAGAATCACAAGCAGCAACTCCACCATACTGCAAAGGTAATATACTGCAGAGACAAATGGTTCAGTGATATGTTGGGACAATATGACAAGGTACAGTGGCCTGCCAGTCCTGGGCATCTCAACATCTTAATGGAGTTAAGATTCAGGAAACTAGAATTTAGATGCCAATGGCCTATCCCTGGACGGGAGCCTGGATGTAGGGTTTGAGTTTTTTGGACTCTCTTTACCTTGTAAAGAGGTCATGGAGGCTGACCCAACACATGACTTTCTGCCTCCCAGGGCAATTCCCATCTCTATCTGTGTCGCTGGCCTTAGCCTAATGTAGCTGCCATCCAGTTTCTATGAGAGTCATTTGGAATTGACATTGCATGTAAAGAGTCATAACTGATATCACACCTGACAAAGCTTTTTTTTTTTGAGGGGGAGGGAGTCTGATGCTAGTTGGCAAATAGTTTGTAGGTTGCCTTAATTTATTGGAAAGTGGCTTGGAGATCAACCTGGGTTGCCTTCAGTTTCCCTAGATAATCATGTATGGTTGAGACCTCATTCTTAAGGATAAAGGCTAAGAAAAAAAGGAGCAAAAAATTGGTCCTACAAAAAGCAGTGTTCTGGGTAGAGGGATTCAGCAGTGGAAAGTGCAATTGTCCTCATGGTCTGGATTGGTGGTAACAGAGATATTGTTCTGGTGTAGGATATAATTAGTTTGTCTGACAACCCTCATCTCCCCCCTCTTAGCTTCCCTGGCTTCTTTCAAGACTTAGCTCAGATACCACCTTCTTCAGGAGGACTTTTTTTACTCACTCACCCATGCTAGTGCCTTCTTTCTGAAATTATCTATGATGTAGGGATATTATTATTCACATATTGTATCCCTCATCAGAATACAAGCTCCTTGAAGTCAGAGACGGTGTTTTTGTCTTTCTTTGTATCCTTAGAACTTAACACAATTCGTGGCACATTGTATGCACTTAATAAAGTTTGTTGACTGACTGATTACCTGACTGGAAGTGGCAAGCAGAGGAGAGATGACTTTTGGCCTGTAGTACCATGAATGGGGTGTTAACTAGGGCTTGTAAACAGGAGAGGTTTGTGGGCTTTACCCTAGGGTTCTTGGCACAGGCAGAGACTTTGCATGTACTCACATAGCAGCTGACATCATGGTAGAAGCAGAACCTCCAGGAATCTCAGGTGACATCATGCAGGGTCTCAAAAAAGGCCCATATTGTTGATTAACTGGATATTGCAGCACAATCAAAGGATGTGGGTGTAGATTTCCTCTACAGCAAGAGTTCTTAACCTGAAGTCCATGTGCTCCATGGATAGAATTCAGGGGGGTCCATAAGGTTGAATGGGGAAATATTAATCTTTATCTTGACTCACCTATAAATTCAACATTCCCTTCATTTATTTAAGGACATTATTCTGAGAAATGGTCCATGGGCTTCTCTATACCATTAAAGGCATATGTGACATAAAAAAGCTTAAGAACTCTTGCTATACAGTATTGTAGACCTGGGAGTGTAGAATGAAGATAGGTCTAGTGTTCTTAGGTCCCAGGATTATTGATGAGGGAAACATTTAGATTGTCAAATTTATTGTCATATAATCGGGCAAAATAGCTCCCAACAATTGTCTTAATTTCCTCTTCTTTGGTGGTGAAGTCATACTCTTTTCATTTTTGATACTAGCAATACGATTTTCTTCTTTTTTCAAATTAACCAATGATCTATTTATTTTATTTTTTTTTCATAAAACCAACTTCTAATTTTATTTATTAGTTCAATGGTTTTCTTACTTTCAATTTTATTAATTTCTCCTTTGATTTTCAGGATTTCCAACTTGGTGTTTAATTAGGATTTTTAATTTGTTCTTTTTCTAGTTCTTTTAGTTGCATGGCCAATTAATTGATCTGCTTTTTCTATTTTATTGATGTAAGCAATTAGAGATATGATTTTTCCTCTAAATATTTCTTTGACTGCCTCTTATAAATTTTGGTATGTTGTCTCATTGTTGTCATTTTCTTTAATGAGATTATCAGTTGTTTATATGATTTGTTCTTTGACCCACTTGTTTTTGGGATTAGATTATTTAATTTCAAATCAAATTTTAATCTCTCTTTCCATTGTCCATTATTGAATGTAATTTTTATTACATCATGATCTAAAAAGGATGTGTTTACTATTTCTGCTTTTCTGCATTTTGTTGTGAGGTTTTTATGTCCAAATACATGGTCAATTTTTGTGTCAGTGCCACGTACTGCTGAGAAAAAGATAAACTCCTTTCTCTTCCTATTCAATTTTCTCCAGAGATCTATCATATCTAACTTTTCCAGAATTTTATTGATCTCCTTAACTTCTTTTTTGCTTATTTTTTTTGGTTAGATTTACGTAGTTCTGAGAGGGGAAAGTTGAGGTCCCGCACTAATACAGTTTTAGTATCTATTTCCTCCTGTAACTCATTCTTCTCCTTCAAAAATTTAGATGCTATATCATTTGGTGCATATGTTTAGTACTGATATAACTTCATTGTCTATGGTACCTTTCAACAAGATATAGTTTCCTTTATCTCTTTTAATTAGATCTGTTTTTGCTTTTGCTTTGTCTGAGATCATGCTTGCTAACCCTGCTTTCTTTGCTTCAACTGAAGCATAATAGATTCTGCTCCAGCTCCTTACCTCTACCCCATGTGTATGTCTCTGCTTCAAATGTGTTTCTTGTAAACAACATATTGTAAGATTCTGGTTTTTAATCCATTTTGCTATCTGCTTCTGTTTTATGGGTGAGTTGATCCCATTCACATTTATATTTATGATAACTGTGTATTTCCCTCTCTGCTATTTTCACTTGTTTATCTCCCTCTCTCTTTTTACCCTCCCACCCTTTTCCTCCTTACAAGTGTTTTACTTCTGATCCCCACTTTCCCCAATATACCCTCCCTTTTATCAGTCTCCCCTTCCCCTTCTATTATCCTTCTCCCTTTTTACTTCATTGTTGGGTAAGACAGATTTTTATATCCAACTGAATGTGTATATTATTCCCTCTTTGAACCAATTTTGACGAGAGTGAGGTTTAAGCTTTGCCTGTCACCTCTAATTGTTCTTATAGTAATAAAGTTAAGAGATACAAATATTGTCTTGCCATACAAAAATGTAAACAGTTTAATCTTATTGAATTTCTTTTGTTTTTTCTTTCTTGTTTCTTTTTTACCTTTTTATGTTTCCTTTGAGTCTTGTATTTGGAGGTCATTTTTTTTTATTCAGTTCTGGTCTTTGAATTAGAAATTCTTGAAAGTTAATTTGTTAAATGTCAATTTTTTCCACTGAAAGATTATATTCAATTTTGCTGGATAGGTGATTCTTCATTGTGATCTTAATTCTTTTGCCTTCCAGTATATCATATTCCAAGGCTTGGAATCCAAGTCCTCCAGTTCTTTAGTGTAGAAGCTGCCAAATCCTGTGTGATCCTGACTATATGATATTTGAATTGTTTCTTTTTGGCTGCTTGCAATTCTTTCTCCTTGATCTGTGAGCTCTGGAATTTGGCTATGATGTTTCTGGGATTTTTCATTTGGGGATTTCTTTCAGGAAGTGATCATAGATTCTTTCAATTTCTACTTTCTCCTCTGGTTCTAATATATCAGGGCAGTTTTCTTTGACAATTTCTTGAAAGATGTTGTCTAGGCTTTTTTTTTTTATCATGGCTTTCAGGTAGTCTAATAATTCTTCTATTATCTCTTCTGGATTTCTTTTCTCAGTTGTTTTTCCAATGAGAAATTTCACAATTTCTTCTATTTTGTTACTTCTTAAATTTTGTTTACTATATTTTATGTAGCACAGAGTCATTAGTTTTCACTTGTTCAATTCTAATTTTTAAGAAATTATTTTTTTCCATCAGCTTTTTTATTTCTTTTTCCATTTGGCCAATTTTATTTTTTAGGGAGTTATTTTCCTCAGTAAATTTTTGCATATCTTTCCCCATGCTATTGACTCTTTTATCATGATTCTCTTGCATTACTCTCATTTCTTTTTCCAATTTTTCTTCTACTTCTCTAATTTGCTTTTTTTTTGGTGAGGAAATGGGGAAAAGTGACTTGCCCAGGGTCACACAACTAGTAAGTGTCAAGTGTCTGAGGCCAGATTTGAACTCAGGTCTTTCTGAATTCAGGGCCAGTACTCTATCCACTGTGCTATCTAGCTGTCCCCTCTAATTTGCTTTTAAAAATCCTTTTAAAGCTCTTTCAGGAATTCTTTTTGGGCCTGAGACCAAATTACATTTTTCTTTGTGGCTTCACACGTAGCCATTTGGGCACTATGTCCTCTTCTAAGTTTATGGCTTGATCCTCCCTATCACCATAGTAACTTTCTATAGTCAAGCTCTTTTTTTTTAATCATCTTTCTGCCTTTTTTGTGACTTGATGTTTTTATATGAGAGTTGGGCTCTGGTCCTGCAATTTCTGGAGCTTTTTGTGCTGAGTGGGACTCTCTGTCTTACTTTTGGCTTCAGCACTTTAATGCTTGCTTTCTCCAGAGGGTAGGCTTCCCTTCTAGCTCGTAGTGGGGGGTGGGGCTGCCCTGTTGGCCTTCCCTGGGTGTACGGTTTAGCTGATGGCCTGTTCCAGGGATGGGGCCCTGCTGCTGGGTTGCTATAGAAACAGGGACTCTCTGCTGACAGGCCCTGGTCAAATCCCTATTGATGAACATTAGGTTTCTGGAAAAGTTTCAAGACCGCTAGGCCAAAGAAAAGGCCTGATTAGGGCCTGCACACTTTCGGTTCCTATCAGCTACTCTCAAGATAGAGAAAAGATAAACACTATTTCTCTCTTTTTTCTTATACTAACTTCTGACTGGTCATGCACAGGTGTTGTGGCAATCCCCACCTCCCTTCCTACCAACTCAAAAACCAGAACTTTCAGTTAAATTTAGCCCCTTCCTTTTGTGTGGCCTGTGGTCACTCTCCAGTTCTTCTTTGAGGTCAAGGGGTGAGATTTCTCTTTCACATATTCACTGCCACACTCCAACAACGTTCTATCTTTTTTTGTTTGTTTGTTTTAATTTAATTTATTTTTAATTTATGAAATAAAACAAGCCTTTCCATAACATAGTAGAATAATAAAAGATTATTGTATGTGAAACTGCAAATCTATTATGTATAACTTTGTACTCCTTTTAAATGTAAAATATATTTATCATGTACATTTCTTTTTTTCTCCCCTATCTTGGGATGTCCTGACAAGACCAGCTGGGATTGGAGAGAGTCTGCTTGTCCCAGTAGTCTGAGGACTTAGAGGTTTTCACAAAAGAGGACGAAAGACAGTGCTACTCAAAGCAATAAGCCTTTATTATTAGATTGTGGAACATTTCTTTTGTGAGCTCCTTGAGGACAGGGATGATCTTTTGCCTCTTTTTGTACCTCCAGCACTTAGAACACAGGCAAGTACTTAGTAGGCATTTAATAAATGTTTGTTGACTAACTAACTTACAAAAAGGAAGGCTAGAGGGTGAAAGCACTAAGGGGAACAACCAGAAGGATGCAACCTATTTGATCTCAAGAGCTATGGTTTTACGGTCACGGCAGAAGGAAAAAGGGGGTTCATCAATGGTCCTACAGAGCAGTTGCTCCTCAGCCTTCATGCACATCCAACTTCATCTCTCTGGTTACCTTTTCTAATCAGCAAGGGAGACACCTAGGATATAATTTCCTTTACCAGGACATCTACTAATTTCCTCACATTGGGGGCTAGAAGCTAACATCTTGAAAAGTAGGACACCATCATACTCATATTAAGACAAACCAAGCATTAATAAAGCCTTGGGCAGCCCAGCCATCAGGGCAATAAAAAACACATGAAGGTCATTGTTTTATAGGGAGAGACAGGGTCTGGGTTAGGCTTATTTAATTGGATTTCAGAAGTTCAAGACCAAACAAAGAATAAAGAGGATCACAGAAGAAAAAATGGATAATTTTGATTACAAAAAAGTCAAAAGGTTTTGCACAAATAAACCTAATTTAGTTAAGATCAAAAGAGAAAACAATTAACTGAGGAAAAAATTTTCAACAAGTTTCTCTGATAAAAGTCTCATTTCCAAGATATATAAGGAACTGATTCAATTTATAGGAAAAGAGATATTCCTCAATTCATACATGGTCTAAAGATATGAGCAGATTTTTCTCAAGGAAAGAAACTCAGACTATCTGTAACCATACAAAAATGCTCCAAATCACTGCTAGAGAAATACAAACTAAAGCAATTCTCAGATTCCACCTCATGCCTATCAGATTGGCAAAGAAGACAAAAAAAATGTAAAATGCTAAATGTTGAAAGGACTGTGAGAAAACAGGCACATTGATACACGGTTGTTGGTCCGGGAAATGGGTACTATCATTCTGGTATGCCTCAGTTTCCTCATCTGTAAGATGAGCTAGAGAAGGAAATGGCAAACCACTCCAACATCTTTGCCAAGAAAAACCCCAAATGGCACACAACTGAAAACAATTGAATGACAGCAAATTCTGAAAAGCAATTTAGAATTATATAGAACAGATTACTAAACTGTGAGATCATTGACCCACTGTTAACCCACTGTTAAGCCTATATAAAAAAGAGATCAAAGAAAGTGGAAATGGCATTTTATGTGCAAAAATGTTTATACATAAATACAGGCAAAAAGTAGAAAGTAATAATATGTCCATCAATTGAGGAATGACTAAATAAGTTGTGATATAGGAATATGATGGAATCTCTTGTGCCATAAAGAAATGAGGAAATAAATGATTTCAAAAAGGCATGGAAGGATATATATGAACTGATACAGAATGAAGTAAGAAGAATCAAAAGAGCAATTTACACTTTAACATCAGTATTATATAAGTGAATAATTTTGAGGAGGTTTATAAACTGATAAAGAATGAAATGACCATATCCAGGAGAATAATTTATACAATAACAATACTGTAGAACAAACAATTTTCAAAACTATAAGGACTATGATAAATATAATGGTCATTTATGATTTCAGACGATCAATGATAGAATATTTTATCTGTTAAAGATAGGAGACAGATTTAGGGTGCAGAATAAGATATATGCATTTTTGTGTCCAGCTTTTGAGGGAATTTGTTTTGCTTGACCATGTATATTTGTTATAATAAATTTGTTTTTCTTTTCTATTTTTATGGGATAGAGGATGAGAGGGAAAGAAAATAGGTTTCTGTTATTAAGAAAATAGAGAAGTGGAGAATACTACAGAGGTGGAATGTTGCATGCACATTCAAATGAGGTCATTGGATTAATAGTTTTATTGAACTATTTTGCTCCTCTCACAATGTGGGAATAATTTGAAAATGTCTGCAATGGAAAAACAAATACATCAATAAAACTTGAAAAAAACTGATAAACCGATATCATAGAAAGAGATGATGGGGGTTAGCCAGTGAGGCAAACCGCCCTCCGCCCCCACTACACCATGGTTCCAGAAAAGGAAAGAGGTGTGTCTAGAGCATAGGTGGTTTGTTACTTCAAGAGTCTTATGGATCTCCAAGAGGCTAACCCCAAAACTAGAAGTTTGTTTGTTGATGCTGTTGTTGCCCTATTTGACATAGGAATCTGTTATAAATTCAATCACACTTCCCGATGTAGTAATACTGTTCCAAGAATTCTACTTTGGCGAAGACCATTTTCCACAGGAATTCCATTAGTAAGTTTCAATCCTGGTCATATTGATATCTAGCTGCCAACACAGCTGGAGCAGCCTCCTTAAAATAGAACCCCTTTCTGTGGCCAGGAAAGGCCCCTGGAGAGGGAAAATCAACTGGACAAGGATATAGTGATCTCTTAGTTGGTTGATTCAATGGATAACATCATTCTGACTGAGGTTGGGTAGCTATGAAGTTCTTAAAACATAGGATGCTCTATAAAGGGTGGTTCATGACTGCTTCTCAATATTTGGATTTCTTCAATAAAGCATCTAATATCAGGGGTGTGGGCAGCATCAAAGTCAAATTTACTGAATCAGGGACCCACCGACACTGGTGGGTCAGCTTCTGGGTTGTATGGAGGTACTGTAGATTTCAGTGGTCAGTTGATGCTGCTAGGTCTTGAACACTCATGAAACAGTTAGGGGTAAGGACTATCTGATGACAAAAAGAATCAGAGGTATAGGCAAGGCAGGAACAGGTCTGGATAAATGGTGCTGCCCTCTTGAGATAAGTGGAAGTTAGAAGCCAAATAATTATAGTAGAATGCAAGGCAAGACCAGGTAAGGTAATCAATCAATTCATCTATTAACAAGCATTATTAAGTACCTGCTATGTGCCAGGTGTTGTGCTAGGCCCTGGGGATACAAATACACAGAAGGAAACTCCTTATCCTCAAGAAGCTTCTATTCTAATGGAGCAGGGGAGGGAACAAGAGCAGGAACACTGATTCAGCCATCCATCCTACATCTTCAGCACTGCAAGAGGGAAAGCAGAAAGTTACAGATGAGAGTTAACCACATTGAATACATGTGATTGCCTTCTCTATGAATTGAAAGCATGCTGGGATGATTTGGATAGAATGAGATAGGTCAGAAAGAGAAAGCAAAGCAATGAATTGAGAATACAATTTAAAAATATTGATAAGAAATGCATAAAGAAACCTCAGCTAAACACAAAAGTAGAAATTCTGAAAATCAAAGAAGAGATTAAGAAAATTAAAAGCCAAAACAACAACAACAACCTTGAAATGATAAATAAAACCTTTCTGGAGAGACTTCCTGTCATGGCTGAAGGGAGACTGAAGAGGTATAGAGAAAAAGATGATCAAGAGAACTTCTTTCTGAGAGAGTAGTTTTAACTTTTATTTTGTGAATAAACATTATAAAGTCAATTTTTGAAAGACTTTGGTTATTCTATGGAGAAATTTGAACGGTGGAACTGTATTTCCAAAACTGAGGAGAAATCAGCAGTTGTAGTGAGAGTTAAATGTGATTTTGCCTCTGATATTTCCCATGGCTGATAAATATTCATTTAAGAGTAATTTATTTGATAAAATTGTTATTTGCCTATGATGTTCCCCATAGCTATAAATAATTATTCATACCTGTATTTTATTATTTATCATACTGTTTATAAATGCCACAGCTAGTAACCTTAATATTTATTTAAACTTAGGATATTAAGAAATTTGAGATATATAGATATAGTTACATGTGCGTATGTGTCTGTTTGTGTTTGGAGAGAGAGAGAGAGAAAGAGAGAAATGCTTATGGAAAAATAATGCTCATGGTTTTTTCCAGTTTACAAAATAAATAATATTTAATAAATTGAGTGAGAGCTCAGAGCTAATTATTTAATTGAGAGATACAAATTTTATAATTAATGTGGAACTATCAGAACATGATTCTCGATTGCCTCAGAGCCTTAGATGGGAATGAATAAGGAAAAATGGCCAATAGCAAGTAGAGAAACTTCACCTAAGTTATACAAAGAGTGGTTAACTCTAAACCCCTTGTTAGGACCTCTAGAAGTCATAGGTGGTGCAGTGAATAGAATTTCAGAGTCAGAGAAGACCTGAGTTCAAATCTAGTCTTAGACATTTACCAACTGTGTGGCCCTAAGCAAGTTTCTCAACCTCTGTCTGCCTTGGTTTCCTCGGTTGTAAACATGTGTCAATTATAAAATGGGGATCATAATAGCAAACACTTCACAGCATTGTTTTGAGAATAAAATGAGACAATATTGATAAAGTACTTAGCAAATTGCCTGGCACATAGTAGGTGCTTAATAAATGCTTGTTCCTTCCTCCTAGAAATCAGAGACAAAATGACTCTGAGACTCTGAGGTCCCTATCCAGAAATGGTCTCTTTCCAAGGGTTATCTCTGGGCAGTTTGCAATCTTCTTGTGTACTTAAGAGGAAGTGTGGTGTCCTTGATTGTAGTATAGTGAATAGTTACTTGACTTGGAGTTAGGATGATCTGAGATCAAATCCTGACTCTGACATCTACTAGCTGTGTGACTCTGGGCAAGTCACTAAACTTCTCTGGGCTTCCATTTCCTCATTTATAAAATGGATTTGACTGGATGTCTTCTATGGTCCCTCCTAGCTCTAAACTGATGCTTTTATGATCTTCTCTGGGTTTTTAGCTCCAAATTCCCGCCCCCAGACCATCTTTCTTCTACCTTACCACTTTTTTTAACAGCTCCACTTTTCAAAATAAACATCTAGAGTCCATGCCCAGAAAGAGCTGAGTTTTGAGGCCCCATCCTAGAATCATGATTCTTCATCCTCCCCTATATATTTTCTCTCCTCTTATTAGATTGTAAGCTCCTTAATGTCAGGGACTGTCTTGCTTTTCCATTTGTAGCTCTACTGTTTAGCACGTTGCTTAGCCTATAGTAAATTCTTTTCTATTAATTCATTCATTGGCATAATCTAATTTTCAATATAGTAATGTTTGTGTCTGGCTTATCTCCCCCAACAGAATTGAATTACAATTGTAATTGTATCTTTAAGGATAGAGACCATGGTGTATTTATCTGTTTCTTCCTGGAGCATCTAACACAGTGCCTTGCTTGTAATAGACATTAAGAAACAGTTTGTTGAATTTACCAAATGATACACTCACATGTTCACAAATTTGCTCTCCAGCAGGATCTAGATGAATGGAAAGCCCTTGCAGTTCCAACTCTGATGAAAAACATTAGTTTCATATGATGATCAGACTTGGCTTTGGAAAAACAAGAATAAATTCAAGTTAATTACCATTCAGAGTTACTCAGCATGAATTCCACAGGAGCCCTCACTTTACATATTTACTGAGAAACCCATCAACCATCATTTTTCTAGACAGTGCAGTTTCAGACACTTCCTGTCTCCAGCAAGTCATTGCTAATATTGAATTCCAATAGTATGTGAAACAATGGCTGGCAGCCAATAAGAGATGCTTTAAAATCCAACCCTCCCTTGATAGCCAAGAGATTTTTGAGTAACCTAGCAGGCAGTGGATTTCATTAGACTCTGAAGCCTAATCATTTCCCCCTGGTGATGGAAGCCAAAGATAGATTTGGTGCCTCCATAGGAACCAGCTTTCTGAAACAGAAGACTGCATGCTCTCTTGCCTAATCTTGATCAACAAACATTATTTTTCCAGAAGATTCTGAATCCTGCCCTGAAGTAACAAATGGAAAGCCCATTTGTTTTCTCTGGCTGGACAGCAGGTGCCATTTTTAGGACTGATACCATCATGGCAGATGGAGGTAGATGCCAACCCCTTCTAACCCCCTGCCTGGTTTCCAGACTTCAGGGCATCTCAGTAAACGAGAGAGCCCATCTGCTCACACAGCACGTTCTTGCTGTAACATGTACAGCAGAAACGTTGCCTTTCTTCACTGTGGGAGATTTGTAATATCTGTAGAATGCCACCAGAATCTCAAAGGCCTCTCCTTTTTTTTTCTGGGGATTGATCCTTAGGGAAGGAAGGAAGGAAGGAAGGAAGGAAGGAAGGAAGGAAGGAAGAAAGGAAGGAAGGAAGGGATTTAGACATCAAACATTAACTTAGGGAAACATTATATTCTTTGGTATCTGCTGCTCCCAGAAGAATTGTCCCTATGGCCCAAGGGAGAACAAATCACTGTGGTCTTTCAATATGATTCACAGTCCTACAGGCCATACTCTATAAAGATACATGTGTATATATATATATGTGTATATATATACACACACACACACACACACACATATATGTATATGTTATATACATAACATATACATACACATATATACACACATACATATGTACATACAGATAGATATACACACATACATATATATATATATATAAATAAATTACTGTGCTTTTATTAGTACAATAAGAAGATGTAAATCATTATCAGAAACTGAAAGTCGAAGCAATGGTGTTCTGCTTCCTTCCTAGCAGGGAATGGATCAGGGACTATGGGACAATACATGGACATACAGAATTAGGTAATTCATGGTATAGTCATTAGAGATCTCTAGACTAGTCAGAAAGACCTGAGTTCATAATTCTGCCTTAGATACTTACTGGTTCTGTGACCCTGGGCAAGTTTTTTAATCTCTCAGCCTGTTTCCTCATCTGAAAAATGGTAATAATAATAGCACCTATTTCACAGGGTTGTTAGAAGGTTGAAATGAGATAATACATGTAAGTCATTTTGCAAACCTTAAGGTACTATATAAATACTCTTCTTCTTCTTATTATTATTATTATCAGTTAGTCCCATAATATAAACAGCTACCCATTTCATCCTGAAAATGCCCTGAAAATAAATATGTCCTGGTCACAAAGAAGAACATATTGAAGATTCCAAACAATAAATCAACAGAAATGCCTTCTTTGAGTCTGTAAATTCTGCTATTTCTTCTGCTTTTCTACCTATCCTTCATTTTAAGGCTTTAAAATTTTTTATTTGGGGAGGCAGGAGGCATCATCATGTAATTTCATCAGTGTAGAAACTTATAATCTTGGAGACTTGGAAGGGATATGGAGGAGTTAACTTATTTGTTGAATAACACATAGGTAGCAAAGACTGAACTTGAACCCAGGTCTTCCTGACTTCAAGGCCAGCCCTCTGTCCATTTCATCACAATGCCCTTCCAAAGTAAGGGTATATATGGTGAAAGGAAGGAAGGAAGAAAAGAATGAATGAAGGAAGGAAGGAAAGAAGGAAAGAAGGAAAAAAGAAGTGCTTATTAAGAGCCTCCTATGAGCCAGGTGCTGTGCTAAGTGCTTTATAATATTATCTCATTTGATCTCTGCAACAACCCTGGGAGGTACGTGCTGTTATTATCCTCATTTTACAGTTGAGGAAACTGAGGCAGACAGATGTTAAGTGACTTGACCAGGGTCACATAATAAAGAAGCAGCTGAAGTTGGATATGAACTCAAGTATTCTTGATTTGAGACCCAGTGTTCTATCCACAGTGCTACCTAGTTGCCAATAAGAAGAAAATAATTTACATTTATTTAGCTCTTTTAAAAAGTTCGTTTGATCCTCCCAACAACCCCAATGGAGGTACTTCCTGCCTGAAAATTATGTAGGGTGTGCACCATCCTACTGACTAGCTCACTATCAAATGAAATGAGTTCAAGAACTATTTGATTAACAAATTCCTAATGCTACTCTTAGCATTCTGTTTGTATTCAAATCCTGGCAGGCACCCTGCTAAAGGGGACACTCCTCCAATGGCCAGTATGCTGCAATGGAAGGGGTCCTAGCCATGGTCAATTCCTGGCTCTGTCACATCTACCTGCAAGTCACAACCACTCTGGATCTTGGTTTTATCATTGATTAAAATGGGGAGAGGTGGGGTTAGACCAGATAACCTCTACAAGTTTCCTTCATCTCTGATTTTACTGATCCTTATAATTTATATAGCTGGTTTCATCTAAATCCCTAGCAGTACTTTATTACAGTCATCTTTCCAGAATTTCTTTAAGGTAGGGTAGGTGACAAGTATTATTATCCTGACGGATGGATTTCTTGTGTTGCGGCTCCCTTTCAATGTGCCTTCCTAGTCCATCCTGATGGCTGGGGATTTATTCCAAACATAAGGGAATCACTCAGTTGTTACTGCCTCTAACTGTGTCATCATCAAGAAAATCCCATTTTACAAACTGGTTGTTTGTGTCTAGGAATGGGGACTTTAAAATGGGACATAAAGAGACAGGGAACAGGTTGTTTGGGAAGTTACTTGACCCTGGGGATGCCCAAGAGCTCAAGCATTGAGCAGTTTCTCTATTTCCTGGGTGGCCAGAACAAAGCCAAGGAGGCTGGTTCTGTCTTCCTTCCAGGGGCGAGGATCAAAATTCACTTCCTCTACTTCCAAGATTAGGGGGAAAAAGGTGCTGTAAGGTTGCCAGATACATGGTCCAAGCACAGAACATATCATAACATCACAAAGCCTCTATAACCCAAACAAGACATCCAGGGAGGTATTCCCAAACATCCTTGCTCAAGCCAGTTTTGTAAGGCAATACCAGGGAAGCATTTACTCTAGCACATTGTTTTGCTCATGCTGTTTTGCTTCCTAAGTGTCAGAATTGGTGTTTGTGATGTGAATTATGTCAAGAGACTCAGAGGGATGAACCTTCTGCCAGTGGGTGGAGAATGTGTCAGGCATCTCCAGAGTACACAAATTTGATGAAACTATGGGGAAAAAAGGGACAATACAGCCAGCAGGCCTCCATCATTAGATAAATGATCAATATCTGCATTCTTGTCCCCTGCCTTGAGCTAAAATATGGCACATTTATTTCTACAGTTATTTAATGAGTATATTCCCAAGTAATTAAAAAATCATTTTTTTGATCTCAGAATTGGGAGCATCAACATGTTGGAGGTGGCTTAATGCCATGCTTGCTTTCTAGTTCCTGGGCTAGATTTCCAATCTGTGTAGGACAATGGTCATTCTAATGCTTTTAGTTTTCTAGAGGTAAAACAACAGTTTCCATTGCAGTCCCTAAGCTTATTTATTATGCTAACAGTCATTAAAACAGGCTTCTAGTAATAGAGCTGGGAGGAGAGGAGGGTTCACGCTAAAGCAGGGAATACGCACAGGATCCACCAATACCAATTCCTTTGCCACTTGACATTAAATATAGATCATAGATTGCAGCACAGGGAGAGGAAAAGGATTATTAACACTCTTACATTCTCATCTACTAAGGTAGAAAAGAAGATTGCAATTTGCTTACAAAAGGGAGAGGAAAAAAGGTTTGCCACTAATATTGTTGAGTGCCACTGGACTTCTACTTTCACTCAGAAAGTTTGCCTCAATTTGGATCTGGGCTGAGAATGTAAACTTATTTTTTTACTGTTATAATCCATGGGGAAACTGAAGAGGACTGACAGAGTGAACAGGGTCCTGGGCAGAGGTTTCACCTTGAAGAACAGAGGGTAGCAGGCAGCCTCATCCTATGTGAGTGGATAAACAGATTACTCTCAACTTGATATTTGTAGAACCAACATATGCAGACTAGGATGGAGTAGGGTTGAGCACAAACCAAAGAAGACTTGGGGAGGAGGTTCCAATTAGAAGAGCAGACAGGAAGAAGTCTGAGATCTAGAGGGCTGGAATTGTCTTATTTTTGTCTTTATATATCTAGCACCTAACACTATGCCTGGAACATAACAGTTGTTTAAAAAATGCTTTTGATTGATAGATACTGGCAAAGCTAGGGTGTATCAGATACAGAACTGAGCATATTAATAAGAGCTGATGAGAACTAGGCCCAGATGAGGCTAAGTAGTCTCCTGTCTGCCAGTGTAGTTCTGTGCCTTTCTCCTGTTTCTTCCATTAAGGAAAAAAAAAACTATGTAAGAATATATCCCTTTCATTTTTCCATTTTGGTTTCTCAAAGGATTACTTTTGTATTGGTTCCTAATTGTTAAATAAGACCTGATATTCAGAGCCAAAATAAGACTGGTGAAGAGGTGGCCCTTCTTTCCAAATCCAACCACACTGTATGTACCCTCAATCCCATGCAGCAGATTGTCCCTCCCTCCCTCAGCTCCCTGCTAATTATTCCCCTTTCTCTTATCTTTCTTCGTTCACTATCTACTGACTCCTTCTCTGCTGGCTACAAGTACAGTCAAGTCTCTCCCATCTTTAAAAAATATCCCTCACTAGACCCTAATATTCCCTGAAAGAATCATACTGTATCTCTTCTCCCTTTCTAAGTCAAACTCCTTGAAAAAAGCTGTTTACATTCATTGCTTCTGCTTCTCTTACTCTCTTTCTAGTCATTTACAATCTGGCTTCTTACCCCATCACTCTTTCCACTGATCACTTAGTTGCCAAATCTAATGGCTTTTTGTCAATCCTCATCATTCTTGACATCTCTCTCTGTAGCACTTGAGACCATTGATCACCCTCTCTTCCTGGATATCCTCTCCTCTCTGGGTTCTCATGACATTGCTCTTCCTCAGTTCTCCTCCTATGTACGTGACCACTACTTTGAAGTGTCTTTTTTTTGACCATCATACATATTCAATACTCTAACAATACCCCAAAGTTTTGTCCTAAGCCCTCTTTTCTCCACTCTACATGTACTCATTTTTTGACCTTATTGGATCCCATGGACTTTAATTATCAGCTTAATTATCATCTTTATGCAGATGACTCTCAGATCTATATATCCAGATGTAGTTCCTACTGAGCTCCAGTCTGACATCACCAATGCCTAATGCTTATTTCAAACTGGAAGTCCCACTGATATCTCAACTCAATATGTCCAAACCAGGGATCATTTTCTTTCTCCACAAACCTGTCTACCTTTTAAATATCCATATTTTTCTAAGGGTACTTCTACCCTTTCATTTTCCCAGGTTCTCAACCTCAGTGTTATTCTTGGCTTCTCACTCTGCTTCATGCCACATAGCCAATTGCCGAATCTTATTGTATCTATTTTATCTATGTCATTCTCAGACCTCCTCTTTTCTCCATTCACATTGCTACTTTCCTGGTCCACACTCTTATCACATCTCACCGGGACTAGAGAAATCACCTCCTAATTGGTTTCCCTGTATCAGTCTCTCCCCACCCCAATCCATCCTCCACATAGCTACCAAAGTGATTTACTTAAATTGCAGGTCTGACCATATCACACTGTCTACTCAGTAAACTCCAGTGGCTCCTTCTAACTCCCAGAATCAAATATGAATTCCTCTTTTTTGCAGCTAAAGTGCTTTCCAACCTGACCCAGATGAACTTTACCATCTTTGTTATATACTACCACACACATTCAATAATTGTCAACTTGACCTTGATTCTTTTCCTCACACACAATTCTTCATTTCCTGTCTCCATGCCTTTGCAATAGCTGTCCTCCATGCTTGGAATATATTGTACTCCTGTCTTTCCACAAAAGGTTAATTTGTATGTATTTTGTATATATTTTGCATGTTGTCTTCCCAAATAGAACACACGTTCAAGGACGAGGAATATGTATCTTGCTTTTATTTTTGTATCCCCAGTACCTAGAACAGAACAGAGCATTTAGTAGTTAATTGATGCTTATTGATTGATTGATTGATGTTGTTGGACACCAAAGAAGTGAATTCCTTATTCAAATCAGCTTGGTGGTAAAAATCAATTACTACAATGTTTATTCATGAGATGACATATAATTTGTGCCAAGATGGGGAACATCCTTCACCTACCACGCTAAAAATAACTTCTAATCTGGCCGTGGGGGTCTATTTAACCAAGAGTACAATATAATACATCTACTTAAAGGGCATACTTTGAGAATAAAACCAATAAAATAATACTATTATATCAATAGATGTTTAAAAAGTTTTTGACAAAATATAATATGTATTTTGGTTAAAAAATAATGTAAAGAATAGGAATAAATGGACCTTTCCTTAGTGTAGTAAATAACATCTATCTAAAACCAAGAATCAACAACGTCTGTAATGGAGAAATGCTAAAGACTTCCCCAATAATATGAGGGGCAAAGTAAGGTGTTCATTATTATCACTACCATTTTTTACAGTCCTAGAAATACTAACTATAGTAATAAGAAATGGAAGTAGTGGAAATATGCTTAAGCAAAGAAAAAAGAAAATTACTACTTTTTGCAAAATGTATGATGATTTACAGAAAGAACTCTAGAGATTCAACTTAAAAACTGAAATCATTAATAATGTCAACAAAGTAGCTGCAAATAAAATAAACTAACAAAAGTCATTAGCTTTTCTGCATATCACTAACAAAACCCAGCAGGAAGTTATTGAAAAAGAAATTCCATTAAACATAACTACAAAATGCATAAAACATGTGGTAGTCCACTTACTGAGACACACAGGATTAATATGAATACAACTACAATATAACTTTTTACAAAAATAAAGGAAGACATATAATTGTAGAGGTACTGTCATCATTGAGCTGTGCCAATATAATAAAATGATAATATTATCTAAATTAATTGACACATTTGGTATGATAACAATCAAACTACCAAAGGATTACTTTTTCAGAACTAGAAAAAATGATGACACAATTAATCTGTTTTTTTTAAAGACCAAAAATTCTCAAGAGCATTTGTTTAAAACTTGGGAAGAAAAGGGACTTAATAATGTCATATCTCAAGCTACACTACAAAGCAGTAATCATTAAAGAAAATGGTCACTAGTTAAAAAATATAAAAGCTGATCAGGGAGTATATTTGGTATACAAGATACAGAAAGAGTCAAACACAGTAACATAGAGTTTGATAAGCTCAAGAAAACCAACTACTAGGTTAAGGACTTAACGAAAATGGCTCTGAATGTCTCCGAATGGATACATGGTGTGTTTATAAAAGGATATGCCATAAACTGATTAGAAGAGAAGAGATAACAATATCTTTCTCAACTATGGAGAAGGTCAAACAATAATAAAATCAACAATTTTGATCACATAAAATTGAGAAGCTTTTGCACAAAATTGGTGCTGCTAAATACCACTGCTAGGTCTGTATTCCAAAGAGATCAGAAAGAAGGAAAAAGGACCCACATGTACAAAAATATTTATAGCAGCTCTTTTTATGGTGACAAAGAATTGGAAATTGAGGGGATGCCCATCAGCTGGGAAATGACTGAACAAGTTGTGGTATATGAATGTAATGGAATACTATTGTGCTGTAAGAAATGATGAGAAGGCAGATTTCAGAAAAACCTGAAATCAGAGTTGCATGAACTGATGCTGAGTAAAGTGAGCAGAACCAGGAGAACCTACAGGAGCAGCAACATTGTGTGATGACTGACTTTCATAGGCTTGTCTCTTCTCAGCAATGCAAGGATCGAAGACAATTCCAAAAGACTCAGGATGGAAAATGCTATCCACATCCAGAGAAAGAACTATGGATTCTGAATGCTGATCAAAACATACCATTTTCTCTCTCTCTTTTTTTCTTTCTTGTAGTTTTTCCCTTTTGTTCTGATTTTTCTTTCACAACATGACTAATGTGTAAATATGTTTAATATGATTGTACATGTATAGCCTATATCAGATTGCATGCATGTCTTGAGGAGAGCAGGGGACAGAGGGGGAAAAATTTGGAGCTCAAAATCTTATAAAAATGAATGTTGGAACTAAAAATAAATAAACAAACAACAAATAAATTGATGCTGTTAGAAACAAAAGGTTGCTAGTTAACTGGGAAAAAATCTTTGAAGTAAGTTTTTCTTATGAAGGTCTGTTATCCAAGATATGCAAGAAATTGATAACACATATCTAAGAATAAGAGCCATTCCCCAATAGATAAATGATCAACGAATATGAAGGACAATTTTCAATGAATAAATGGGAGTCATCAACCATATGAAAAATACCCTCAATCACTAATAATAATAGAAATGAAAATTTAAGCAACTTTAAGGTTCTGCCTCACATTAAAAGATTGACAAAAATGACCCAAAAAAGGAAAATTACAATTTTTGGATGAGCTATGGGAGGAAAGACACATTAATGAACTGTTGATGAAACTGAAGAAGTCTAACAATTCAGGAATGTAATTTTGAACTGTTCTTCAAAAGTCACTAAGCAGTAGGCAACCTTTGACCTAATGATACCACTGTTATTCTAATAAGAAAACCATTGTTTGGCTCCAGGGGCCTAGGCACTGAGCTTTCTCACTCTCCATTAAGAGACCTCTTTACTCTGGCCCCCTCTTATATGGTCTGTACTGTGCTCAGTCCTGAGAGAGCCTGATTACCTAGATGAATCTGACTTTTTTTCTTGTATTCTTTGGCTATTTGTGTTTCTTATCCTGGGATCTTGGGAAAATACCCTTAAAACTTGATTTATTTCCAAGGCCTCCCCAAAGGGGTCAATAGAAAGGTACTCTATGTAAAATATGTATTAGGTATGGGAAAGTGATTTATTTCCTACACATCAAAGAATGCAAAACATGAAACACAAGTGTGAATTGATAGACAGGATTGAGAAACTTAGCTTGTAGTTATTATTACACTTTTCTGGGAAGTTGAAACTTAGACCTCATCAGAACATGCTAAATAAGCATTATTACAAGGAGAACCTCTTGACTCTGTAATGTCCCCTCCAAGTCCATGTTTTCTGGCTAGCCATGGCAGGGGTTGGCCTTATTTTCCTCTCAATGGTTATGTCCTTTTATGAAGCCTGCCATTGGTCAGCTCTTACTATGAGACACCCCTCTGGACCTCTCAGATTCACAAGTTTACCTTCAAGCTTTGGCCCATTCACATAAAGATCAATGTTCAATCACTTATACACTTATCCTCAGGAAAGAAACACAAAATTGTAAAGGACAGTGAGACTCAATCTCAGGCTCACTTAAACAGGACATGCCATGACTTCATGCTTGTATTGCAACTGGGTTGAGGAAAAGGGGGAGCTATCATTTCTCCCATCCTTCATGAGATATAATGCCACAGTTGAAGGAAAAGATATGATGATGACAATACCATGAAGAACACAACTTTTAATGTCTTAAGAACTATGACTAATGCACTGATTAATCATGAATCCAGAGGAGACTTAGTTGATTGCCACCTCTCAGCATAGAAGTGATGAAATAGAGGTGCAGAATGAGATATAATAATAATAATAATAAAGAACAATAATAGTAATAATGGCATTAATAATAGTAATAATAGCATTCACATTATGCTTTAAGGTTTGCCAAGCACTTTTCAATGTATTTTCTTAAATATATTATATAGTTTTTCAGGCAGGATCAACATGCAAATTAGTTTTGGTTGATTATGTTATTTGCTATAAAGGAGGATTTTTATTTTTTGAAGGGGGAGAGGGGATAGTGAGCAATGTGAAAAAGGGAAAAGAAGGAAAAGAATATCAGTGGAAATTTTTTTTCCCAGAGAAGGGCAATAGGAAATTCAAAATGGGACACAGATAGGTAAGGTGTTACTGATGCTATCATGTAAAATTTAATATATACTTGAAAAACAAGTTGTATATAATAGATATATGATTTTATTTACAATCCTCTTCTATGTTTTTTTAACATGGAAACATCTATATTTTTGGTGTTAATTAAGGTTATAATAAAAAAATTAAAATGAAATAGCCTATTTTGAAGGATTTATAACATCCCTGATGTGGGTATTCCCTCCTAGAACACAGATCATAGCCTTCCTGTGCCTGTCCAAATTGCACGTCTCTCATCTCTAAATTCTCACAAATATTCCTCAGACAGTACCCCCAGTGCACTGTAGTTTTTCTCTAGGATCTTTTGACGTGGAATGGGTAACAATGGAGCACAATGGACTGCACATCAATTATCCCTTTGTCACTCCATGACTGACCTAACTGTTTCTAGTCATCCACTTCTCGATGACATCCATTATCCCACTCCTCTGGCACAGTGTCTTGTCTGTGATGTGTTACAATCTGCTCATACATACCATGCATCTCTTTGTTCTTTGGGCTACTTTCAACTTGTCTCTTCAGAGACTACAGTATTTCATGACTCAAAGCTATACAACATCACAACATCCATAACATAGTTTTTAAAAAGATAGGTCATTCTCTCAGAGAGAAGTTTTGGGTAATTAAAAGCACTGCACAGTTTCCCAAAGGAGATATAACTATCTTTCCTCCTCCTGTTCAATTTTGGGCTGAGCTAATTGTGCATTTATAGTTTCTGTCTAAGATCTCTTTGTCTCTCTGTCTCTCTCTCCATCTCTCTGTCTGTCTGTCTCTTTCTCTTTTTATTTCTCTATCAATCATTTGTGGATATGATAGATAAATCCTGGACAGAAACTATATATATGTATATATATATAAAACAAATTATACATGTATTACATATATGTACATATGTACATGCATATGCATATGTATTTATATGCACACATATGCAGCTGGTGGCTCAGTGGAGAAGACCACTGGGTCCAGAATCAGAAATACCTGAGCTCATATCCAGCCTCAGATACTTACTAGCTGTGATCATGGGCAAGTCACTTAATTGCTATTTGCCTCAGTTTTATAAATGTAAAATGGGAATAATAATAGCATCTACCTCTTAAGGTTTATGTGAGGATAAAATAAGATAAATTTGTTTTAAAAAGTGCTTAGTACAGAGCCTGTTACATAGTAGGCAATATATAAATGATTATTCCTTTCCCTCCTGATATATTTTATTTATTTATACACATGTATACTGATAGACTGATGGACTATCTGTTATATATCCAACTTTATATAAGCATTATATAACGCATATTAGCATGTGTCAACAATAAGCATTTTTGGTTCATTTAATTTTTCCAGTGTGGATAGATAGGCCAAACTGTTTTGATTGCTCATGGATCTCATTTAGGAGGGTTTTTTTTTTTAGTGTTCTGAGTCTTGATTCTATCAGCACAATATTATTCACAAAGAGGAGTCTCTGAAGGACGTCTTTCGCTTGGATTCTGCCCTAGATCCCTTTCATAATGACAGTAATGGAATTATTGTTGGTATGCATTTATAGAAATGTTGTTCAGATCAAGAGACAGAATAGTCCTATTATACCCTATACTGTGCAGAACAAATCTAGAGTACTGTGTCCAGTCCCAGGCAACACACATTAAGAGGGCATTCAACACTCTAGAGCACACGCAAAAGACAGCTAACAGGTGGTCAAAGATAATGAATTGCCTTAACTTTCCAGTGCCTCAGATATTTCACTTACAGAATGAAGGGGCTGGATCGGAGGTTCCCTTTCATACCTAGATCTAGTTTTCTATGGCTCTTCACAATATCAAAGAAACAGTGACTCTCTTACATGGAGGAGACTTAGTGGGTTCATGAGAGATGTCAAAAATGAGAAGAGTTGTCACATGGAAAACTTCTAGACATTCTGTGTGGGGGCAGTTCTAGAAGGGAAAACTTATACTATCTTCTGGGTCAGTCATGCTGAATAAGAACAAAAAGTTATCAAGAGAAGACTGCAAATTTTAATAACCAAGAAAGATTGTTCCCACTAATTACTATGAGAAATGAAAACTAAAACAACTGGGGTTTCACCTCACACTCAACAAGTTGGCAATAGCAATGAAAGATTGGAGTCATAGTTTTGGATGGAATGTGGGAAATTGAGTATACTAGTACTCATTGTTGGTGAAGGTGTGGACTGGACCAACTATTCTGGAAAACTGTTTGGAACTATGCTAAGTAAGGGGCTAAAATGTCCATATCGTTCGACCCAGAGATCCCTCTGCGACACCAAAAAAAGTCAATCACTCAAAGAAGGGCTGTATGTGCACTAAAAGTATTTATAACAGCATCTTTTTGTGGTAGCAAAGAGCTACAGAGAAAGTTGATGCCCATCAACAGAGGAATGGCTAAATAATTGTGGCACATGAATTTAATGGAATATTACTGCAATGTAAAAAAAAAAAGCAACCAAAAAACAACTATGAATGGGCAACTAAATGGCACAGTAGATAGGGTGCTGGGTCTGGAGTCAGGAAGACTTACCTTCCTGAGTTCAAATCTGGCCTCAGACACTTACTAGCTGTGTGACCCTGTACAAGTCACTTAACCCTGTTTGCCTTAGTTTCCTCATCTGTAAAATGAGCTGGAGAAGGAAATGGCAAACCATTCTAGTGTCTTTTCTAAGAAAGCCTCAAATGGAGTCACAAAGAGTCAGACAAGACTGAAATGACTGAACAACAACAACAATAACAGATCTATGAATGAGATGAAGAGAAACCTAGAAAGACGTCTGTGAGCTATTGTAAAGTGAAGTAATCAGGATGAAGAAAACCATACCCATGATGATAAAGCAATATCATCAGAAATAACAATAATTGTAGAGTAATAAAATTTGAATACTGCAAAATTATAATGGCCACACTGGATCCAAAAGAAGAGATATAAGAATGCTGCTCCCACCCTTCCTTGTAGAGGACAGTGACTATTGGTATGGAATGCTGTTTATAATGTTAAACTTAGTTGTAGGTAGGTAGGTGAGTTTTTCTGGTCTCTATATTTTTCTCTTTTTTAAAAAAATTCTTTGTTATAAGGGATGTCTTCCTGGAAGGGGGAGGAGGGACAGATGTCCTAAGAAATGTAAATGATTTAAAATAAAGTTTTAAAAAATTAATTTTTATTTTAATCTCTTGTTTTTGTATAACTTTCATTTTTGACTATGTTCCTCTCAGCTTTCCAGTAAGCCATTCCTTGTAACAAAGAATAAAAAAGAAAGGAAAAAATAGTTCTGCAAAATTGACCAATATATCAACTGAGTTTGAGATATATGCCATATTTCAAATCTATAGTCCCCCACCTCTTAAAAGAAGTACCAGAGTAGTTATTATTTTTTCAAATTTTCTAAGACAAGCCAGTCATTATAATTACATAAGTTTCTTTTCCTTTTTTAAAATTTACATCGTTGGGGTAGCTGGGTGGTGCAGTGGAGTCAGGGGGACCTGAGTTCATAACCGACCTCAGACACATAACACTTACCAGCTGTGTGACCCTGGGCAAGTCGTTTAACCCCATTGCCAAGTCAAACAAAAAAAATAATTTTACATTGTTATAGCATATATATAATATATATATATTGTTTTCCTCATTCTATTTATTTCATTTTGATAAATTCATGTGTCTTTCTTCATTTATCTGAATTTTTCATATTCTTTATTTCTTACAATGTTGTAAGAAATTATATGCATGGCCTATGATTTGTTTAGTCCTTTTCCAACTGATGGCCATCTGCTTTGTGTGCTGTTATTTGATGCATCATTTTCAAGTCATGCCCTTGGAGTGTTTTTTCCAATTGTGGTAATGTACTTTCAGTGACCCATCCCCTCCCTTCTCCATCCCTTCCTACTCCTTGTATTTACTAAGATCCAGAATTTACTTGATTTTGAATATTTTGTATGTCTCCAGTTGAATGTAAGCCCTTGAAGACAGGGAATGTTTTACTTTTGTATTTGTATCCCCAATGCTTAGCAATAAATAAGAATGTAATAAATGCTTGTTGATTGGTTGACTAAGAGCACACACTGTGAGATGGTGGTCCAGGGTTGGATGCACACTCTGTGACTATGGAATAAGACTAAGCTGTCTGGTCAGTATAAAACCTAGTGCTGTGTATTTATCAACTTAGTTTATTTCCCTACAGATCAGCTAAGAAGTGCCGTGTTCTAATAGTTGTTCAATGAAGCCAGCCACTGAAACAGGAGACCCCTGGGCTTACACAGGGTTGATTAAGTTTTCAACATGTTTGTGCAGAGCTAGTGGATTTGTAGAGGAAATAGGCTCTTTTCTCAGGACCATAGTTATTCTTTTTCTCTGTGTAAAAGCTTTTGAAGTCATGAATCTAACAGAAAGTTTTGGATTCCCTTGTGACACTGTTTTGTCTGTGAGCATTTTTATAGTTTCCTGACACACAGTTTGAGATGCTGAAATAGAACAGTGATATTTCCCAAGTCTCCAATGCTGGCATTTTGTTAAATTAAATCTATCTGGTAAGGTTGAGGATAAGGGAATGTAGAAGTCCTTGGTGCTCTTTCCATGACATTGATATGAAATACCTTGGAAGTGTGAGGTTAAGGCCAGCCACCTTACTTCCATGGGGTTCAGTTTCCTCATTTGCGAAACCACATTGAGCTCTAAGACTCCTATAATCCTTGGATCTTAATTTGAAACACGGCATATCTTGGTGATCCCTGTATGTCTTTCTCTTAAGTGCATTCCAGAAAAAAATGACTATGGTAATGGTAGTTTTTGATTCTTGATCTACTAACCTCAGCTGACCAAAACCTGACTCGTGGAACAGTAATGTTAAAGCAAATTAGAGCTGTTTCTCCCAGTGGTGAGGTTGTTGAGTTGCCCAAAACCTATACCAAGGGATGTGAAATTTATTTAAAGTCTTAAACAACCTTTAGATAAGAAGCCAAGCCAGAGAAAGACTCTCAACTGTCCCTGACCCCTGGCAATATGCAAATCTTCCTCCTCAAACAGATTATTTATGAACCCTTTAAATGTAGCTTACTATGTAACCTGACTTAGTTTACCTATAGAGTTTGTTTGCCAAAGTTTGTTTCCTCAGGGGATGTATGTGATTATGATTCTGTTTACCTTTGCTCAACTTCTATGACATTGAAAAAAGTATAAGAATATGTATCTATCTTCTCTTTAACTTCCATGGCCCAAGAGAAATGGACCAAATTGCAATATGTAAAAGAGTTATTTCGGTGTCACGCTGACATAATTTTTACTTGTAAGAGGGCTTGTGAGGATTCTAGTGGGGTTCCAGGTTTTCTCTAAGGCTTGAACCTATGCTTGAGCATAATAATAAAACCTAGGTTTTTACCTCTATAATTTCTGCATTGTGGTAAGTATATTTTGGTAATAGTTACCTACCACATGAACTGAGAGAGGAAATATTTCTCCCACAACTCTATGAAGTAAATGTCTATGAAATGAATCTCATTTTTCTATTGTTTGACATTAAAGCTGGAGAAGAGAGGAAAACCCCCAAATAGACTGAATTGAATGCTTTTTGTGGGGAAAGGTTAAGATGGTGCCCTACCCACCTAATCTGGGAGCTATATTCTCAGATAAGAGCCTACTTAGCCTCAGCTGTAACCATGAGAATTCATCAGTTGCCATGGACATACACTTAACTTGTCTCTCAGGTACATAGCATGCTAGAGCATTTCACCACCTCTTTGAGAACTTGGCCTCATTTTAAAAAAATGTTATTTATTTTTCAAAACTCATTTAAAAAAAATTGAGTTCCTAATTCCCTCCCTTCCACCCCTCTCTCAACCATTGAGAAGGCAAGAATTGTAATATCAATCAACACATATAATCATGCAAAACATATCTTCATATTAGCCATGCTTTTGGCCTCATTTTTTAAAAGGGACAATATCCTACTGTATTTGCAACATTTAATGTAGTTAGGCCGTAATATCGTAATTCACCAGCAGATGCAACCATTTAATGTGATGTATTCTAGCCAGAAAGTCCCTAAAGCTTAAGTAAAAAAATTCAACAAAATGAGTTCCCTTAAGATAAGGAATGCAAGTACCTGCCTAGAAACTCTGATTCCAGATATGTATTTTGAATTTTCCTACGAATGTTTTAATAGCACCACTGAGCTGGACATCTGATACTGGAGAACTCTGTGTAGTCTTGGCTAAGTTGACTTTTCCTCTGCAGAGAATATTATACAAGGCAGAGTAAATGACAGCTCCTTAAATATCAAAGGTCTGTCTTCTCCCAGGCTTTGAAGATGAAGGCAAGCACCTTAATTGGCTCTGGAAGGTCTCAGGACTCATTTGATATTCTTTTTTAAAGCATGTAGCAAGGAAATGAACCTTATTTTACATTGAAATACATTCGCCTCAGACTCTAGATTTAAAGAATCCCCAGAATTAACTTCCTCTGTTATTATAACTGAGCTCACTATGCTTCATCCTTTCCTGTGGGGAGCTACATAACAAAACAACCCTTCAACCCATTAGTACGCATTTATTAAGTGCCTACTATGTGCCAGACATTGTGCTACGCATAGGGGACACAAAGAAAAATGAAATGATGCTGCCATCAAGGAGACCAAAATTTGCCTATGGCAGCTATATTTTATTCAAATGCCCAACTGTGGTCAATTCAAGCCATGGATTAAATTCAGGCCATGGATTAAATCATGGTGTTTTGTGGGTTTTTTTTTGTGAAATATCAAAGAGCAGTTAATGCTGAATAGAAAATAGGCCAGCATCGTGGTCGCTCAAAATACTTCTCTTTCCCCTTCCAAATTCCCCAATTGTGTCCTGATAAAGTTGGCTGGAGATCAATTGATGGGCCATTTAATCAAACTGATCTCCAGTTGAATACATTTCACTGGAGAGATACAATATGTACACAGATAAGTGTATTCAAAATAACTGCAAAGAAGAGCATAGGCATATACAGAGCATGACAAAACATGCACATTCTCATTAGTCTTTCCTCCAAGGGTCAGTGTGAATGCTCACTAGCCTAGGTATGCTAGCACATCCAGCCCACCTATCTTGGCCTATGCAAAGAAACCTCTGTACCATGACTTTTTGCTTATCTCTTCTAATGCTCCCATCCATTCAATGATATTCTAATAAACTCTACCTCTTCATGACATACTAAGGCAAGGATTAGAATGTCCAAATACAGCTCTTTCTTATCTCAAGAATCTTGGACCTACTTGTCCTAGCAGCCTTGGGAAAGCCACCCATTTTCAAATGCTGCTGTCTTGGAGGGACTGTAGTAATGTCTTCTTGACCCATTATCAGTGGGAGAAACTTCCTCTATTTTAGACTAGATCACCAAAATTCACCAGCTGACACAATGAAAGGCCATATATAGACTTTGTGTTTCTTTAATGCTGCTAAAGTGTTTTACATACTATTAATTTCTGATTGTTTTGTCTTCAGTTGAAGGGGCATTTAATTCAACTGATCTCCAGGAAACTTTAGCAGGACACAACTAGGAATTTGGAAGGGGGGGAAGTAGCATTTTGAACCACCATGATGATGGTCTATTTTCTATTCAGCACTAACTGCTATTTTAATACTTCAAAAGGGCCGTGATTTTAATCCCTGTTGACTCTTGCCTTGCAGATTTCAACCCCTCTGCTCTTTACTATGTTTCACGAGTTGCTGAAGCCAAAAAAATTTGTTGTGTGAAGTCCAACTTTCTGACAAGGATCATTTTCAACCTTAGCTAGGCTGGTATTTGAACCACAAAGTCTGTCACCACACACATGTTGGAAGTTTTCCCACTTTGGGAGGAGCTATCAAGAGCACGTCCTCCATTGGCATGGCCTTTCAGAGCACAGAGTCACCTCTATAGAATGATAAGGCATCAGTGCTGCAAATTATGTTCCATACAATTGCTTCATTTGGATATTTTCTTTTTAAAAATTGAGATCCTCTATACCCTAGTAAATTTTGAGCTATTCTTTTTGCACACACAACTGAATTTTACAGTAAGTGAATTTAGAAGCCATTATGCTATCAGGATTTATGATGACAAGAGAGCAATAAGGGTATTGCCTCTTGACCTTGGCAAAATTTAAGAGCATTTGGCCCAGCAACATCATAGCCTCTGGCCTGAATTGATTACAGTTGGCCACTTGAATAAAATATAGCTGCCATGGTCAAATTTTCCATTCTCCCTTAGTTCTTTGACTGGAGGTATTAATGCTTCTAAACATGGAACACTTTTTAAAACCTTGTGCTAAATGGTGGGTGACATATAAGGAAAGAATTGGACTAACAATACCATTAGGGCAAATTATAGACCTCTTTGGAATTGTGTTTGATGGTAAATTATACACTGTCTTCAACTTCCTTTTTGCAGCTGGGAGTTGTTTACTATTTAACTATGCAAACTTAAATTACAAGGGGCATGGAAATACTTGCTAACTACATATACTACATATATAGACAACTTTCCTTGAGGGCATATTGGTATGGGCATGGTTATGTCTATAGCATTTACACAGCACTTCCACAATCACTTTTATTTACTGTTACACATATTTAATAGTCACTACAGTTCACTAAAGACAGATGCCTCCTCTCAGCATAGAGATGATTCTGGATCCAAACATTCCTGTTGCAGGTGACCATTGTACTGGCTGCAGCAAGCCCTGAAATGTATTTTTTAAGTTTTTATTGATATTTTCTATTTCTTACATCACCATAGTTATCCTCCTCCTCCCAGAGAGCCATCCCATATGTCGAATAACATTTTTTAGAGAGAAAAAAAATCACAACATAACTGATTGATACATTGAAAAACTCCAAAAAACATGTACAATGTATTATATCTGTAGACCTCCCACTTTTGCAAAGAGGTAGGTTGGGGCTGTCTTCTTTTATCTCTTCACTTAAGCCCTGCTGGATCTTTATAATTTTGTTACATTTACTTTTAATTTTTGGTGTGTAGTTCTCTTCATCTACATTGTTGGAGTTAGGGGCAGTTAGGTGGTGCAGTGGATAGAGCACTGGCCCTGGATTCAGGAGAACCTGAGTTCAAATCCGGCCTCAGACACATAACACTTCCTAGCTGTGTGACTCTGGGCAAGTCACTTAACCCCATTGCCTAACCAAAAAACAAAACAAAAAAAATACATTGTTGGAGTTACTGTGTGTATATTGTCTTCTTGGATTTTCTTACTTCATTTTCCATCAATTAATCAATCAATTATATTTACCAAATGCCTACTATGTGCCAGGCACTATGCATCATCAGTTCATATAGATCTTTCCATGTCTGTATTGATCACACATATCATTTCTTACAGTGCAGTAATATTACATTCATGTACCATAATTTGTTTAGCCATTCCACAATTGATGGGCATCTACTTTGCTTCCAATTATTTTAAAGTAAATGATAACTGTCTTCTTATCAATAGTTTCTTGGAGTATAAGCCAAATGTAATCTTTAGTTCAAAGAGTATAGATGTTTTAGTCATTGTATTTGCATAATTCCATATTGCTTCCCAAAATGGTTGTACCATTTCACAGCTCCATCAACAATGTACTAGTGTGCCTATCTTTCCACAACCCATCCAACAGTGACTATTGCCATTTTTGTCCTATTTTTCAATTTTCAGGGTCTCAGGTAAAATCTGAGGGTTGTTTTGATTTGTATTTCTCTTATCTTTAGTGATTTGGAATATTCTTTCATGTGGTTGTTAACACTTAGCAATTCTTCTTTTAAGAACTGTTTGTTCATATCCTTTGACCATTTATGTATTGGGGAATAAGCCCTTGAAATCTGATTAGTGATGTAATGAGGTACATGGGTCCTTTCCCAAAATGGCTGATACCAATCTGATCTCAATGCCCCTAATAGATGAAGAAAGCTGCCATTTGTTAGGGGAAGATCCAGGAATCGAACTCCTATGAGTCTTGTGCCTCAACACAGAGATTGTATCAGGAAACATGGGGTTGATTAAGGGAGAGAGTCATGGTAAGAAGGGATGAATTTTGGCACACTTTATCAAATGAAAGATAACATATATAAAGTGCTTTGTAAACCTTAAAGTATTATGTAAATGCTAACTATTGTCATTATTATCATCATCATTAGACTGGGGAAAATTTTAACGGTATAGTATATTATATAGTATACACTGACACCTAGCTGCTGTCCATTTGATCAGATAGTGGAGTGAAGGAGGAGACGATGATGTCAGAAGGACATGAGAAGGGGAGAAGAGAGACCTCATGGCCAATACTCTCAATTTTAGGGGTGAAGTATGAGGCAAAGTCTCATCTGAGAGGGTAGGGGTAGGAGGTGCTGTGGGAGGCTTGAAGACAAGAAAAATTTTGGAACAGTCATTGTGGTGGGTGAAATAAAGAACAAATTAAGGAGGAGTAGAAGGATTGATTTGATGCACTGAGGTCCAGAAGATAGTGTGTTCAGTCCTGTCCAACTATCCCAGACCCCACTTGTGGTTTTCTTGGCAGAGATACCGGAGTGGTTTGCCATTTCCTTCTCCAGCTCATTTACAGATGAGGAAACTGAGGTAAACAAGGTTAAGTGTCATGTAGCTAATAAGTGTCTGAGGCCAGATTTGAACTCAGGAAGATGAAGCTTCCTGATTCTAGGCCCAGCACACTATCCACTGAGCCACCTAGCTGCCCCAGAAAATATTAGATGACATTAATTTGTAGGGCACCCAGTCAACAGTTTCATTTCAGAAGGATTGAAATCACAGTAATTCAAAAGGCAATGGAAAGATACAGGCTGGTACATGTTGCCAAAGATGACTTGGATATAAGCAGAGTGAGAAACAACATCAAAAATATACATGGGGGAAAACTACACGCCAATCACCTAGCAAGAAAGAGACACAACGGCAGGAGAAACTGAGTGGTAGCTGAGTAGCCTCAAAATGCAAACTGATCAGAAAGAATGCGTCTAACTCCATATGTTGTCTATGGAGGATTCCTTGTAAAAATACAGGCGAAAATTACACAGGATAGGATGGAGGATGAAGGGATTTTTGATTGTGTTGGCGAAGAGCATATTCCCACCAATAAAATCACAAATCACTTAAAACATCAAAATAAGTATACATTTTAAAGTCTGAAACCAGTTTTCAGTCTCTTCCTGTTTCCTTGAAAGTGATTACATAAAATTGGCGCAGAGTAAAGATCAATGACTCTGGACATAGAGGTCCTGGGTTCAAATTACTACCTCCAATACTTACTACCTGTATGACCTTGGCAAGTCACTCAATCTCTTTGGGCCTTATTTTCTTTTTCAGTAAAACAAGAGATTGAATTAGATGGCTTCTAAGATTCTTCCCAGCTCTGTGCCTATGATCCTATGAGCTAGTTAAATAAGGCTAGAAAAATATCAAAGATTAAAAAGCAACAAAGTCTAGTCATCAACCCTTTAGATTCCTATGACACACACCTTTACCCTGAATTAGCCAAAAGTAGAAATGGTCCTACTCTTGACATTGTCACCACCCATTAAGTATTTACCACCCTGATCCACAAAATTGAAATTTCTCTATCTGACCATGTCCTCTCAATCCTTTCATCTCTCCCTGTCCCTTATCACTCCTAAGCCAATTCGTCATTCACACTGTGACCTCTACTCTTTCCTGCTCTCCCAGGCTGTCATTACTGCTCCTAGACTGCCTTTCTTCCCTTCTCTGACTTGATCCTATGGTTAACCAGTTCAATCTTACACTATCCTCAAGACTCAAATCTCTTGTCTCTTGTCATATCACTTAAGCCTTGATGAAACCCAACCCTACATTATCCACCATCTGTCTTCTCTTGCTCAGGGGTTACTAAATAGTGCTGGAAGAAGCCACACAACAGTGATATCCAGCTTCATTACAAACTGATGCTATTTCATCCCAAATGGAGCCTCACTGCTGCTGTATTGCAATTCTCTTCTCCTTCCTTAATTGATTCTCTATAGTACTCCTCATAGCAACTGTGCTAGAGCTTGTCTTCTGTTCTCAAGCCTCCCAAGCGACCAACCTCCTCCTTTTCAACAAAGGACTTTGCTCTTATTGTGAATTTTCTTTTCTTCTTCTGTTTTATACTCCAAAACACATAAATTCTACAAATTCTCTTTCTTTGTTTCTGTCTCTGTCTCTGTCTCTGTTTCTCTGTCTCTATCTCTGTCTGTCTCTGTCTGTCTCTCTGTCTTCAGCCTCTGACGAAAAGGTGGCCCTTCCTTCCAAGATCAGCTTCTATTTATGCCTTTCATTCCATTCTCTTAACCTGACTTCACCTATCTAAATTCTGCTTATCATGTAAGTGCAGCTCAAATCTTATCTCTTGAAATAAGACCTACTTGATTACAACATTGACTGTGCCCCCTAAGCTCTACCAGCCATTTTTTATATATTCTTAATGTATCATTTAATCATTTATTGACTGATGTTTTTAGTTATTTTTAATATATTTCTATGCTTTGTCTCCCCAACTAGACTGATTGTCAATGGTAATATTTCTAAGGCATTTTATTAATCTGCAAAGTGCTTGGATCAGCTTTTACATTAAAACATTTGAAGGTTAAAAAAAGAACAATAGAATTTTAAAAACAGAGTTTCCATATAAATCCAAAGTTTGTCTAATATGTCTTTTGCTCCTTGTTTCCAAGCAACCTTAGACTTGTCAAACAAAAAAGAAAAAGTTTAAACATAAGAGAGTGATGGGTATGACCTTACTGTTCTTGCTTGTGGACTGGGAAAGCTTTCAAGTCTGCCCTTGCCAACTAAACACATGGTTAGGCAATATGTCCAGTGTTATTAAAAAGGCCAGATACCTTTTACCATCTTCAATCTTTTCATAAAGAAAGATTACTAAGGATATTCTGTTTTTTTTTACTTTTTTGGTTAGGCAATGGGGTTAAGTGACTTGCCCAGGGTCACACAGCTAGTAAGCGTCAAGTGTTTGGTCTGAGACTGGATTTGAACTCAGGTCCTCCTGAATCCAGGGCCGGTGCTCTATCCACTAGCCTAGCTGCCCCTACTAAGGATATTCTGAAGGCACTGGGTAGAATGCCTATGAAGCTTGCCTGGGCAAGGATATTGGAATATCCCTGTAATTTACATTTCATATGTAGTCGAAAGAGCTGGGTTTGAGTTGTAGCTGTGCCATGTTACTAGCTGCATGACCCTGGATGGATCATTATCTAAATGGCTGCTAACTACAGTCATAGTGCATTAGCAGCTAAATTACTCAACTTGCAATGACCTCCCTCTCATATCTCTGGATCCAATGCCATAAAGGAAAGCTGATTACCCCAGAAGGTGGGACAACCAGTTAAAAAAGCATTTGTTAAATGCCTCCTATGAGCAAGTGACATTACAATATGATAAATGTTTATTAAGCATCTACTATGCTAAGTGCTGGGGATACAAATAAGAAAAAGAAAGACAGCTCCTGTCCTCAAAGAGCTTATAATCTACTGAGGGGAGAAGCTGACCATAGAGGAGAGCAGGTACTACAAGGAAATGATGATAGTGGTAGAGTTGAAACCAAGCATAGCAGCTGGTGACAAATGAGCAGATGGCTAGGAATTTGAGCACCCTATAAAGAAAGGCTATGGGAGGAGTTTTTTTTTTTTTTTTTACTCTGCCCTCTAGCCCTTTAATCAGAGGGGCAGAAGCCACTGAGGATACTGATAAGGTGTGAGTTCCAAAGCTGAAGCCATCTACATGGTGATGAATTTCCTAATGATGAGCTTGAGAGTGGGGAGTGGGCTCAATGATGAAGATGGTGGAGATAAAACCAAGCACAGTAACTGGTGGCAAATGAGTATTAGTGATCCCTCTTCTCCCTGACTCAGTGGTGGGCTAGCTACAAGGCACAGAGCAAGCATTTAATAAGTCTTTCTAGAAATGTTTTATTTAATATTTAAGATGGAGCTCTGAGGGAAAATTTCAGTCCCCCAAGGGGAAAATTTTGGAATGATGTCTTGAGTCCTCCAGGATTTTTCAGGGGCTGTGGGGTCCCGCATTCATTTAGGATGTAGCTTTCCCCACTTGCAGAAACTGTGTTAGGATGAATTGGAGTAGATAACAACGATAAACATCGCTTTTTTTTAGTCTCAGCTGTACACAACATGAAAGGCATTGTCATGAATTTCACATTTCATATTTGCCTCGCCTATTTACTTATATTGTTAACTCCTTGAAGGCAGGTACCATATTCTGAAATTTTCTTAGGATGAACATGAACAAAAGCAATGATACAATTCTTATTCCTGACCACATACAATGTACAAGACTGGGGACAATTATTGAAGCATATGGTGCCTACTACCTTTCTGTAAACAAATTTATATTTCAGTAAAATGTAATAGTCCCATAAAATACACTAATTAAAATGTAAATTGCACCAACAGTACTTGTTGTAAAGTTGTCTCCATAGCTTACCAGATGGCATGGGGCAGGTGATTTATCTCTAGTGAGCAGTGTTGTTGGGCAGGTGAATTTTTTTCAGTATTCTAGTTTTTTGTTCTTCTTAGCAATATCACAGAATCCCAGAGTTGGGAGGGACTTTAGGGACCTTCTAATCAAACCTATACCTGAACAGGAGATTTCTCTACCATACCCCCAACAAACTGTTAAATCACTACTACTTGAAAACTTCCAGAAATGGAGAACCCCATCAACAGGCAGTATTGTGCCTATTCTACCTTGGGACAACTCTAATTATTAGGAAGGTTTTCTTTACATCAAGCCTACATTCATCTCTCTGCAATTTCTACCCCTTTCTCTTAGTTCTTCTCTCTGGGGCCAAAGAGAAGAAATCTAATATCCCTTCTATATGATATATTTGGACAGCTATAAGATCACCCCAAGTCTTGCTTCTCCAGGCAAAACATCCTAGGTCTCTTTGATTGAGCCTTTAAGGTCTCTGATCCTTTATGTTTTAGTTATCTTCCTTGAGACTTCCTCTAATTTGTTAATGTTTTTTCTAAAATGTGGCACTCTGAACAGAATACAATATTCTAGATGTGGTCTAAAAAGGGCATGGTGCAATGGGACTTATATCTTCCTTGTTTTTGACATTATTTAATGAAATGCAACCCTTGGCTCAAAGGGCCAATTGTATGGGCTCTCTCCTCATTGGTGGTAGATTGATTACTCAATGCCTTGGTCTACATGAGAGGCAGATAGAGTCTGTGAGAGCTGGAGAGAAAAGAGATCCTGGCTCTTCTGGCTTCCTGCATTGAGAAGGAAGATAAGACATTCCAACTTCTCTTCAACCCCTTTAAAGGAGAAAGACCCTAGAAAGAATCTGACATGTGGAGGAGGCAGTACTTTGATCATGTCCCTTTGCTCAGCTTACTACACCAGAAACTTGAGGGAATTTCTCTATAGGTGAGCTCTGAGACTCTCTCTCTATTGAATTGAGTTATCTCACTCCCAAAGGAAGAATTCATTCACTCTGCATTGTTTGATATATATTCTCCTACATAAACTTTCTCTGATTTTTATTTTTCTATCAACTTGGATAAATAGGTTTATTTACTATTTGCTATGTGTGTTCATTGTGGAACTGGTATTTGATGAAGAGGGTAGTCAAGCCTTGGACACGTAGCTTGGGGCACTCCTTTCCTGGTAAGGGATAGTGATCAGAAGTGTAGCTTAAACCTAAAACCTACTCCTAGATTAACCATTTTTTTTAAAATCACATAGATATAATTCTAGTCTGGTCTAGTCTAGTCTAGTCTAGTCTAGTCTCCTCTCTGAGGAGAGCAGAGTAGCTAGTTTCTGGCCCCAAGCTCCTGGCAGGAATCAAACTCTCTCAGGGGAAGAGACTTTAGAGATATCTATTCCTACCTCCCTGCAAGCTACATCTAGACAGACTCACAGGGGAAGACATAACCTACATGACAAAGCCAAACAACACCCCCATACATATCCTTAAACTAAGAATGTATTATAAATTTTGGCTGTCATGTCACACTGCTGACTCACATTGATCTTGAAATCCTTGTGTTGAAAAATCCCCATAATTTTTTCATAAGAACTATTCTACAGCCAACCCTCTCTATCTTAAACCTGTATAACTAATTTTTTAACCCTGATCGAACACATTAAATTTCACATTGCTAGGTTTAGCTTTTACTGTTTTTGTATATAGCCAGGAATCAAGCTCACTAGACTACAATTTGGAGACTACATGATCTCTCCATTTAAAATTTAGACAATTTTTTTTTTTACGTATCTTCAGGTCTGTGGCTCTTTAATTTATTAGTTTATTTTATTTTTAATAGCATTTTATTTTTCCCCAATTACACGTCAAGAAAATTTTTAGCATTAGTTTTACAAGATTTTGACTTTCAATTTTTTCCCTCCTTCTCCTCTTCTGAAAATGTTAAGTAGTTTGATAGTTCAGACATGTGCTATCATGTAAAAATATTTCCATATTAGTCACAGTTGTAAAAGAAAAAACAGATCAAAAGGGGAAAAAAGCAAGAAAAAAGAATAAAGTAAGTGAAAAAAGTATGCTTCGATCTACATTCAGAGTCCATCAGTTCTTTATCTGGATCCATATGAATAGCATTTTCCTCCGTGAGTCTTTTGTACTTGTCTTAGATCATTATGTTGCTGAGACCCCCCGAGTCATTCACAGCTGATCATCACACAATGTTGCCGATACTATGTACAATGTTTTCCTGGTTCTGCTCACTTCACTTTGCAGTAGTTCTTCACTTTGCACCAGATTTTTCTGAAATCTGCCTGTTCGTCATTTCTTATTGCACAATAGTATTCCATTACATTCATATACCACAACTTGTTCAGCCATTCACCAGCTGATGGGCATCCCCTCAGTTTCCAATTCTTTGCCACCACAAAAAGAGCTGCTATAAATGTTTTTGTACATGTGGGTCCTTTCCCCTTTTTTATGATCTCTTTGGGATATAAACCTAGGAGTGATATTGCTAGGTCAAAGGGTATGCACAGTTTTCTAGTCCTTTTGGCATAGTTCCAAATTGCTCTCCAGAATGGTTGGATCAGTTCGCAACTTGTGGCTCTTTAATTTAAATTTTGATTTATGGAATAAAATAAGCATTTCTACAACATAGTACAATAAAAATGATGATTGCATATGAAACTGCAAATCTGCTGTGCACAACTTGCTGTTGCTTTCAGATATATAACAAAATTATCATGTAAATTTCCTTTTTTTCTTCTCTCACTCTCCCCTCCCCTCTCCCATTGGCTACCATTGGGCACGAATAGGTATGATTATATGTTTTTTTCGAAGATCACTAAAGATGTAGCCAGTAACCAGTCTCAGAATTCTTTCATCATCCTGTTGATGAATATAGTTTGCCTGTGCCTGTTAACTCATTTTTATTGTCTTATACTCATTCCCATTCCCTCTTAGCTCCCTCCCTCCTTGTTTCTATCTCCTTCCTGTATCTCCCAGGAAGGGGCTATAGATCTCTCAGCACACTTTAAATCCAGTCAAGGGAGAAAAGAATAATGTGTTCTAGGATCTAGGCCTTCCTAGATAATCTGGAAGTATGTAAGGGTAGATTTTACCTGGCTTTTGCTCCCTCTAAGCTTTGTTGGGAGTTAAGGAGGTAGCATTTCACAGATTTCCAAGGTCCTGGCTACAAACTCAGTTTTGAGGTAGATAGGGACTGACCTTTCATTTCATTATTATAGGGACCTCTCAGGTAAGACAATTTCCTCTACTAATATAGGTCAGCACCTTCTATGAAGCTTCTTTCTGAGACTTGGAGAGTTGTCGAGAACAGTGAGAAGTTAAAAGACTTACCCAGGGTCACAAAGCCAGTATGTATTAGAGGCAGGATTTGAATTCAGGTCTTTTTTTTTTGCTCTAAGACAAGCTCTCTATCCACTATAATGCATTATCTCTCACAGAGATAGACAGAAGTGATAATTAATACAAGGCAGCATAGTATATTGGAAAGAACCCTACTCTGCAACCAAAATACCTGGATCTGGATTTGACCTCTGGCACTTACTACCTCCGTGGCCACGGAAAGATTATTCAAAATCCCTGAGCCTTGGTTTTATCATCTGTAAAATGGGACTAACAATATTCATGCTGCCTACCTTTTAAGGCTGTTGTTGTGAGTAAAGTTTTTTTTTTATTAACCTAAGATGCTATTTAAAAATAGGAATTATTATTATGACTTTTACATGGAGGCAAAGCTAATTGAATAGTTTTTTTCCATAGATGACCTGTAGAACCATGAGTCAAAAGTCAGTTTAGAACTGTCAGATTGGACTATCTGAATCCCGAGATCTCTTCCAACTTTATGATTTCATACATTTCTATAAACTGCATTTCCTCTCTCCCAGTCCAGTGTTAGTCATACTCAATCCTACACTGGGGCACTGAAGTATTTGTTTTGACATTTTAAAAATTGTGTCTATCTCACCAGTTTGTGGGTCCTGATTTGTGTGGAGGATCGGAGTGTCAGCTAACAAATTAGCACATCCTTCTGGTTCTTGGTGGAGATGGGGAAGATAAATTACATCTGTGGCTGGCAAAAGTTACAAATTCAGCAAAACGTCAAGGCTGAGAATGTATGAAGGAAAGGCATTCCTGACAGTCACTCAATAGAATAATGCAAAACAACAGACAGCAGGTTAGATGAGGAAGTTGACTGAGAAGAAGTAGCAAGTGTGGACCTGAGCCCAACTCCCTCAACATAAAACTGTGCACTTATGAAGGTGACTACCCCATCAAGGGAACTGTCACCAAATAGCTTCACATCTCAGTTGTCTAGAGGTCATTCTTCTTGCAACTTCACTTCCTCCAAGCAGAGCTGAGCTTCTACAGGGAAGAAGAGAAGAAGAGACACAATCCTAGAAACCAAAACAGAAGTCACAAAAGCTTTGAAGACCCAAATCTCCATGTACTAAAGCTCACACACTGTGTTTGAAGGATAGACCCCTAGAATGTGAGGTTCTTGAGGACAGGAATGGTTTTTTGCATTTCTCTGCATTCCCCATTTTTAACATAGAGCCTGGCACCTAGTGGGAACTTGATAAAAGCTTGTTGACTAACTGACCTTCAAAATCTTATTTAGAATCTATTTATTTTATTTTGGACACAATTTTAAGAATTTTGAACATCTGGATCCCTGAACCAACACAGATGAAAAGTAATTAGAAGAAAAAAAACAGGTAGCAAAGTATAGCAGAATGACACCAGACTAGGGTCAGAGGTATTGAGGTCTAGTTCTCATCTCTTTCATTTTTTGGCCATGTTGTTTAACCTCTCTAAGTTTCAGTTCTCTCACATCTTCAAAATAGAGACAATAATATCATCACCCCTATATTAAAGTGTGGAATAGGAATAACAGCAAAACAATAACAACAACTCACCTATGGCATGGTGAATAGATAATGGTCTAGTCAAAAAGACCTGGGTTCAAGTCCCGCCTCTGCCACAAACTGGAGGCCTGACAATAGGTGAGCCAATTCACCTCTCAGGGCCCCAGGCAGCTCTAAGACTAAGTTGCAGAGAAGGCGGCAATGTGCATTAGGAGACGCAGTCCCTCACTAAGAAATCACAGGTTCAGGAAAAAAAATGCATCTCATTCCCATGTCAGCTATAAGGTAATGAATTTTTTAGCCACACTCTTTTTTTTTGAGGTAATTGGGGTTAAGTGACTTGCCCAGGATCACATAGCTACTAAGTGTCTGAGCCCAGATTTGAACTCAGGTCCTCTTGACTCCAAGGCCAACACTCTATCTACTGCACCACCTAGTTGCCCCTCACTCTAACTCTTAAAGACTATTCACTCAGCCCGCCATAAAGAAGACAGAATCTGTATCTATGGAAGGAGAGCTCACACAGATGAAGTCACAGACCCTTAAGAATTTGAAGTAATGGATGCCTTGTTTATGTCACTTATGAGAAAATGCACAGAGAAATTCTTTGAGAACTTAGCCAGTCTACGTTTCATTGTTATTCAGATGTGTCCAACTCTTCATGACCCCATGGACCATAGCACAGCAGCCCTTCTATCCTCCACTCTCAAAGTCTGTCCAAGCTCATATTCATTGCCTCCATGACACTATCTATTCATCTCATCATCTGCCTTCCCCCTTCTCTTTTTGCTTTCAATCTTTCCCAACATAAGGATCTTTTCCAATAATGAGTCCTGTCTTCTCATTATGTAGCCAAAGTATTTCAGCTTCAATAATCCATGTAAACATATGCAAACACACGATGTTATACAAACTTGAGACAGTATATAAGTAACAGTAAATAAGAACTGGGAGAAGCTGTTAAAGATATTTACTTTTGGGGGAAAATCCCAGGAAAACAGTTGTATAAATGTAAAAAAAGAGACATAAAAACAGAAAACAAAAACTCATAGTCATCTGGTGCTATGTAATGGCACTCAATAGCTTTTGAGGGCAACATAATACAAGTTGTCCTAAAAGTCCTAGTGCAGTTTTAAGCTTCAATAACTTTAATTTTGGGATACCCTGTATAACTGTTCATTATAATAGCAACTGATTCATCCAGAAATTTTCAGTTATGTTCAGGGAAGGTAGAAAAATGTCCTATATATTGGATAGTCTCCATTCAAAATGGTTAGTTCAATGTTTCCACAGATCTGTAATCTCAGAGATGTGGGGATTTCTCTCCTATGGTGTAGAATACAACACGTTCATCCATTCCTTCTCATCCTGTATGACTGTTGTCCATCTCCTCTCATAAAGTCTCCAGGAGGATCTACCCAATATGCTGGAGCCCTTACCATAGGTGTCTGGATATTACATGGACACCGAAGGAGCATATGGCTTACTTATCCGTTATCTCTCTCTGGCTCTTGCTACTTAACTGGTTCACTTCCTTTTCCAGTCATTCATCTTCATGAAGTCATCTATTATGTTGCTTTTTTGCATGGTTTTGACTATACCAAATGGCTAAAATACATGCAAATGTTTTGGTGCTTAAAGAGTAACTAAAAATCATTTGTGGGGAAGGGAGTAATGGGGAATGAGCACTTACTAAGTGCTTACTTTGTTCTAGGTACTGTGCAAAATGCTTTAGAAATATGTAATATGGTGAACACCTCATTTCTTTGGTAATGTTAGAGAATAAAGCGTTGCTTGGCTTGCCTTTTTGACTCCCCCCAAACTTATTCACCTCTGAAAGGAAAGCAGAGACACCAGGTGATATCCTTCTATCAGTGACATGTAATAGAGCAGCTCATTGGCCATCCATCCACTGCCCAGGTCAGTAGTCTCAAATCAAAACTCATGTTCATTTATCTATCCATTCATTCCTTTATTTTTAGCATTCTTTTATCTGTTCTACGATATAAATCAGAGGGTTTTTTTTTAACCTTTTTATTATCATGGACCCCTTTGGCTGTCTGGCAAAGCCTATGGACTTAATGTTTGTAAATAAAATAAAATACATAGGATGACAAAGGAAATCAATTACATTGAAACATATCAAATATTAAAAAAAAAACCTATTCATGAACCCTAGGTTAAGAACCCCTGATCTAAATCTTTGCTGATCTTCACAGAGAATTGTTGATCTGATTATATATTAATCTGGACAATAGGGCAAGTGGTTATATGATATACCTTAGGGATCTGCAAACAAAGCAGCCTAAATGACCTGGAGGCCTCAGCTAGGAGATGTTTCCAGGTCCAAAAGAAGGAGTCAAGTCTAATGAAAGTCGGGTGATGAAATATATTTGCAATATTTTCATTCTTTATCATAGTAGACGGTGTCCCAAAAGTCTATCTTTAAGATAATAAAGCTTAAAACTACACTGAGACTTTCTGAAACACCTGTATGTTCCTTCCAAACCATTGGAAGTTTACTGTGAATTATTCACAAATTATATTATCTATTTTTAGTCTTTTCCTTTCTCTGTTGATTCTCTTTAACTTACATTTTCTTCAGAAAGCTATCTATCTTGAAAATTGGTATTATTGAAAAGAGTAATGGGAGAAAAGGGCAGCTAGGTGGCACAGTATATAGAGTGCTGAAGACTCATGCATATGCTAATACAAATGAGTGTATATACATACACGCTAATACAAATGAGTATATGCTAATACAAATGAGCGTATATACATACACACATGCATGTATATGCTAATACAAATGAGTGTATATACATGCACACATGCACACACATACAATGTATGTATATAACACATAACAGGGAAGCTAGGTGGTGTGGTAGATACAGTGCTGGGCCTGGAGTCAGGAAGACTTATCTTCTTGAATTAAAATCTGGCCTTATATACTTACTAGCTGTGTGACCCTGGGCAAGTCACTTAAGCCTGTTTGCCTCAGTTTGCTCATCTATAAAAAGAAGTTGGAGAAGGAAATGGCAAATCACTCCCATATCTTTGCCAAGAAAACCCCAAATGGGGTCACAGAATCAGACATGACTGCAAAATGACTGAACAACAAAATAACGTAAAACTACTAGCAATAAAAAATATCTCATATTTATTTAGCATTTTAAGGTTAGCTAAGTGCTTTTATATACATTATCTTATTTGAGTCATACTTAATGGATAGATATGTACAGATAACATAGATGCACACATAAATATAATATCTAGCATTTACAAAGTGCTTTAAGGTTCGTAAAGCACTTTACTTATGTTATCTCATTTTATCCTCACAACAGCCCTGTGAGGTAGGTGCCCATTTTACAGATGAGGAAACTGAGGCTGAGAAAGGTTCAAGGGGCACATGTGGCCTTGAGGTAGCAGGTTCCCTACCCCTGGTTAAGTGATTTGCTCAGTATAACAGAGCTGGCATCTGAGACTGGATTTGAACTCAGGTCTGCCTGACTGCAAGGCCGCCTATGCACTGTGCCACCTGTTATGTCTTTACAAACCATTGGAAGTTTACTGTGAATTATTCACAAATTATATTATTTATTTTTAGTCTTTCCTTTCTCTGTTGATTCTCTTTAACTTACATTTTCTTCAGAAAGCTATCTATCTTGAAAATTGGTATTACTGAAAAGAGTAATGGGAGAAAAGGGCAGCTAGGTGGCACAGTATATAGAGTGCTGAAGACTCATCTTCCCGAGTTCAAATCTGGCCTCAAACATTTACTGTGTGACCCTGGGCAAGTCACTTAACCCTGTTTGCCTTAGTTTCCTCATCTGTAAAATGAACTGGAACAGCAAATGGCAAACTACTCCAATATCTTTTCTAAGAAAACCTCAAATGGTATCAAGAACAGTCGGACACGACTGAAACAACTGGACCCCAGCAATAGGAGAGAAAGAAGGAAGTATAGAAATTAGCAAGAAAAATTTGAAGCTAGAAAGTAGATTCTTCATATCTGAGCCCTATTACTAATTTCCTCTGTACCCTGAGGTGAGTCTCACATAGTACTGATTTTCTGAAAATAGAAATATTAATACTCACCACCTTCACCAAGGGGTTAGGAAGATTAATTAATATTAACACAGTGCTTTGAGGATAAAAATTTGCACACAAATCCTTATTAGTATGAGATACACTCTGTATAATGAAGCCTTCAATGTGAAATTTATGCTATAAATCAAATACCATGACAGAAGAGTGAAAAACACAATGCACATGTTTAGCATCTGCATTAATAACATAATCAACTCCCACAAACTCATTTCAGTCCACAGTATCAATAATCTAAATCTTAAAACTTCTCCATATGCAAATCATTCCAACTGTTTTCACAAGACAGGATTTAAAATACATGCCTTAATAATTTCAGGGTAGGGGGGAGTTTGCTTTTTTGATTTTTTAAAACATATTTTTTATTGATTTCTCTGGATATCACCTATATCTACTAATGTATCTCCCCCCTCCTCCAAGAGATCAATACCTTATAAAAATAATTTTAAAGAGGGGTTGGAGAAGTTCAGCAGAGCTAATTAGCTTATTGAAAACACCTGACACCATACACTATGTTCCATTCCCATTGTCCCCCACCTCTGCAAAAAAGGAGAAGCAGGTGAGGTGCCTTCTCATATCTCTTTTTGAGGGCAAGCTTAATCACTAAAATTTACAGTATTAGGTTTCTATTGTCTTGTTCTTGTGTTCATCCCATTTACATTGTTATAGTCATGCATATTGCTTTCCTGATTCTGTTCACTTCACTTTGCACCAGTCCATAAAGGATTTGCTTTTTAAGAAATTGTGAAAATGTGAAAAAAAATGTCATGGCTTCATGTCTATTTTAAGGACGCACAACATCTGAGAGCGGCAAACCAATTCAAACTGAATGCCTTATTTATCAAAGTTTGGAATAGAGATCTTCCCACAGCAATAATTAGATATAACCTCTTTTCTCTCTGATGTTCTTTCTTGGTTGAGGTCAAGGGTTACCAAATATTTTCATGACATTGAGCGACTTGGTTTCCTTTAAGTCATTAGAGGTAGGGGTAGATGATAAAGGGTGCTGAGGACTCACCACAGCTGGCTGTACTAATCATCCCTGCTGAGGAAGACAGTAAAAAATTGGAATTTGTAGTGGAAAGTTGGGGTATGGCTGTGGAAATTCTCTTAGAATTCCCTCAGGTAAAGCTTCAAGATCAATTTCATATCATATGACAATTGGTTGAAAGAACTGAAGGTGAAGCTTCCGCTTCCGGGAGCCAAGATGGCAGAGTAAAAAGGTAATCGCGCTCACCCTTCCCTATCAACCTCTGAAAACCCAGAAAATATCACCCCAGAAAAAACCCTGGAACAGCTGAACGAGAAGAAAGATGGGGTGCAGCAGTGCAGTAGCCCAGGTAGCTAGAGGGATTGACAGGAAAGGCCTCTCTTACCCTGGGGGAAGGGGGGCAGTATGAAACAGGAGTCACCCAGCCAGCTAGTGGAAAGACCCACTTTAGCACACTAGGAGGAGATTCTGGTGCCTCGGCATTCTACAGCAAATGGGTCTCCCAGTGCCTCAGCAAAAATAAGGGAAGCAGCACTACAAAAGTCCCCAAGCAGATAAGCACCAGGCAGCATTCATCTGAAAGGAGCTGAAAAAAGCAACCTAGAGGTGCCAAAAAGTTCCAGCCTTGTTGATTCCAGTCCAACACCAGGTAAGCTGTCAGAACCCTACAGCCTCCAACTGCCAACCAGGAGGAGATCCTGAAGCCCAGGTGGTTGAGCAGGCAAACACCAACAGCCATACCTCCTAGTGCCTCAGTGAGGGTGGGGTAACTGATGGAAACCAGCTCAGAAAACCACCAGGTGCCTCGGCATTCTACAGCAAAGAAGTCTCCCAGTACCTCAACAGAAATAAGGGAGGCAGCACTGCAAGGGGCCCCAGGCAGATAAATACCTGGCAGCACTTATCTAAAAGGAGCTAAACAAAGCTAAAGGAAAGGAAAAGCAGGCAACCTAGATTTACCTGAAAGTCCCAGCCTTGCTGATTCCAGCGCAACACCACATAAGCTGCCAGAACCCTATAGCCTCCAATTGCCAACATAAGAGGCCCCAGCTCCCAAAGCCAGTGATCAAGTCCTAGGCTCCCAACACAAGAAGCTTGGGTCAGTGCCCTCTGCTCCCCAGTAGGAGAGCTTAATCTCTGTAAAGGCCAGGGAATAAAGAAACACCATGAGTAAAAAGAAACGTATGATAGATTCTTATTATGAGAAGAGTGAAGATCAAGACAGAAATTCTGAAGAGGACAACACTGTCATCAAACCCACATCTGCAACATCAAAAGGGAAGATGAACTGGTCTGAAGCCCAAAAAGCCTTCTTAGAAGTACTCAAGAAGGATTTTAAAAGTCAAATGAGAGAGGTAGAGGAGTCCTTTAAAAGTACAATTGGCCAATTGGAAAAAAAGTATAACGAAGGAAATAAATCCCTTAAAAATACAATTGACCAATTGAAGAAGAAAGTACAAAATCTAACAGAAAAAAACAATATGTTAAAAATTAGAATTGAACAAATGGAAACTAATGACTCTATGAGAGAGCAAGAATCAGTCAAACAGAAACAAAAAAATGAAAAAATAGATGAAAACGTAAAATACCTCATGGGTAAAACAGCTGACCTGGAAAATCGATCCAGGAGAGACAATTTAAAAATTATAGGCCTACCTGAAAGTCATGATGAAAAAAAGAACCTGGACAATATCCTTCAGGAAATCATAAAGGAAAACTGCCCTGAAGTCCTAGAACCTGAAGGTAAAATAACTATAGAAAGAGATCCCAAATTGAAAATGCCAAGGAATATAATAGCTAAATTCCAAAATTACCAGATTAAAGAGAAATTACTACAAGCAGCCAGAAAGAAATAATTTAAATATCATGGAACAGTCAGGATTACACAGGACCTTGCAGCCTCTACATTAAAAGACCATAGGGCATGGAACATGATATTCCGTAAGGCAAAGGAGCTTGGAATGCAGCCAAGGATTAACTACCCAGCAAAAATGAGCATGATTTTTCAGGGAAGGAGATGGATAGTCAATGAAATAGGGGACTTCCAAATGTTCCTGATAAAAAGACCAGAGCTCAACAAAAAATTTGATCTTCAAGTACAAGATTCAAGAGAGACATAAAAAGGTAAATGGGACAGAAAGATACAATATGTTGTTAATAAGGGCAAAATGTTTACATCCCTACAAGGGAAGATGACACTTGCAACTCTTGAGAACTGTGTTGTTATTATACCATGTTAAAGGAGTATACATAAAGGGGGTGGATATAAGTTGACTTTGATGTAATGATAAAAAAAAATTTAATCAAGTGGGTTAAATGGATCCAAGTAAGTGGATTAGTCTGAGCTAAGAAAATGTACTGAGAAAGGAAGAGGCAGACAAGGGTAAATTACATTACAGGAAAAGACACAAAAACCTATTAGAGCAGAGGTAAAGAAGGGAGGGGGATGAGCATTGTTTGAACCTTACTTTCATCAGATTTGGCTCAAGAAGGGAATAACATAATCAGTTAGGTATAGAAATCTAACTTGCACTATAGGCAGTAGGAGGCAAAAGGGGAAAGAAAAGGGAGGGGGGATAGAAGGGAGGGAAGAAACAATAAGGATAAAAGGGAAGAAAAGGGAAAGGGATAATAGAAGGGAGGTGGGACCGTAGGAGGTGCTGGTCAAAAACAAAACACTAGTGAGGGGGGAAAGAAGAAAGGAGAAAGAACAGCATAAATGGGGGGGGAGGATGGAGAAAAAAACACAGATAGTAATCATAACTGTGAATGTGAATGGGATGAACTCTCCCATAAAACGGAAGCATATAGCAGATTGGATTAAAACCATAATCCTACAATATGTTGTTTACAGGAAACATATTTGGAAAAAGAGTGACACATACAGGGTAAAGGTAAAAGGCTGGAGCAAAATATATTATGCTTCAGCTGAAGTAAAAGAAGCAGGGGTAGCAATCCTGATCTCAGGCAGAGCAAAAGCAAAAATAGATCTTATCAAAAGATATAAGGAAGGAAACTACATCCTGCTAAAAGGCACCATAGACAGTGAAGTAATATCATTACTAAACATATATGCACCAAATGGTATAGCATCTAGATTCTTAGAGGAGAAGATCAGGGAGTTACAGGAAGAAATAGACAGCAAAATTATACTAGTGGGGGACTTCAACTTCTCCCTCTCTGAACTAGATAAATCTAACCACAAAACAAACAAGAAAGAAGTTAAGGAGGTGAATAGAACATTAGAAAAGTTAGGTATGATAGACCTGTGGAGAAAACTGAATGGGGATAGAATGGAATATACTTTTTTCTCAGCAGTACATGGCACATACACAAAAATTAACCATGTACTAGGGCACAAAAACCTCACAATCCAATGCAGAAAGGCAGAAATAGTAAATGCATCCTTTTCAGATCATGATACAATAAAAATTATATGTAATAAAGGGCCATGGAAAGATAGACTAAAAATAATTGGAAACTAAATAATCTAATCCTAAAAAATGATTGGGTCAAACAACAAATCATAGAAACAATCAATAATTTCATTCAAGAGAATGACAATAATGAGACAACATACCAAAACTTGTGGGATGCAGCAAAAGCAGTTCTTAGGGGAAGTTTTATATCTCTAAATGCTTACATAAATAAAACAGAAAAAGAGGAGACCAATGAATTGAGCATACAACTAAAAAAACTAGAAAAAGAACAAATTAAAAATCCTCAATTAAACACCAAATTAGAAATATTGAAAACCAAAGGAAAAATTAATAAAATTGAAATTAAGAAAACTATTGAACTAATAAAACTAAGAGCTGGTTTTATGAAAAAACCAATAAAATAGATAAACCTTTGATTAATCTAATTAAAAAAAAGAAAGAAGAAAACCAAATTACTAGTATCAAGAATCAAAAGGGTGAAACTATCACCAAGGAAGAGGAAATTAAAACAACAATTAGGAATTATTTTGCCCAACTATATGCCAACAAATTTGACAATCTTAGTGAAATGGATATATATTTACAAAAATATAAATTGCCTAGATTAACAGAAGAGGAAGTAAAATACTTAAATAACCCCATCTCAGAAAAAGAAATTGAACAAGTCATTGATGAACTCCCTAGGAAAAAATCTCCAGGTACAGATAGATTTACATGTGAATTCTATCAAACATTTAAAGAGCAATTAATTCCAATACTATATAAACTATTTGGTAAAATAGGTAAAGAAGGAATCTTACCAAATTCTTTTTATGATACAAATATGGTGCTGATACCTAAACCAGGAAGAGTCAAAACAAAGAAAGAAAATTATAGACTAATTTCTCTAATGAATATAGATGCAAAAATTTTAAACAAAATATTAGCAAATAGATTACAGCAACTTATCACACAAATAATACACTATGACCAGGTAGGATTTATACCAGGAATGCAGGGCTGGTTCAATATAAGGAAAACTATCAGCATAATCCATCATATCAACACCAAAACTAACAGAAACCACATGATCATCTCAATAGATGCAGAAAAAGCTTTTGACAAAATACAACACCCATTGCTTTTAAAAATACTAGAGAGCACAGGTATGAATGGAGTCTTCCTTAAAATAATAAATAGCATCTATCTAAAACCTTCAGCAAGCATAATATGTAATGGGGACAAGCTAGGAGCATTTCCAATAAGATTGGGGGTGAAACAAGGATGTCTATTATCACCACTGTTATTCAACATCATACTGGAAACGTTAGCTTTAGCAATGAGAAGAAAAAGACATTGAAGGCATTAGAATAGGCAAAGAAGAAACAAAGCTATCACTCTTTGCAGATGACATGATATTATACTTAGAGAATCAAGTAAAAAACTATTTGAAATAATAAACAACTTCAAAAGTTGCAAGCTATAAAATAAACCCACATAAATCATCAGCATTTCTATATATTACTAACAAAGCCCAACAGCAAGAGATAGAAAGAGAAATTCCATTTAAACTTACTGTAGACATTATAAAATATTTCGGAGTCTACCTCCTGAAACAAACCCAGGAACTCTATGAACACAATTACAAAACACTTTTCACACAAATAAAATCCGATCTAAATAGTTGGAAAAACTTCAGTTGCTCATGGGTAGGCTGAGCTAATATAATAAAGATGACAATTCTACCTAAGCTAATTTACTTATTCAGTGCCATACCAATCAAACTACCAAAAATTATTTTATAGAGTTAGAAAAAATAATAACAAGATTCATTTGGAAGAACAAAAAGTCCAGAATATCAAGAGAACTAATTGAAAGAAATGCAGGGGAAGGTGGCCTAGCCATTCCAGATCTTAAATTGTATTATAAAGCAGCGATCATCAAAACTGCTCAGTACTTGCTAAGAAATAGAGTGGTGGATCAGTGGAATAGGTTAAGTATGCAAGACACAGTAGTCAATGACTGTAGTAATATATTATTTGATAAACCCAAAGACCCCAGCTTCTGGGATAAGAACCCACTCTTTGAAAAAAAACTGCTGGGAAAACTGGAAAAGAGTATGGCAGAAATTAGGCATAGACCAAAATCTCACACCATATACCAAAATAAAGTCAAAATGGATACATGATTTAGATATAAAGGCTGATACTATAAGCAAGCTGAGAGAGCAAGGAATAGTTTACCTGTAAGATCTATGGAGAACAGAAGAATTCACGACCAAACAGGAGATAGAGAACATTACAAAAAGCAAAATAGATAATTTTGATTACATTAAATTGCAAAGTTTTTGCACAAACAAAGCCAATGCAACTTAGATTAGAAGGAAAGTAGAAAACTGGGAAAGAATTTTTACAACCAATCTCTTTGATAAGGGCCTCATTTCTAAAATATATAGAGAATTAAGTCAAATTTATAAGAATACAAGCCATTCCCCAATTGATAAGTGGTCAAAGGATGTGAACAGACAGTTCTCAGATGAAGAAATTAAAGCCATTTATAGTCATATGAAAAAATGCTCTAAATCATTATTGATTTGCAAATCAAAACAACTCTGAGGTACCACATCACACCTATCAGAATGGCCAACATGACAAAACAGGAAAATGATAAATGTTGGAGAAGATGTGGGAAAATTGGAACACTAATGCATTGTTGGTGGAATTGTGAAATGATCCAACCATTTTGGAGAGCAATTTGGAACTATGCCCAAAGGGCTTTAAAAATGTGTATACCCTTTGACCCAGCAATAGCACTTCTAGGGCTATATCCCAAAGAGATCACACAAATGGGAAAAGGACCTACATGTACGAAAATATTCATAGCAGCTCTTTTTGTGGTGGCAAAGAATTGGAAATTGAGAGGATGCCCATCAATTGGGGAATGGCTGAGCAAGTTGTGGTATATGAATGTGATGGAATACTATTGTGCTGCAAGAAATGATGAATAGGCTGACTTCAGAAAAACCTGGAAAGACTTGTATGGTCTGATGCTGAGTGAAGTGAGCAGAACCAAGAGAACGTTGTACACAGTAACAGCCATGTTGTGTGATGACTAATATTGAAAACTTAACCCTTTCTGGCAATACAAGGATCTAAGACATCTCCAGAGGCCTTGTGATGGAAAATGCTATCCACACCCAAAGAAAGAACTATGGAAGCCGAATTGTTATTTTTTTTCTCTTCTGTTGAGTTTTGTTTCCTCTTTCTGATGGTTCCTCCTATTGATTTTAATTTCTACTTACAACATCACTAATGTGAAAATATGTTTAATATGAACATAAATGTATAGCCTATATCAGATTGTGTGCCATCTTGGGGAGGGTGGTGGGGAGGAAGGGGGGGAAATTTTAAACTCGAAAGCATATGGAAGTTATTATTGATAAATCAAAAAAAATTAATACAAAAATTTAATTAAAGAAAAAAGAACTGAGGGTGTATAATACCCCAGAGAAAGACTCCAGGAGACATAATAGCTATCTTCTGTTTGACATTTAAATCCTTTCATGATCTAGGTTCAGCTTGTCTCACCAGGTTGATTACATATTTCTCCCCCCAACCACCAGCAATTGTTACTTAGTTTTCAGCCAAACTATGGTGCCATGTAAAGAAATCTAGGTTTGGTATCAGAAAACTCAGGTTCATATCCCCACACTACCACTTATTACCCATGTAATTGGACAAACCACTTAACTTTTGGGACTTTGTTTCCTTATCTGTAAAATGAGGAGGATTAGTTGACCTGAAAATTCTTTTCCAGATTTAAATCCATGAGCCTATGATTCTATGAATTTGCTGTCCCTCATACAGGACATTGTTTTTACTGTCTCTGTATCTTTGAACAAGATTTCTCTCAGGCCTGGAAAGCTCTCTCTTTTCACCTCTGCCTTGTGGAATGTCTAGCTCCCATTAAGGCTCAGTTCAAGTGCCACTTGCTTTGAGAGACTTCCTAATTCCTCAGTTGTCAATGATCCTCTCTGTCTAAATCACAGTGTATTTATTCTGAGTGCATTTAGGTATACTTATGTCTATGTTGGTGATATGTATATGTATACATAAGTTTATATGTAAATATATGTCTATGTATATATGTATATGCATATCAATATCTATATATATGACTGTATCTATATATACATATTTGTGCATGTATGTGTGTGTGTCGGTGTCTATGTCTATATATTTTTAATGCCTTTAGTTGTTAATGACCCCCCACAGGCTAAATAACTATATATTTATTCTTAGTGAATGTGTATATATATATATATATATATGCATATATGTATATAGAAGTACAGAATTCATACATATACTTGTATGTATACATACACAATATATATCTGTATAAATACACTCAGAATAAACACACAATGCTTCAGTGTGTGTAAATACATATATTACATATTTATGTGCAACATTTATTCACTTGTGCATATGTACATATACATGTACTTATGAGCCTGAACACAGATACATTTTATTTTTCTGTGAATAAGAGGGGCAGTATAATGTAGTGGACAGAAGGTTGACCTTGAAGCCAGGATGACCTGTCTGACTATTTTTTTTTTGTTCAGTCGTTTCAGTTGTGTCTGACACTGTGTGACCCTAGGGAGTTTTCCTGGCAAAAATACTGGAGTGGTTTGCCATTTCCTTCTCTAGCTCATTTAAAGATGAGGCAAATAGGGTTAAGTGACTTGCCCAGGGTCATACAGCTAGTGTGTGAGGTTGAATTTGAATTAAGGTCTTCCTGACTCCAGGCCAGTGATCTATCCAATGTGCCACCTAGCTGCTCTTGCTTCTGACACATACTAGCTGTGTATAACCCTGAGCAAGCTGTTTAACTTCTCAGTTCTCTGAGACTGTGTGTCTGTAAGTTGCAGAGAAGGTGCCAACCTGTAGGAGAGGGTTTCCTCATTGAAGAGTTATTACTACGGCTGCTGCTGCTAACATTTATCTAGTACTTACTATGTGCTGGGCACTGTTAGGCACTTTACAATTATCTCATTTCATTCTCACAACTCTGGGATAGGTGCTATTGTTAGTCCCATTTTATAAATGAAGAAACAAAGGCAAACAGAGGTTAAGTGACTTGCTCAGAGTTATGCAATTAATAAGTGTCTGAGGCCAGATTTGAACTCAGGTATTCTTGACTTCAGGTCCAGTGCTCTATCTCTCTACCACCTTGCTGTCTCTTCACATCCATATAATGTACCAGTGAAATCTCAGGTCCTGTCCTCATTTTTATCCTTTCTGTAAACACAGTGCAGCTTTTTAGTAGAATATAAACTCCTTGAAAAGTATTGCCTTGGTGCAGTGAGAGCTCAGTTGATATTAGATCACATAAATTTTCAGAGGAACCAGTCAACAGGGTTGTGTGAATTTCTCTAGTTCTACCAATACATAAGTGGGAACACAGGAGGCAGATGGTGGGAGTAATTCAGGCTTATGAAGCATTAGGACAAGGCTTATGTAGCATTAGGACAAGGGAGTAAGGATTCTAGAATAAAAAATAATGTAGAGTTGAATTGGTTAGAGATTGGAAAAGGAGCAAAGTATATTTCTTAATTTCAATTCTTATAATTAATTCTTGATGAGATATAAAGAATAGTTACCATGAATTGAAAAGATCTCTATCTTTTCATTACCCCTAAATTTTCAAAAAAACCTTACAGAAATAATTTTCATCCCAAGGTTCCAAAATATCATACTTTTGCAGTTCATATTATACAAATAATATAAAACATTTGGACAAAAGATTAGAGAGTAACAAAACTGTTGCAAAATTCAATCACCAGTCTTTTATTAACAGAGCAAAATATGTGTATGTCCATTTTGAAATCATTAATGTGTAAATTTGCATACTCAATGCTTATCTTTTTTCTGAACTATATTGATTCATAATGTATATCATGATACATACATATACAGGCATGTATGGTAAATGTGGATCTCTATGTGAATGCTATGAAAATATATACTTGTATGCGAAGTAAGAGACATTACAAAAGAAGGAAATTTGTTTGCTTTGTTAGACTACTGACTGGATTAATTCTGCTTGATTTTTAAGGTGACTAAGGTTAGAAAAATCAAGGACCAAGAACATCAGATTTGTTATTCAGAGTAAAAAGATAAAAATGATAGATAAAAGTATGACTCCAGCTCATTTTGACAGAAGAGAATGGCTCTCAGGTAAGAGTAAAGGGAAGGTTAAGTTTATGCAATTCTACCTGCATCTTTAATTTATAGTGACTTGGCACCTGCAAATATAGACCAAACAGTAAGAGATAAAGTGATTAATTATATAAAAGACCTGGAGAAGCAGTAAGAGCTTTATTAATGGCTGATTTTCTAGCTTGAGTGTGCTATACCATTCTTTGCTAAACGATTGTACTGATTATTTCTTTGTCACAGCCTAGTCAGGACCATGGACAGTTCAATCCTTGCACATAGAGCTACCCTAACACTGAAAGCTGCATTTAGATGTGGGAAGTGAAGCTTTCAATTATACAACTGTATGACTCTTTAAGATAGGGAGTTTGGGAGATAACTGTGCTGGTTCCTTAGCCCACCCCCATTTAATTAGGTGTAGGTGTTCTCACTAATTAACTTACCCGATACGGTTGAATTATCCAAACCAGAGCTCAGTCCCTCTAACTCTCCACCAGATCTAATGAAAAAACACAGAATCATATATTTTCGCAGTGAGAAGTAATCTCAGAGACCATTTAGTCCAGCCCATACATGATGGAGGGAAAGGGGTTCTTCTATAGCACACCTGAAAGGTAACAGCTTTTTATTAAAGACTGACAGTGAGGGAGAACCCACTATCTACTGATGCAGCCAGTTATACATTTGAACAGCTCTAATTATCTGAAAAGTTTCCCTTACATCAAGCTTAAATTTGCCTTCCACCACTTATACCCTTCTGCCTTCTGGAGCTAAACAAACAAGTCTAATTTTTCTTCCAATCAATCAGTGAGTATTTATTAAGTGCCTACTGTGTACCAAGCACTGTATCATGTGTTGGGAATATAGTTATATGAATTGAAATTAAGAAATATATTTACTTTCCTCCCTTCTCAATCTCTAGCTTTAGTTAATCAGTTCAATTCTACATTATTCTCTACTCTAGAATAGCACTTCTTAAACTGTGGGTTGCAACCCCATAAGGTTTCTGAATGTGCAAGGACTAAAAATTAATTCGAAATCAAATACTTAATGAATCTGAGGTGTTTCTGGCAGTGCTTGCCCATGTTGCATCATGTAACTTCACTGATGCCTTGGTTCTGAACACAAAACATGCACTTTGCACTACACATGCCCTCAGCCATGCAATGGCAACAAATGCTGCCGAAAGGCAAAAAGGGGTCACTAGTGGAAAAGGTTTAAGAAGCTCTGCTCTAGAATCCTTGTCCTAATGCAACATAAGCTTTGTCAAAACCCAATACTGGATTGCTTTCACAATTTTCCTCCTTTGTTCCCACTTATGTGTTTCTGGAAGTAGAGAAATTCAGACAACTCTGTTGACTGGTTCCACTGAAAATTTATGTCATCTAATATCAACTGAGTTCTTATTGCAGCAAGGAAATCCTTTTACTCCTTCCTAATTGATTGACTATCCTAGTGATCTCCAAAGTGGGAGCCATGGAATAATCCCATGGAACATGAATCAATCAATCAAAGGGTATAATGGAGGGTTGCAACTCACCCTTCATGCAGTAGCCAATCATAAGACTTGTCTCTAATACAACCACATAAAATCTTAGACAACACTCAACCACTCTGCTTCCCCCACCACCATAGAATCTCTCATTCTCACCCTTTTTTCTTCACAGAGCTGTTGTAACCTTAATTTTGGACACTCACAGTAGCAATTCTATGTTCTATTGGGAAAATTTCCTTACCCAAGATACACATCCCCTATTTGCTCCATCACTTTGTGGATGCAGCAGGTTCCCTAAGGCTCTATGCTTAAGGCAGTGACTTTTGAGTAAGAGACCTGACTAACCACCTTTTTCATTTTGGGTGTGGCAGAGTTTCAGAGGATAAACAAGCATGGATGAGTTGAAATATACATCAAATATCTCTTTATACTATTTTTCCTTTCCCCTAACTCCAACCTTTCTCTCTACCAAATTTCCCTATGATTATTGAGGGCACTACCATCCTGCCGGTCACAATTTCATAACCTAAGTGTCATCTTCAACTTCTCATTCTCACTCACTCCACATATCCAGTCAGTTGTCATGCTTTGTAATTTTTCCTTCCACAACATCTCTTGCATCCGTCTCCTTGTTACTCACCTTAATTCATATGTTCATCACCTCTCACTTAGAATATTGCAATAGCAAATTGGCCTCCCTGCCTCAGATCTCTTCCCTCTGTAATTCTTCCTCCATATAACTTCCAAAGTGATTTTCCTAAAGATCAGTTCTAACAATGTCACTTGTTCAGTTGTTTCAGTCATATCCAACTCTTCATGATCCCATTTGAGGTTTTCTTGGCAAAAGTATTAGAGTGGTTTGCCATTTCCTTCTTCAACTCATTTTACAAATAAGGAAACTGAGGCAAACAGGGTTAAGTGACTTGCCCAGGGTCACACAGCTAGTGTCTGAGACCAGATTTGAACCCAGGTCTTCCTGACTCCAGGTCCTGGTGCTCTATGCATTATGCCACTCTCCCATGTCTCTACCCACATCAGTAAGTTGGTATTGCTCTCTGTTGACTCTATGTTATTTCATCTTGACCTCATCCTTTCAAAATATTCATTCTGAGTAAGTTTTATAATATATAAAAATATTAGTACAGTAGTACACACATATATTTTATGGATAAATAAGTATGCCTATATTGGGGAGATGTACTCTAAAATGTTTTACTGACAGGAGTGTGTAATAAAATAGTTTGGAGACCACTGCCCTATTCTACTCCCCATAGTGGCTCTTTCAAATTTTTTCTTCTCTTCTAAAGCCTCCCAAACTGTCTCTACTCTTCCCCTTATTCTCCCTCTCCCCCTCACCATTCATGGAAGGCAACTTTGCCTCATACTTAACAGAGAAATCAGAGGTTACCTGTAGTAAGCTCTTTTTTTCTCACTTTCTCTTCACCTCACAACTCCTTGATATAACTCCCCTTCCCCATTCTCTCTTTCTTTACTCAAATCTCTGGTGGAGAGGTGGCCCTTCTCTTCACCAAGGCCAAACCCTCTACATCAGTAGTGTCCAACTCAAATAGAAATGGAGCTATTAATCTGTACATAAGGATCCCTGAGGGTCACATATTGACTTAGAAAACCATTTTTTAACATTATTTGTGCTCTATTTTATTTTTATTTACTCTGTTAAATTTTTCCCAATTACACTTGGGAGTGTTGCTGGCTGCCTTGTGGCCAACTGGCAGTGTATTTGACAATTCTACTCTTCATCCAACTCTCTTCCATACCCTCCAACAGATTGCTCCTATAATCATTCCCTTTCTCTCTAGTCTTCAATATCCACCTACTGACTCTTTCTCTGATATAAAAATTTCCAAATCTTCCCTATTCCTTAAAACCTCCACTAAACCCTGCTATTTCAAGCTATTGTCCTAGAGCTCTCATCCCTTTCACAGTCAAACTCCTAGGAAAAGGTTTCTATACATCAGGGGAAGTTAGATGGAGTAGCTGATAAAGGATAAGACTTGCAGTCAGGAAGACCTGATTTCTAATACTTTCTCAGAAACTGATTCCTAGAACTATGCAACCATGCAGAAATCATTTCACTGCTATACCTCATTTTCATCATCTATAAAATGGGGGTAATATTGGGGCCTACCTCAGGTTTGTTGTGAGTTTTAAACGAGGTAACATGGGTAAAGTACTTTGTAAATGAAAAGCACTATATAAGTGCTAGCTATTATCATATTCACTGCCTCCGCATCCTCTCCTCTTACTCATTTCTCAGCCCTTTGCAAAGCTAGCTACCAAACTCTCCAAAGTTACAAAGATGTCTGAATTGTCAAATCTGATGGTCTTTTCCTCAGTTCTCATCCTTTTTGACCACACTCTTCTCAATGATACTCTGTCTCTTCCCTTGGAGGAAAAACTAAAGGAAACATTGAAATATGAAAAACTAACAGGTATAACACTATTCTTTGTTTCTCTTCCTATCAATCTGACTTTTGTTTCTCAGTCTCTTTTGCTGGACAATCACCTATATTACATAGCCTAACTGTGAGTGCATCCAAAGGCTCTATCCCCGCCCCTTTTCTCTTTTCTCTCTAAACTCTTCTTTTGGTGGCCTCATCATCTTCCATGGTTTCAATACTATCCCATTTCCTGCTCCCCCCAAAACTCACCCAAGTTACAGGTTCACAACTTATTTAGCTATTCTCTCTCTCTCTCTCTCTCTCCTTGATATTGAGCATTAGTTTCTCTCCTGAGCTCAAGTTTCATATCACCAACTTACTGTTAGACATTTTAAGTTGAATGTCCCATAGGCATCTCAAATTCAACATGTCCAAAACAGAATCCATTATCTCCTCCACCAAACCAACTCCTCTTCTTTTTTTTTAAAAGATTCATTTATTTATTTTTAGTTTTCAACATTTACTTCCACAAGATTTTTACTTCAAAATTTTCTCCCCATCTTGCCCCTCTCCCAACCCCAAGACAGTGTGCATTCTGAATACTCTTTCCCCTAATCTACCCTCCCTTCTATTTCTCCTCCCTTTCTCTTATCCCCTTTCTCTTCTATTTTCCTGTAGGGCAGGATAGATTTCTATAACCCATTGCCTGTATATCTTGTTTCCCAGTTGCATGTGAAAACAATTTTTTAACATTTGTTTTTAAAACTTTGGATTCCAAATTTTATTCCCTCCTCCCTCCCCACCCACCTTCATTGAGAAGGCAAGCAGCTTGATACAGGTTATACTTGTGTAGTCATGCAAAACACTTTCACAGTAGTCATGCTATAGAAAACTAACTATATTTCCCTTTATCCTATCCCACCCCCAGTTTATTCGATTCTCTCTTTTGATCCTGTCCCTCCTCAGAAGTGTTTGCTTCTGATTACCCCCTCCCCCAAACTGCCCTCTCCTCTATCATCCTCCTGCTCTCTTGTCCGTTTTCCCCCTATTTCTCTGTAGAGTAAGATAGCTTTCCATACCCAATTCAGTGTGTATGTTATTCCCTCCTTAAGCCAAATCCAATGAGAATAATGTTCACTCATTGCCTCTCACCTTCTCCCACTTTCCCTCCACTGTAAAAGCCTTTTCTTGTCTGTTTTATGTGAGATAATTTATCCCATTCTACCTCTCCCTTTCTCCTCCCTATATAATCCTCTCTCATCCCTTAATTTTATTCTCCAGATATCACCCATTCATCTTCAACTCACTCTCTATCTATCAATGTGCCTTCTATCTATCAATGTACCCTCTATTTATCAATGTGCCCTCTATCTATCCATTTATCTATACATATAATTTCTCCCCCCTCTAACTACCCTAATACTGACAAAGGTCTCATGAGTTACAAATATCATCTTTCCATGTAGGAATGTAAACAGTTCAACCTTAATAAGTCCCTTATCATTTCTCTTTCCTGTTTACCTCTTCATGCTTCTCTTGAGTCTTGTATTTGAAAGTCAAATTTTTTTTTGTTTAGGCAATGGGGTTAAGTGACTTGCCCAGAGTCACATAGCTAGTAAGTGCCATGTGTCTGAGGCCGGATTTGAACTCAGGTCCACCTGACTCCAGGGCTGGTGCTTTATCCACTGCACCACCTAGCTGCCCCTGAAAGTCAAATTTTCTACTTAGCTCCGGTCTTTTCATCAAGAATACTTGAAAGTCCTCTATTTCATCGAATTTCCATTTTTTTCCCCTGAAGGATTGTATTCAGTTTTGCTGGGTGGGTGATTCTTGGTTGTAATCCTATCTCCTTTGCCCTCTGGAATATCTTATTCTAAGCCCTCTGGCCCCCTGATGTAGAAGATAAGTCCTTTGTTATCCTGATTGTGTTTCCACAGTACTTGAATTGTTTCCTTCTGGCTGTTTGCAATATTTTCTCCTTGACCTGGGAACTCTGGAATTTAGCTACAATATTCCTAGGAGTTTTCCTTTGGGGATCTCTTTCACAAGGTCATCAGTGGATTCTTTCCATTTCTATTTCACCCTCTGGTTCTAGAATATCAGGGCAGCTTTCCTTGATAATTTCTTGAAAGATGATGTCTAGGCTCTTTTTTTGATCATGGCTTTCAGATAATCCAATAATTTTAAAATTATCTCTCCTGGATCTATTTTCCGGGTCAATTGTTTTTCCAATGAGATATTTCACATTGTCTTCTATTTTTTCATTCCTTTGGTTTTATTTTACAATGTCTTAATTTCTCATAAAGTCACTAGCTTCCAATTGCTGCATTCTAATTTTTAAGGAAGTATTTTCTTCAGTGAGCTTTTGGGCTTCCTTTTCCATTTGGCCAATTCTGCTTTTTAAGGCATTCTTCTCCTCATTGGCTTGTTGGACCTCTTTTGCCATTTGGGTTAGGCTATTTTTTAAGGTGTTATTTTCTTCAGTATTTTTTTGGATGTCCTTTAGCAAGCCAGTGACTAGTTTTTCATGATTTTCTTGCATCACTCCCATTTTCTTTCCAGTTTTTCCTCTACTTCTCTTACTTGCTTCTCAAAATCCTTTTTTTAGCTATTCCATGGGCCGGGACTGACTCATATTTTTCTCGGAGGCTTTGGATGTAGGTGCTTTGACTTTGTTGTCTTCTTCTGATTGTATGTTTTGATCTTCTTTGTCACCAAAGAAAGATTCTATGGTCTTACTTTTTTTGCACAGTGTGCTCATGATCCCAGCCACAGCTGCCCATGATTCAGTCCTCTGAGGCCTGTTCCAGGTTCACTGAGGCCCGGTCTTTGCCTGTGCCATGCCCATACTGAACCATGTTTCTCTCCCAGTCTGGCACAATAGACCTTTCTAATCAACCATCCAAGTTGTCTTGGGCTGGAAATTTGTTTCACTCTGTCTTTTTGTGGGTTCTGCTGCTCTATAATTTGTTTAGAGCCATTTTTTACAGGTATTTGGAGGGATTTGGGGGAGAGCTCAAGCAAGTCACTATTTCTGTTTTTTTTTATCTCCACCCCAAACCAACTCCTCTTCTGAACCAGTGAAGGGTATCATCATCCTCTAGTTACCTCAGTTTACAACCTCAGTGTCACCCTCAGTTTCTCACTATAATCACCCCATAGATCCAAGCTGTTGCAAAATCTTATGATCTCTACCTCCATAACCTCTTTTGCAGCTGTCCCTTTCTCTCTATTTCCACTGTCACCACCACATTCTAGTTTTTCATTACTTCTCACTTGGACTATTGTAATAGCCTCTTAATTGTTCTCACTGACCCAAGTCTCTCCCCAGTTCAATCAATTCTCCAAAAAGCTACCAAAGTGATTTTACTAAAGTGACCATGTCACTCCTCTAAACACAAACTCCAATGTCTCCCTATGGCATCTAGGATTGAATATAAACTCCTCTGTTTGGTATTTAAAGCCTTTCATAACCTGACCTTTCTAATTTTATTGCACATAGCTGTGCAGACAAATTGACTTTCTTAATGTTATTCATACATGGCGCCTGTCTCCTATCTTCATGCTTTTGTATTGGCTGTGTCCCATGAATAGAAAGCTCTCTTTCCTCATCTTCACCTCTATAAATCCCTAGTTTCTTCAAGGCTCAGCTCAAGTGCCACACATGTACACTACATGTTATCTACACAAAGTTCAGGTCCCTGAATGAATATGTTACATATAGACTTAAGTATTGAGCCAGTGTTAATAGAGTTTAAATGCATAGAAAGTTGACATAAGTAAGTAATCTTTAAAAATCTTGTAAAGAGCTTAACAACTGCCTTTAATACATTTCATAGATGTTAGCTAGGAAATAGGAGATGAGTAAATTTGCACATAGTTGTGGGAGACTGTGTCTTAACCTCTAAAATATTTTTATCTTTTTTCCTTCAGTTTTATCCTAGCTTCTTTCCTAATGGCTTATTTATGACATCCTGAAGAAAGTTTTCCAGAAAGAAAAAAAAACCAACTCTCCTGGCTGACTGTCAATTAGTCTGTTCTTCCCTCTATGTTTTCTTTAGAATCTTCTCAAGCTCCATGAAAACAGACAATATGCACACACAGAGAAAAAACAAAACATATTCAGATCCAAAATTTGGAAATGCCTCCACTGTAAACCTAGCCTAACAGACACCCACATTTCTCACTGGAGTGCAAAAGGGGTCCGTCTTTCATTTCTAAATGACAGACATGATGCACTGTTCCAAAAATTTTTTCTACTTAAAAGTGTAAAATGGAGAAAAAAAGGTCTTTTAGATTATGGAAGCATAAAAAAGTATTATATAGTCATGGTTCCTCTTTTTTTTTTCCTTTTTCCATATTTGCTGTCTAGTTGTAGAGGCATAGAAAGGGTGTTTTCTTTTAAAGGTGAGATAATACCCTAATCATATGTGGTCTACCAACAATTTATATGTGGTAGAATTCTCTCATTGGAAAAGAATTTTAGGGCAGATTGTGATCCTGTTCCCAGTGGTAGGGCTGGGTTATTGCCTATCATAGTCTGATACTGACTTAGAACTCTTTGGTTTGGTGGGAAAGAGATTTAAAGAAGTTCCTTACAAAGGCATAACTAGGGCAGGGCAATAAGGACATTGCTGCAGTATACTAAAATTTGGTGTGTGAAAAATTTAACACATTCATTCCTCTAGGAATGTAGAAGCCATTACAGTAACTAATTCCTCCTGCTGCTCAACTGAATTTGTCTTAATTACCTCCTGTAATATGTTCACGTCAAAAGGTAAAAAGTTGATTTGATGACATCTTGCAAAATTGTTGGCTATAATTGTAATTCTTTTGTACATAGGGACAAGGTCATCTTACCCACAAGCAATGATAAATAGGTACCTGGGAGCAAAAATTGTGGAGCTGACAGGCCAGAGGTGGCAATCAGTGTCTGAAGCAAAAGCAGAGTAAAAAATGAAGATCATAACAATACTTAAGTTGGGTAGAAAGAATCAAGGTCAGGGATCAGGCTACAGAAATGGTGTATGGAGGTTAGAAAACAGGGGTCAAGGTTGACAGAGAGCCTTTGTCACTAGGTCCACTTAAATATTCTGAAGTACACACATGTTCTTAGGATTGAATGTGTACAACGGGCCCAATTCTTTTGTGTCCCCTTCAGTTGGAAGGTTCTTGACACTGCTACCTTCATTGGTCATGGCCACAGGAGAGTTAGCAAGTTTAGACACCAATGCTCAGACATCTCCAACATAGTTATAATTCCTTTTCCAAAAATTGCTTTGCTGCCATGTCTACCACACTTCCTTTGACAGCTAAGTTTAACTCTTTTCTCCCAATAATATATTTTTCAGAGCCACAAAGAAAAGAAAATTCTCACTCCATATTTCTCCCTGATTTTCAGCTTAAAGGAAGTTTATGACTTGTTTAAGCAAAGAATTCTTCAGCTGTTGCTGAAGCAACTTGCTTTAAGCAACTTGAAAAAATATATATGTAACATATACATATACATACACGTCTATCTTTATCTATCTATCTATCTATCTATCTATCTATCTATCTATCTATCTAT
>NW_020954591.1:14441937-14539171 GCF_900497805.2 Vombatus ursinus | reverse complement strand
TATCTATCTATCTATCTATCTATCTATCTATCTATCTATCTATCTATCTATCTATCTATCTATCTACTCACACAATTTCCCAAGTATTTCTCAAAGGAAACCGTACCATTGGGGAATATGGCAGCAACACATTCCAAAGAATAATGACCCTGAAGTACTAATTAACTTTGTCCTTACTTCATCCCATCAACACCCTATGGATTAGAGTCTGTACTCCTGAATAACATTTTCATGTACTGACATAACTATAAACTGTAGAGAGTGAAAGAATTCTCCCCTCTGTAAAAAGAGAGATTATTTTTTCCCCTAACATTTACCTGTAGACTAAAGAACTAGACCCTATACCTGTTTAAAATAATTTGATTGTCTTTTTTGTTTTTATATCATTTTCATTTGTGAAAATATCCTTTATCCTCCCCCAAGGGCCATTTTCTTTAAAAAAAAAATAAAAGAATAAAAGAAGAAACATAAAATGAGAAACTAGGTTTGCCCTTCCCCTCATTTAAAAATAATTAAACAGGTGACCATTGATCAGAGTAATAATAACTCCACAGTAGGTAGTTTTCACATGTAATATAAGCCTACAAATGTGAAAAGAAGCTAGTATAGAAATATTAGGAGGCTGGCAATTTGTGAGGGGTTCAGGGGGGAATTCTTTATTCTGTAAATCTCTTCACATACTGGTAAACTGCTAGAAGAGGAAATAGGGGAACAGGGGGAGTCCCAAGTAGCCTCCCTGGGAAGTATTCTCCTCTCCTCTCTTTGTCCTGGGCTGGTTCAAATTTGCTCCCAAGGGACTTACCAAGTCTAAGTGATTTTTAAAATTTACTTCAGTTTATAAATTTTCTCTCTGTTTTATATTCCCTCCTGTAAATTAGCTGACTAGTGAATATGATTGCAGAGAGGCCAAAAGGTTTGTGATCTGACTAATGACAAATCATTACTCTGCCACCTCTCCTTTGGAGTGGTGGCAGAATAATGGCCTCCTTTTGCCTCTCCTGCTTTTGCCAGACTGACCAGTTTCCCCAACTCTATTCATGATGCTAGGATTGAATATGCAGCAAGGGTTAGTGGCCATTAAATTCTTTGTATAACAATGGGAATCAATAGTTAGATAGCTAGAAACATGGAAGAAAGAAGGAAGGAAGGAAGGAAGGATGAAAGAATAGAAGGAAGGAAAGAAGGGAGTGAAAAATATACTAATGAACCTGTCTTCCTACACTCCCTCCAACATTGACTTTTTCTACCTTTTGTCATCTTTGTCAATTTAATGAGTGTCAGATGAAACCTCAGAGTTCTTTTAATTTTTATTTCTTTTATCATAGTGATTTGGAGCACCTTCATGTGATTGCTAATAATTTAAAATTTTCTTGTGAATTGTTTGTTTATCTCCTTTGGTCACATAGGAACATTCAATCTATCCTTATACATTCCATTGGGAATGTTCATGGTATTCTATTTGTTTCTTATATATTTTGACTCCTTATCAGAGATATTTGAAGTCAAATTTTTTTTGCCAATGAACAGCTCTTTTATTAACCTAGAAGTATTAATTTTGTTCCTGCAAAGGATGTTCAAATTTATACTTATTTTGAAAATGTAGAAATGGAAAGAAGTTGTCATATATCATAGATTCTGTTATCAGGAATGATTCCCTACTACCAGGGAGATTTAACACAATATATGACATTTGATTCCTTCACTTTCAGGATCTTACTAATTCCACATAATCATGCCAATATTAACTTTGCTTTTGCATATAATAACACCAAAGAATTGCTATTTCTTCTTTGTGTCAAAGTTTTTTTTTCTTCTGGTTAAATAGAAAGGTCATAGATTGACTATGTAAAGGGGCTTCTCTTTATAGAGTTGTTTTTATTTGGGGGGGCGGTTTGGAAAGAAACCTAAATTTCATTAAAATGTTCAGTTGTGTTGTTGAAGAAGTTTGGGGTGCTGGGACCCCAAGAATGCCAAGGCAGAGTCACATGGAATGAATTCACACACTCAAGCTGTCTTTCAGCTTGAGTGTGTATGAATGTACGAAGCTTTCAGAGACAGTTTATTGTAATGCCAATAGTAGTGGACAGGGTCACTTTGGGGAACTTGCAACAAAATGGGAGTGAATCCAAAGTTTATATAGAAAGGGGGCATGGGAAAGGAATGCCAGGGATACTAATTAGGTAATCTAAGGGTCCAGATGTCTTTGGGATCTATGGATGGGAAAGTGTAGGGAGTATATCAGACATTGAAGGAGTTGTCAGAAGCATGGACCTGGGGATCTGGCACCAACAGAGTCCCTGGGCCAGCCAGGGATAAAAATCCTTGGGCCAGGCCCAGGGACTCTTTTGGTGCCAGATCCCCAAGGTCCATGCTTCTGACAACTCCCTCAATGTCTGGTACACTCCCTATGCTTTCCCATTCCCTACTCTCAAGAACCTTATATTCTAACAAAGGATCTTGACATGGATCTAGCTCTAGATGAGGTCACTGGAAGAGAGAGTGTGGATGGAGAAGAGGGCCCAGGACAGAACCTTAGGGAAAATCTATGGTTAGTGGACATAATATTGGATGATGAGACAGCAAAGGAGACTGAGAAGGAATGATTCTACAAGTAGTAGGAGATGAAATCCCAGAGAAGAGAGAATCACAAAAGGAGAGTGTGGCCAAGTGTCAAATGCTGAAGAATAGTTAAGAAGGATGAAGACTAAGAAAAAGACTGTCAGAATTGATACCTAAGAGATAAATTGGTAACTTTGGAGTGAGCTTCTTCAGTTGAGTGATGAGGTTAGAGGTTGTATTGTAATGTGTTGAGAAGTGAGTGAAAGGAGAAAAAGCAGAAGCAGCAAGCACAGGCAACTTTTTCAAACAGTTTGACTGAAAAGGTAGAAAGGATATAGGATAATATCTTGAGAGGAGGGAGGGCCTAGGCCCTAGAGAAAGAATGAGGGATATTTGAATGTGTTTGAATGCAGTAGGGAGGGAACCAGATGAGAGGGCAAGGTTGAAGATTTAAAAGAGGAGAGTGATTGAGGATGCAATCCCCTGGAGAAGATGGGAGAGGATGGGATCAAGGGAATTTATTGAGGAATTGGCAAAAAGAAAGGCCACACCATTATCAGAAACTGGATGAAAGGAGTAGAGAGTAGAAGATAATTTCAAGAGGTTTTTTTAGATGAAGAGAAGGGAAGGAGAGGGAGTTCATGGAGGATGGCCTCATTTTTCTCAGTAACGAGCATGGTCCTCAGTTGAAAGGGTGGCAGAAAGAGGTGTGAGAAGTAGGAGGAGAGAGAAAAAAAGGTTTAGAGTAGTTTGTGTGAAGAGAGAGATAGAGAACCAATTAGGGAGGACATAAGATTATTACCTTGTTGCAGTGAGGGGCCAACTGAAGTTGACAACATGAATTTATACTCCAATCAGCATGGTTGTATTTCAGTAACATGTAAGTAAGAGTTGAGCAAAAAGTTGATGGGAGTAATCCAAGGCTGGGGTTTGGCAAGAGATGAGTAGCAATAAGTCACAGAGGTGAGGGATTGTAGAGTAGAGAACAGTGTAGAGTTGAAAGTTGAGATTGGAAGTAGGAGAAAGTGAAGTCAAAGTATGGTAATGGCCCAATAGCTTGAGATAAGACTGGTGGTCATGATGAAGGTAAAGAATATGATTGTGAGGGGTGAGGTATAGGGATAGATTGAATGATGGCAGATTATAGTCAGATAGTACAATGTTAGAGCTTTTAATCAAGGAAGTGGAACTTCATTTGTGGGTAAAGGTGAGATGCATGGTGTAAGACTGATCACTGCTTATGACTAAATTGGAATGTACGAACAAGTCATGGGATTTGAGAAGATTGAGGAATTGGGAGGTCAGATAGTTTGAAAGAGTATCAACATGAAAGCCCAAATCCCCTAGTTTAAGATGGGGAGAAGAAGGAGACAGTGAGGTGGTGAATTCCCTAAAAAAGGAGGGAGGATGACTTTGTGACTGGTATACTAAAGCCACCATAATCTGAATCTGGTAGAAATTTTTAATACCTGGAATTTCATAGACAGAAAGGTGTCTGAGTGATGATGGCAAAGGGACAGCCTTTGAGTGACAGTGGGGACCAAGGATCATTCCAATTACCCCTCTAGGAGCATTGTATTGGGTCAGTAGTGGGGAGGAGGAAAGAATGAAGGCATTCAAGTGCTGGAGAGGATAGTGTTATCTAGGTGAAGCAAAAATCCCTGTGAGAGCAAATATATGGAAAGAGTATGAGAGTAAGAGGCCCAGAAAGAAAGGAATTTTACTATAAAACAAGAATTCCATCCAGTGCAGTGGAAGAGGTGGGAAGGACATAGGTGGGGTAGGGTTGAGAAGGATGGGAGGAACAGATTGGGAAGTAGGGATTGTGGATAACTTGATCCAAAGTAGTTGGTGATTAGATAATACAGGGAATAACAGGTGGTGGAAGTTTGTTCTCCATAGGAGTAGTAGTAGTTAACAGGTGAATTATGATGCACATACTCTTGGAAGGGAGATTGTTGCCTAGCATTGGTCTATTTCTTCATGCAGGGTGGGTGAAGATGAAGGTAGTAGTGCTGAAGCTGGGTGGCTGGTAGAAGATGATAGCCAGGTCCACCAGAGAGGAAAAGTTAGTCTTCTTTGACTAGAAACTCTTCTGCTTCCTACATCAGTACTACTTTCTACTAGAAAGATCTCTACAGCATTAACTTTGATGGGGACAGTGTTATAATGGATCGAATACTGAACTCGGGACCAGGAAACCATCTCCATCTCAGACACTCACTAGCTGTGCAGGGCCAGAGACTTTCTTGGCTCCCCAAAAGAATTGGTAAATGGTTAGTGTGAGCATTTACAATTCAGAAATCAACCATCACTACAAATCAGGGCTTGATTTATTGTCTTGTTTGATCAATCAATAAACATTTATTAAGCACCTATTGTGTGTTTTGTTGATTTATAGACTTAATAAAGTGATGAAGAAAATGTTAATGATACAGATTAACCCTGCAGGTGTGTCCTACATTTTCAAGGACCCTTTTATTAAACATATACCAGCACACCCAAGCAAATTACAACCTCTCCGGGCATCAGTTTCTTCTCTATAAGATGAGGTGTTTGAACTAGGTGACCTCTGAAGTCCCTTCCAACTCAAAATCTATGTCCTATTTGTCATCTAGTTTTCGATATGTGCTCTCTATATGCTAGTAAATATAGACTAAGAAATATAAACTTTTATGCTTGCTTATAAGGCAGCTAGATGGTACAGTGGATAGAATACTGGGCCTAAAGTCAGAAAGATTTATCTTTTCAAGTTCAAATCCAGCCTCAGACACTTACTAGCTGTGTGATCCTGGGCAAGGCACTTAACCCTGTTTACCTCACTTTCCTAATCTGTAAAATGAGCTGGAAAAGGAAATGGTAAACCACTCCAGTATCTTTGCCAAGAAAACCCCAAATGGGGTCATGAAGAGTCAGACATGACTTGAAAAGACTGAACAACAACAATGCTTAGTTGTGTACTACAATGGTCAACAAAGGCAAAGGAATTTTATTCAGCTGAATGAAAAAAAATCCTCAGTGCATATCCTTTTTGAATATTCTCCTGCTATGGCAAAAAAAAAAAAAGTGAAGATTATGCAAGGAAAACCATTAACAAAGGCTGAAAGGAGGATTTTAATTTTGAGGCTTCTGGAAAGCATCTAGCAAAAGACAGAAAGCTGAAAAGGATAATTCCAATGCTTATTTCCAGAGAAACATCTGCATAGCAACTGGATTCTACAGATTGAACTTGTCTGTTCTTTGATTTGCAAAATGTCTCAAGAAAATAAAAAAGTAAGAAGAACGAAATGGATAGGAGCACTTCACAGTCTGGTTCCAATCTATACTCTGGACTTTAAGGGGCCTACCTTCTTTTTCACCAATACCAACTGCCCATTAATTGCCACCAACTGGCAAAAAAGAGCATGAGCCCTGGGAGAGGCAGACCTCCCCCTTCCCACTAAATCTTCGATCCTGCTTCCAGTATAATCCCCCACAGACAATATTCTGAGAAACAACTTCTGTGGAGAAGAGGTCAATCACCCTCACAAACTGCACTTCAATCACCCACCTGTGGGACAGGCAAGCCAGCCTAGCTACAGCAACAGGACACTCTTGGAAAGAGGCAAGAAGTAGCATATACTAGGCAAATGAAACCATTACCAGCCCCTCTCAAAGCCACATGGAAATAGCCCAGAACTCTGAGCCCAAGAACATTTGGAACCCCACTGTCCACTAGATTACTGGCACTATTTCTAGCCTCAATTCTGAAATCATAGAGGGGGGCAACTGCACTGGAAAAGGGGTTCACCTTCCTCAACACCACCATAGCCACACCAATTGCCAACCAGCTGCCACCAACTGGTAGTTTAATACAATTGCTCCAGGAGTGGTAGCAACACCCAGACCACTCATCCTGCTTCCTGTCCAACCATCATCGTTTCAGGAAGCAACACCTGTGGAGATGTGGCCTGGCAGCTGCAATTGTGGGTGCTGTAGCCACAACTACTGAAGACCCAGAAAAGAGAGTTCTTGTCACCAAAGTCCTGGACCCTGTCACATGTTTCAATAGCAGAAACTGATAGAATTTTATAAATTTTAAAGACAATACATTACTATCTGCTTTGCTGCTGTACCCTAAGAATTATGGGACCTTTCCCTCTGATGCAGAACTACAACCTTCTATGGGTGTTGTTACCTTGTAATAGCATGTGAGCTTGAGAGCAGGGACTATCTTCTTCTTCTGTTTGAATCGCCAGCCCTTTGCACATAGGACATGATTAATAATTGCATTTTTATCTATTCATTATTTTTAAAAAATATAAAACTTTAAAATCAGTTTGGGGTGAAAACAATTACTCTCTAGAAATATAATTAAAGAGGTCTCATCTTTGTAGAATAACTGGGATTTATACATAGCAACCCCAGAAGGATGAGTTCCCTTTTCCCCTTACCTCCACAGAAAGGCCCATCTTAGACCAAATTATGAGATAAGTAAAATGTGACTCCAAACCGCTTCTCAGTAACCATTTTTATCTTCCTTTAGTAAAATTACCAACACCTTAGGATTAATTTGTTGAAGGTGTTTCCCTCAGTACCGAAGTATATGAGTCTTGAAATAGGATCTTAGGGATCTTGATTTTATTCATGGTAATAAGGGAGATTCCTTTTGGGCCTTAGGACTCTCCTATTATCCTACCTCAATATTCCATGTGGGCAGCTCACTACCTGGTCTATCTATGAATGAGTCCCTAGTTCCCTTAGATAAGTGTATCTCAGTCAGTTGGGCCACACTCAGGCTGCACACAACATCAATGGACAAAGGGAATGTCAGTGCAAACACATCCTGATTTTGCCATTATTTGGTTCTTGGATTGGAGGATATCTTTTTAATGCACTGGAGCTACCCCTATTCGGGCTCCAAAACCAACACAAGAGTAGGCTTTTCTCATTTTGTGCTCTCACCCCCAATCTGCATTTCAAAAGCTCTGTGTATTGCAGGAAGTCTTAATCTTCTTTTGTATAGGCTCACTAATCTTTATTATCTTTTTCTTTGACAAATTTTTGCTTTGCTTTGCTACACCTGTCAGTTCATTCTTTTTTGAGAGCTGACAAGAGCCACAATTAGGTTATTACCTAAAACACAAATCCTGCAGCTAAAAATGTGCAAATCCTGAAAACATTTTTGCTAGCAAACTTTATACATTTTCCTTTCAGAAAATGTTAATAAATGAGAAAATATTGTGGTTAGTCAATAGTATCTGTTATTTCCTCAACCCTCCATCATTATCAAGCAATATTTGGAGGATGACCCATTTACCTTACAAATTTGCCAGCCTAAAATAAGGTCTGATCTCCAGTAAAGTGTTAGAATTGATTTGCTGTTTCAACAAAATTATACTTAAGTCATTTCACATGCACAAGAAAGATAAATTACCTTCTTATAATTATGATTTTCTGTCATATGCAAAGGCCTTTGTGGTAAAGAATATCCGCATTTACACATTTGCTATTTGCAAAGTGTGTTATTAATAAGATTGCATGTCGGTTAGATACTTAAACCCATATCTGGCTGCCAGTTAGCAAATATTTTCATCTAATGCTTGTTTTCCAAAGCCAAGCCTGTGATGGCATCTCCTTCATTGCCAGTTTTAAAGTGAGGAGCTGTCCAGGGTTGTCCAGCTGGCCAATTGTCTGCAGCATAATATTTTTAGAGAAGAAAACTGTGAAATTTGCTTCAATTTTGTTTTTTCCTATATATCTAGGCAAGTAAGTATGGGGCTTGGACCTGTGATTTTCATTGGTATAGAGACTTCCTGGGTAAGGAAACTTCCCCTGGCAATGCAGGTTGACACCTATTCTGCAGTTTATAATCTTGAGATTTTTCTAGACTACTGAGAGGTTAAGGGACTTGCCTAGAGCCACACAGCCAGTATGTGACAGAAGTAGAATCTATACCTCTAGGTCTTCTTGGTTTCAAGGCCATTTCTCTGTGGCAAGCTGCCTCTTCTTGGCATATAAAAGAGTCTTTCATTTTGCAGACATTGCTCCTCTTTTCCCAACATATTTTTGCGCTCTCCTTGGTCATAAGCATACATAGCAGTGGGCCTGATGTGCCCCAAAAAGGTGTATCAGGGAAGGATATGGATCAACAGGAATATGGTAGGGTTATCGTAGTAGAGACCCACAGATCTTCAATGTTCTCACTCATCAAGTTCTGTCACCGAACTTTGACTGAGCATCTACCTCTTTCAGGTGACTCAGTGCCAAGAACCATGTACACTATATGTAGAAGCAATGTGTTTAGAGCTGAGTTGCAAAATACATTTTATTAACATGTGAGCATAAACACAGAAACATATTGAATTACAATGATATTCTACACCAGCGGTGTCAAACTCAAATAGGAATGAACCAGCCACATATGAAAACCATATATTGACATTACTTATGTTCTATTATATTTATATTTATTTTGTTAAATATTTCCCAATTATATTTTAATCTAATTCTATCCCTCTCAGGAGTATTGTGGGTTACATGTCTCTGCTCTATACCACCTCAGTTCCAATGAATATCCCAACTTTACATTTCCTGACCAACATGACTATTGCTCTGTGCATAGTAGATTTGCAGTTTCACGTGCAATCATCTCTTTTATTGTACTATGTTATGGAAATTCTTGTTTTATTCCATAAATTAAAAATAAAATTTTAAAAAAGACTCTTAAAAAAGGAAAATAATAGACACTTAATAAACATTTGTTTTCTGATGGTCAGTCAGTCAATAAATGTTTACTAAGCATCTACTACGTGCCAGGAACTATGCTAAGTGCTGGAGATACAAAGAAAGGCAAAGGATAGTTTCTGCTCTCAAGAAAGTCATAGTCTAATAAGAGGCACAGCATGAAAAGAACTATGCATAAGCAGTCTATTTATTGTTTTTTGTTGTGTTCAACTCTTCATGACCCTATTGAGGTTTTCTTGTCTAAGATACTGGAGTGGTTTGCCATTTCCTTTTCCAGCTCATTTTACAAATGAGGAAAGTGATGTTAATAGGGTTAAGTGACTTGCCCAGGGTCACACAGCTAGTAAGTGTCTGAGGCCAGATTTGAACTCAGGGAGATGATCCAGGCCCAACACTCTATCCACTGCACCACCTAGCTGCCTCCCAAACAATCTACAGAGAAGGATAAATTAGATATAATCATTGGAGGAAAAACACTAGAATTAAGGGGAAGCAGTGGTATTTTAGCTGGGACTTGAAAGAAGTCAGGGAAGGCAAGAGGCAGAGGTGAGGAAGAAGAACATTCCAGGCATGGGAGACAGGCAGTGAAAATGTCCAGAGTCAAGGGATGTTGTTCAAAGAACAGCAAGGAGGCCAGTGTCACTGGATCACACAATATGTTGTAGGGTGTAAGGCATAAAAGCACTGGAAAGATAGAGGGGAGAAAGTTACGAAGGGTTTTAAAAGCCAAGAAAGAGATTTTTAAAAGTAAGTTTTTATTGATATTTTTTATTTCCTATATCACCACACTATCTCATTTCCTTCCCTTTCCTCCTCCCAGAGAGCCATCCCATAAGAAAAATAGCATTTTATTAGAGAGGGAAAAAAGTCAACACAATTGATGGATGTATTTAAAAAATCTGAAAACATGTGATGTAGCACCTGTGGCCCTCCCACCTCCACAGAGGGATAGGTTGGGGTTGTCTTCTCATATCTATTTGAGTCCCACTTGATCTTGGTAATTTTGTTACATTCAGAAATATTTTTTAGTGTGTTGTTCTTTCCGTTTACATTGTTATAGTCATTGTTTTGCTTACTTCATTGGCATCAGTTCACATAGATCTTTCCATGCTTCTCATCACATACGTCATTTCTTACAGCACAATAATGTTCCATTACATTCATGTACCACAATTGGTTTAGCCATTCCTCATTTGATAGGCATCTACTTTGTTTCTGATTCTTAGATACAATAGAAGTGCTATTATTAATATTTTGGAGTATATTGGGACTTTTTTTCTTATCAATGGTTTATTTTGAGCATAAACCACTCAGTAATGGCATCTATTTATCAAAGTATATGTACATTACAGTCATTTTATTTGCATAATTCCAAATTGCTTTTCAAAATGATTATATCATTTCATAGTGCAACCACCACTGTAGTAGCATGATGATCTTTCCACAACCCTTCCAGTATTTTGACAGTATTACTTGCTTTATTTAATTCCACCCTCATGAAAGGCAATGAAAAGAACTGGCAGAAATAATCTTTGCCTTCAAAAGGTTTGCAGTTTAAAAGAATGTATTTTTATGGGCAGTGAAGATGAAATGGGAAATTCTTGTAGGGAAGGGGATCTGAAGAGAATAAAAAAGTCACAGCGGGCCATGTAGGATTTCTGGGCAACTTTCCATGCAACATGTGCTGTGTATTCAGAGGCAGAGCTCAACATTCTTCTGAGATTTTGTGAACTGTAGCATGTCTATGGAAGGTGAAAATGGTCAGAGAGTTCTTGAGACTAGCTTTGTTGACCTGAGGATCTATGTTTATCAGGATATCCCCTTGCTTCTCTTCTTGGTGGCTTCCTTTGTATGTGTAGAGAGTCTGGTTAAACCCTAAATACTCTCATGTGTTTGTAGATCTGCCTAGCTCTAAAATAAATATTTACCATTCATAGAACTTGGAGTTATAAATGACCTCAGAGACTCTAGGATCAGAGACTAAAATACGGAAGGGATATTAGAGATCAGCTAGTCCAATGCCTTTATTCTAAAATGAGTAATCTGAGCTATAGTAACTCAGTGACCCACCTAGGGTCCCACAGGTAGTAGGTGGCAAAGCTGGAATAGAACCCAAGATTTTCTAACCCCAAACCCATTCAGTGATCTTTCCACTTCACCATATTGCTAACCTATTCCAACTCATGCCTAAGCAGGAATCCTTTCTCCAATAATCACTACAAATGAGTGTAGAAACCTTCAAATAAGACTACTTAGGGTTTTGTTTTTCTCCAAAATTCATCGAATTTATGGTGAGAAACTTGCTGCTTTAATTAAACATATTATATTTCAATTTATAAAATTTTAGCTACTTCATGCTTAGGCACCTTTTAAGACATGTTTTCTGTTTTCAATGTGAATAATAAAAGCAAAAAACAAACAAACAAACAAGGTCCCTGCCCTCAAGGGGCTCACATTCTAATGGGAGAGACAACATGAAGACAACTACGTGTAAACCAGGTGTAATCTTACAGGATAGTCACCAAGGAAGGAGGTGAAGAAGAGACCAGGAAAAGGCCTCTTGAAGAAGTGGGATTTGTGCTGAGTCTTGAAGGAAGCCCGAGAATCCAAGATACAGAAACCAGGAGGGAGAGTACGTGGAAAATAGAGGGTCTAGTGTTTGTAGAAGTTCCTTTAACATCTTATTTCTTATCTCTTTCCCAAGAATACTGCCTTAAATAAAAGTTCTGTGGCATTAGGAAAGTGGCATTTCTGACTTGCTTACAAAAAGACTTTGGATATAGCTCCTTTATTTGGCTTAGCTTGGTCATTCAAAATGGTAGAACACATCTAACACAAAGTGTGATTCGTGTCTGACATTCCCTTTAGTCCCTTTCCTATCTTACTTTTCTGACTCTCCCCACTTTTTTTTTTCCTTCCTTCTTTTCTCTTTAATTTTCTCTAACTTTTTCTATCCTGACATTCCTTCCTTCTTGGACATTCTCATTGTTGCTTAGTCATGTCCAACTCTTTGTGACCCTGTTTGGGATTTTCTTGGCAAAAATATTGCAGTGATGTGTCATTTTCTTCTTCAGCTCATTTTACAGATGAGGAAACTGAGGCAAACAGGATTAAGTGACTTGCCCAGGGTCACACAGCAGTAAGTATCTGAGTCCAGATTTGAATTCATGAAAATGAGTCTTCCTGACTCCAGGCCTGGCACTCTACCTATTGAGCCCACCTAGCTGCCCCTTGGATATTTTTGTCTCTCTTTTATATCCTATCTTCTTTCCCTCCCCTCTTCATGTTCTATAGTCTTTGTTTCTTTCCCTCATCCTAGTTCAGATCTGTGTGAAGTTAGTCTGGCTCTGCATGGCAACCTGTTGTTCTCATAATCTCACCCATTAAAGTCCATAAGTCATGGGGAGAAGGGTAGGACAGGGAGGAGAAGGGAGTACCTCCAAAGGAGTAATCATACATAATAATAATGGCAATGATGATATTCAGCCCTCATATTTACATAATGATATATAAGGTTTACAAAAGTGAAGGAATATGGTATAGTCAGTAGATAGAGAGCTGTACTTGAGGTCAGGAGGACCTGCTTCAAGTCCTGACTTTGAGACATGCTAGCTATGTGTCTCTATACTAGTTGATTAATGCCCCTGTACAGAGGTTTCAAACATACATTCTTGTACAGTGAAGTTAGAATAAAATTGGGAAATATTTAACAAAATAAATAAAAACAGATAGCATTACATTTTAAAACTAAGACAATATTCAGCCTACGAGGATCCTTATGTACAGAAAAGTAGCCCCCATTTTTAGAGTTTGACAGCACTGTCCCAGTTCTCTACAACTTTCTAAGCCTATTAATGGCAGATAAAGGTGATAACCTGGTTTAGGAGCTCCTGATACCAGTGAAGCCATAGGTTCAATCTTTATCCCTATAAGAAGGTGAAACCATAGGTTCAATCTCCATCCCCATAAAGTTTCAAGACCCTTTTCTCATAACAAACCTATGAAGGAGGTAGTATAAGTATTTTGTGTGGTTCAGTTATTTTTCAATTGTGTCTGACTCTTCATGACCCTATTTGGGGTTTTCTTGACAAAGATATTGGAGTGGTTTGCCATTTCCTTCTACAACTCATTTTGCAGAGGAGGAAACTGAGGCAAACAGAGTTAAATGAATTGCCCAGGATCACACAGCTAATTAGTGTCTGAGGTCACAATTTTAACAGATGAGGCATCTGAGGCCAAGAGGATTAAAGGATTTGCCTAAGCTAGGAAATAGCAGAATTAGGACTGGGAGGTAAATTAAAGACTACCATAGAGATAAAAAGAAAGGGTTACATCAGAAAAAAAGAAGAGATAAAAGGGAATGAAAGGATGGAGTCAGTAAAAGATAAATTGCAGACAAGGATTCCTAATGGAGAAAGCAGTGTTCTTTAGTCTCAGCTCTTTCTCAGTGGCCTATAATATCATTCTGGTTTCAGAGGCATTTGTGGTTAAACCCCAAATCAAGACATTTTAGGTGGGGGAATGTTGGTTTGACGATATCACCTTATGGAAACTGTTTGGTATTGATGCTAATGTATGGTTCTAGATGCCCACATGAGCAGTTTCTCCTCAATGCAAAGGAAAACAGGGGCTGTATGAAACCCCATTTGTTGTTCTTCACAAAAAGAAGTCATGGATAGGTGGTCTTTTGTCACAGGGTAGCTTTTCTTCCTCATGACTGCCTGAATTTCATTCATTCCTAATTGCCTTCTGGTGTCCTGGCTGCTGGCTTCTGTTTACAGTCTGGCTCCTCTTCTCCTCCCACAGATTCACAGAATGTTACCTCACCCCCTGCAGAGGGATTTGAGAATTGGTTGCTATGGCCAAAGCTGAATGAAGAGGGAAAGAAAGAGAAAAAGACAGAGATAGAGATGGAGAGGGGGTGGGGAGAGACAGAGAGAGAGAGACAGAGAGACAGAGAGAGAGAGAGACAGAGAGAGAGAGACAGAGAGAGACAGAGACAGAGAGAGATGGAAGAGACAGAGACAAACAGAGTGAGAGAAGCAGTAGATAGCCTAGATATGCGAAGAGAGTGAATTTCTAACTCTTTAGATTCATTTAGTTTGACAACCATGCCATCACACAGCCCTAGATGGCTATTTCAAAGGGATATTAGCATTCTTTAGTGGATAAGTGGCCAAAGGATATAAACAAATGAGTCTAAAAAGATTAATTGTAAACTATCAATAACTGGATAAAACACTGCTCCAAATCATTAATAGTAAGATAATTGCATATTAAAGCAATTCTGATGGTTCAGCTCATAATTAATAGACATACTAATACATGCTTAGTGGAACTGAGAATTAGTACAATCATTATGGAAAGGATTTGAATTAAATTTTAAAAAATGACTAAAACGTCCATGCCCTTTGACCCTACTGGTAAGCAAGCATATACCTCAGGACGGTCAGATGTAGAAAGAAAATTCCCATGTATACCAAAATATCCATTGTAGCATTTTTTTTGAGTTAGGAAGGAATTGGCAATAAAGTCCATGCCCAGTGGATTTGGGAACGGCTAAATTGAGGAACATAAAAATCATTAAATAGTTACTGAATTATAAGAAATTTTAAAAATGAAGAGTTCAGAGAAATATGGGAAGATATATATGTACTGAAACAGAATGAGGTAAACATAACCAAGAAAACAATATAAACAATGACTACAACATAAACAAAACAATTAATGAAAACTAATGGTGTGGAATTATAATGGCCTTGGAGATTAGTCAAGAAAATAAATCTTTTTCCCTTCATTGCAAATGTGGGTCATTACAGGGATAGAATATTGTATACATTCTTAGATGTTATTGATGTATTGCTTGGTTTTCCTGCACTACTTCTTTCCCCTTTTCCCTCAATCTTTGCTACTAGAGAAAGCTTACTGCGTATGGAAGAAAGAAAGGAAGGAGACAAGCATCTATTAAGTGCCTAATATGTGCAAGGCACTATGCTAAGCACTTTATAAATATCATCTAATTTGACCCTCACAATAACCCTGGGAGGTGCCATTATTATCTGTATTTTACAATTGAGAAACTAAGGCAGACAGAAGTTAAGTGATTTGCTCTGGGTCATGTAGCTATTAAGTATCTGAGATTAGATTTGAATTCAGGTCTTCCTGACTCTAGGCCTAGGGCTTGGAGGGATATATTCAGAATTGAGTGTGTTGTCAAAACACAAAACATCATTAAAATTAAAAAATAATAAATACTAAGGTGAATTATCTAGTTAACTAGTTTTCATTGCTTATTTTTATTCCTCACATGTATTACCCTTTCCTGCTCTGTGGGAGCTACCCAATGTCTCATAAAAACACAGTTTCTTAAAATTAGATTATATTTACACAGCACCAATAGAGTGTAAGCCCAGCATTTAGGAACAAGATAAAAAATACAGAATGTGTTTCTGGGGTATAATGGCTGGGGTAATTCCCTATCAGGGAAGTGCTGGAGCCAGCTTTTCCAGGCTCAGAGAGTTGATTGTTAAATTGTCAGTGTAGTCATTTACACCTTGGAAATTGTCAAGTGTTCCAAATCAGGGCTAGATTTATTGTTTTGTTGTTTGTCTAGACTTAATAAAGTGATGGAGAAAATTACAATAATGCAGATTCAGTCAAAAAGTATAACTTGGTATAATTTCCTTACCATGGAGCCGGTAGTTAAACATTTACCAGCTTGTCACTCTAAATCCTAACCCACAGAGAGAGGATGTCCAGCAAGAAGGCTAGAGTTTCTTTGAAATTTAATCAGGTAAATGTCTGGAATATGCAACTAGTTTAAGGTAAGCTGTTATCTGATTACTTGTGGTCTGAAGTAATTTTTGAATCTTAGAAGGGTGTTCTACATGAAATCTAGAAAAAATAAAAACAGATCTAAAGAGTAATTTGTCCATAGTTATCCATAACTGTGTTTCTCAGCTTACCAATAGGGTATTCTAGTCTGCTTGGCAGGTATATATTATAATAGGAAAAGGTTCATTAAGCTTGGTGATAGTATCCCTTCAGGTCATTAAACTATGATGAACATGGTCTGCAAGCTTAATATGAGTGAACAGTTTTGCAAGGTGGCCAAAAGACCTGATGTGATTTTAGGCTGCGCTGAGAGGCAGAGGATACACAAAAGGAGGGGTGACTCTCCTCCTTTACTCTGTTCTGGTCAGCCTACATCTGGGTTATTATATTCAATTCTTGGTGCCTCATATTAAGAAGATCATTGAAAAGCTGGATTGCCTCCAGAGAAGGACAGTCCATATTGGGGAAGATCATGCTATATAATAACTGGTTGAAGGAAGTAGGGAGTTTAGCCTAGAAAAGCAGATTTGGGGAAGGGAGAATATATGACAGTGATCTATTATTTGAAGGACCATTATGTGGAAGGATAGCTTTGATCTACTCAATGAACGGTGGGTGGAAGTTACAAAGAGGTATTTTATGCTCTATGTAAGGAAACGTCTCCATATTACTCAAGAGCTGTCCAAAAGCAGAAGGAACTCTACCTTGGGAGGGAGTTGGTACCTCCTCATTAACAGTCTTCAAGAGGAGGCCAAATGGTGACTTGTTGGGGATACTGAAGATGAAATTCCTGGTGTGTGGGAATTATATTGATTTTATGTGGAGAGTGGAGTTGGTGCTGGTGGGTGGTGATTGGGGAAGAACAACTGATACTTTCTAATTTCTGAGGACAGAGTCATGTCTGTACTGCAGCCGGATTCTGGATGGTATTCCTTTCCTCACCTTTTTCCTCTATTCCTACCACCTCATTTCCCTTCTTTCTGCTTGCTGCCCCTACCAGAGGAAGGTGAAATAGGTTGGACCCTTAGGAAGGCTGGGGCTTGGGGGGACCATTCTGTTATTTGGAGTACAAAGAGTACTTGGAGTACAAAGCTCTATGGCAGGAGTGGGGATCCTGTGGCCTTGAGGTCCATGGTCCTCAAGTGCAGCCCTTTGACTAAACCCAAACTTCGCAGAACAAATCAATCCCCTTAATGAAAGGATTTATTCTGTAAAACTTGAACTCAGTCAAAAGGTGACACCCAAGGACCTAGAAGGCCACATGTACCCACATGTGTCACAGGTTCCCTACCCCTGCCCTAGGGGAAAATGGTTCAGAGGAGCTTATTGCCTGTTTGCCATGTTGACTCTACAGGAGGAGCCAAGCAGTGCTTTATTTATATATCCTTTTAAAGTGTGTCCTTTTCATACTTAAATAGCAAGGTGGTTTTTAATTGCACATTACAGTCCATTCCATTTTAAACTTTGAACCTGTTGGATTAAGCCTAATTTTGGCTTTGCCAGCAATACTTGATCTGATACAGGTTAGACAATTTATAAGGTCTGTTCCAACTCGGAGTTTTTTTTTTTTATTTCTTTGCCTCAGACACTAGCTGTGTGACCCTGGGCAAGTTACTTAACCCTGTTTGCCTTAATTTCCTCATCTGTAAAATGAGCTGGAGAAGAAATGGCAAACTACTCCAGTATCTTTGCCAAGAAAACCCCAAATGGGGTCATGAAGAGTTGAACACGACTGAAATGACTGAACAACAAAATGGGGATAATAATAGTACTTAACTCTCAGGGTTGTTGTGAAGATAAAATGAGACAATATTTGTAAAGTGTTTTGCAAACCTTAAAACACTATATAAATGTAAGTGAACTCTATTTTTATTCTGAATCACCTATCAGCCTTCTGCTCTTCATTTGTTTTCCCCAATATACCTTTCTACAAAGGATAAGGTATTGATCAGTCAAATGAGTACTCTAATCCATTTTTCAGTTATATTTTAACACGTACATTATTTAAAATGATCAGTTTGATTAGTCTCTAGTAAGTTTAGCTAGTCATTCAAATCCCCCAGAGCCTAATCACTTCTGGATGAACTGAGATGAAATCGAGTTCCTCTATTTACGTCTTTTAACTGCAAAACCAGATAAAAGTACATCCTACTCATACTTTTCACTGAGTGTTAGGAATAACTTCATGCATAAGTAAAGGCTTTTTGCAGCCTGAAACCATCTGGTTGCAAGTAAGTATTCCTAGGACTAATACTTTCATCATGAACAAGTGAAATGCTTGACAGATATTTACCAAGGCTAAGAAGACTAGCTTCAGTGTGAATAATATTGAACAGAAACCAATAAAAGCCCATTTGGAAGAATGCACATTTGTTTATGCATAGATGTACACAAATATCTACAATACATGCTAATAAATCAAAGCCATAAAAGGTAAGTAGCGACATAAGACGTTTATTGTTAGCGGATAGCATTGATACTAAAACTTGCCTTTTGGAGAATGAACTTCATTGCATCAATGTGTGTCTTGAGAGATTTTTTTTCCTCCTGTTCTCTTTTTTCTTTTCTGTTTTTTTTTCATGTTTCTCTTTCTACCTGTGAGAGGGATTCTTGCCCTGCTCGCCTGTTGGTAGATGTAACTCAGAGCTCAGTCCTCGGTGCTCTCTTTTCTCATCCTATATTCTCTGAGTGATCTCGTCAGCTCCCATGAATTAGACAGTTATCTCCATGCAGAAGACTCCCAAATCTTTAAATTCAGCTCTCATCTTTCTCTATAGTTCTGTTTCCACATTTCTACCTGTCTGCTCAACATTTCTGCCTGGAAAAATTCAATATGCCTAAAATAAATCTCATTATTTTACCTTCTACACTCACTACCTCCTCTTAATTTCCTTACTTCTGTCTTATACCTGATTCATGTCAGGTACATTGAGTACTTTTGAGTAAAAGGTATATGAGTACTTTTCCCCTTTCCCCTTTTTTGGGGGGAAACCTTAGGCATGTACTCTAAATTATCTCCAGTATTCCAGAATGTGGATTTTAATGAACTAATGAGTTTGAAAACAGGTAACCTAACATCTTCAGGACCAAAGGGAATAAAGAATGATGTAGTACCTCAGCTCCTGCGAACCCAGAAATAGTTTCCAAAGTTAGATGGAAGGATACCATTTCCTGAATCCTCTTCCCACCCCCATCCAAATGAAAGCTTTTTGAGGGCAGAGACCGGCTCAGTATTGTGTTTGTATCCCCAGTATGTAGCATAGGACCTAACATGAATTAGATATTTAATAAATACTTATTAATTGAATTTCTATAGAGTAGACAGTATTGGCCATATATTAATTTGGGGGGCAAGTTATAGCAAAATTTCATTTGGATTTTTCCTATGTCCCCAAACCTATCTCTCAGCACAATTATTATTTGACTATTGACATATCTAGCAGTGCATTTATATATAACTCAGTGGAGTAGGTCAAATGATATAATGTATTCAATTCAACAAACATTTATTAAGTCCCTGTAATTTGCAAGACTGTTAGACTCTGGGGACACAAGATTAAAAAGGACAGGATTCATGTATGAATTTACAATCTAGGAAGTGACATATAAAAAGCATTTTGCAAAATATAAAAAGTCATGCAAAGTTATTTATTTTTATTATTTGTATTACATCTGCCTATTTTAATAATTTATTATAAACTTAATATCAAATACCATACAATCAGCTAAACTTATTTTGCAACTGAAATGAGGTAGTGTGTACAATGAATATAATCACTATGTCTAGAGTGAGTGAACTTGGGTTCAAATCCTGTCTCTGACATTTATTGCCTGTATAATGATTGGGCAAGTTATTTAACTTTCTGGGCCTTAGTTTACTGATTTAGAAAATGAGAGGGCTGGACTAGATGGCCTTAGAGATCTCTTTCAGTTCTATATCTATAATCTAATGACATATTTCAAAGGGTCAACTAGGTGGCACAGTGGATAGTGCCAGGCCTGGAGTCAAGAAGACTCATCTTCCTGAGACACTTACTAGCTGTGTGACCGTGGGCAAGTCACTTAACCCTGTTTGTCTCAGTTTTCTCATTTGTCAAATGGGCTAAACATGGAAATGACAAATTGCTCTAGTATCTTTGCCAAGAAAACCCTATATGGGGTCACAAAAAGTTAGACACGACTGAAACTGAGCAGTTTCAAAACATAAAATGTCATAGCAACTTTGCTATGACACTAAGTCACTAGGTCTTGCTCTATCAGATTTCTTTATTTGTCCATTCATCCTCATTCACCTTTCCTCTTATAGGGCCATCATTTGCTGGTGTTCTTTCCTTCTGGTTCTGATTTTTCATTTGTTTGTTTCTCATTATTTTCACATCAGTCTTTCTGAGATTCTTTATATCCCTTATATTGGCCTAAATTATATTATTGAATTCCATTGCATTAATGTATTACAATTTATTTAACTATTGCCTTATTGCTGGAACATTTAAGTTGCTTCCAATATTGCTTTATTTTATAATTACAAATAAAACCGCTAAAACAATCTTTGGGATATCTCTTAAAATTTCATTTTTGATAGCATTCTCAATATATCTTTCCAACAGTGGAACTATTGAGTCAAAAAGTATGATGATTTTTTGCATCTTTAATGAAGTACTGTCCTATTGATTTCCAAAAATATTCCAGTAGTTTGCAATTCCACTGGCAATTAATGAGCGTACCCATTTCTCTGAAACTCTGTCAATACTGAGTTTCTAAGCTTTTAATTTTTGATATTTTGAAGGATATTGTTTTAATTGCCATAGTTATTTTAATATGCATCTTTGACTATTAGTAAAATGGAACATCTTTTGAGTAATTATTAGCAACTAGTGCTTCCTTATTTGAAAATTATTCCTATTCTTTGACCATTTATCTGTTGTGAACTGTGGGTGCTCCTATTTTTCTGAGTATTCCTTAATACCTTTTATAGGTAGTATAGTCAAGGAGGCATCAAGACACCTCTTTCTTTCTCATCAGACTTCAATCTGATCTTCTCTATCATGCCTTACCCTTACCTTACCCCAAATTCTTCATCCTGTATGATAACTTTAATCTTGGAATTGAGATATCAATAGTGCACCCCTCTCCCCAAAGCATACACTTTGGATGGTTCCTCCTAGACCTTCCATTTAAGGTGGGCACCCAGTCAGGCATCTCTTCATTTTTTACCAGGCTACAATCCACCTCCTTTCCCCTTTCAGATTCCTTCCTTTTGTGTTATCTTCCTCAATTAGAATGTAAGCTCCTTGAGGGCAGGGACTGTCTTTCTTTTTTATTTGCAAAAGTAAACTTGTATTCCTAGTGTGTGGCACAGTGCCTGACACATAGCAAATGCTTAATCTATGCTTGCTAACTAATTACCAGACGTGGGAAGTATACCCTAGATCTGTTATCTACTTCTTATGCAGTCTTAGGCAAGTTATCTAACTCCCCCACTTGGTTTCCTCATGTATATGCTAAATTCACTCTATTCTACTAAATGCTGAACCCTCCCCCACCTCTTGGACAATCTTGAATATGGATCTATATAATTGTTGCTCATGACCATGATTTTCTGAATGTAACAGAAATAACAGTATTACATCCTCTTGGCAATACTGCCTGCCATTTGAATACAGGATTCCAAGATGGAGCAAATTCTTTGTGATCAGGCAAAGATTTCTTTAGTTGGGTTTATCCTTTATGTAACTATTCCTACTGGCTGTGAATTCTGGGGCTCATTCAGCATATTTAGTACTTCTCAGGGCTATATTGATTTCTTCATGCCTCTGGATGTGTATGTATATGTGTATACCCATCACTCTTGAATGGCAAGGAAATTTTCTCTCTGAGATAAAAATAGAGCCTTTCTTTCAAAAGAATCTAGGAGTAAATGAAGTGTGTTTATGAAGATTTATCTCTGGAGTGAAATTAGTTCATGAGTACTGAGAAATTTATAGTTATTGTTTCACTTCATATTGAAAACAAGTACAAATGAACATGTCAAAAATAATGACAATTATTGTACTTTTATAATTTGATTTCTTATATACTCTGATTATATTCTTTTAATTAGTAGCCATTCTTTGTTCCTTAGTTTTCCCCAAATGAGGCAAAACTTGTTCCTAATGTAAAACACTTCATAATTTTTATGATGACATGCTACTAAATTAAAAAAGATGACACTTGTTTTTATGTTCCAGACTTTGTGATGTCAAAAGAGAATATGAAAGATACAATATGTTGCAATGGAAAGGATCCCAGGTTTGGAATGAGAGGACCTGAGTTTGAATCCCGGCTTTCCCATTTGATACCTGTGTGACCCTGAGCAAGTCATTTGAACTCCATGGGCTTCTCTGTAAAATGAGGGGATTGGACTACATGACTTCTAATATCCCTTTCCTCTCTAAATCTAGGATCCTATTATTCTATAAATAAATTCATAAGCAAATAGCCAAACCTTTTATCTTTATTGGAAAAAAAATTTTCGTGTTAACACCATCTCCCTTTGAGGACCCATGTGGAGAATAAACAATAAAACGTTCCCATTTTGTATTTGGAAACCTTTTGGAAGCTTACTTAAACATGACCAGTTAGAGGAAAAAGGAGCTAATGTTAATACGTTTATAAGCTTAAAAATTGTTTTTGAAGACATTTTAATAGATTCCATATTCAAGGATGCTTGCATTTGGAAAAGTGGGGTTTCTTTTCATGTGAGAGACTGCTCAGCTGTCTTCACATAACCACAAATGAGGCACTTACTAAAAGTCACTAGCTCTAGCTTTCTCTTTTCATGTTGCCATATCAACCTAGTCCCCAGGAAGGAAGGAGGATTTGGTTTGGCAAAACACTTGTATAACTTTAAAAATTAAAAAAATAAATCTTTTCAAATATATATTTCGAATATATATTACTTAATATATTACTTATATATTACTTAAAAGCGTAGGAGGCAAGAAGTTTTAAGGATTCAGGTACATAAGATCATCCTCAGGTATCTTCAAAAGTCTCTACATCCCCTTGCAAATTTATTTGCATATAGTAATCTTCTTAAATAAAAGGAAAATGAGTAGCAGCTATATCAGAAACCTCAGGAAACATTTGTTCTTGGTTACCTAGACAATCATACCTGTAGAGTATTTTAAAGCAAGTCTACCCATGGCTCTCACTTCAACAAGACTGGTATTAAGCCTAATGAGAGGCCATCTTGGACCCTGCTAAAAATTCCTGGAAAAAACAATTATAGCATAACTATGCAGCAAGGACAGTATTACATTTAGTCAACAATTGTTTATCGACCAATTTCTATAGTTCTGTATTGTGTTAGGTACTGCGGGGATTACAGAGAGATGTATGACATAGCTCCTTGTCCACATGAAGCCCCCAGTTGATCTAGTAAGATAAGACTAACATGCAGAAACAATAGCAGACAATATAAACTAGGATTTAAGGACTTAATTGTGTGGTACATACTATGAATGATGGAAGAGATCAGAGATGGGACAAATCAATAAAAACTACATCCCAGATTTAGAATTGGAAAGGACTCTAGGAATTATCTTGACCCAGAATCATCTTGACTCTTACTTTGCAGATTAATTAACTGAGGCCCAGAAGGATAAATGCTTTGCCTTCAGTTCACACAGGGAGGGAAAAGTAGAGATTTGAACCCATATCCACTGACTCCCAATCTAGTCCTCTTGCTCCTAAACCATTTTGTTCCTCTCTACCAAGTCAACACAACAAATATTTATTAAGCACTTGAATGCCAGGCCCTGTGCTGAGCACTGGGGGATACTGAGAAAAGCTAAAACAGTCCTTCCCTTTCTGGTTATGGGATTGAATTTCCAGGTTTCTAAAATACGAACAGGGCAGCTAGGTAGCACAGTGGAGATAGAGTGCCAGAGCTGAAGTCAGGAAGATTCATCTTCCTGAGTTGAAGTCTGGCCATAGACATTTATTAGCTGTGTGACCTTGGGTAAGTCACTTAAGCCTGGTTAAGGTGTATGGGATATCCAGGGAGGACTAGCATTTCTGGTGTGAGGGCTGCTGAGTCCTTTTCAGGGCTGCTTTCCACTTTTGGTGTCTACCTGCCACCTAATTCTCACCTATAGCTCCTAGAAACTGAAGCATAAACAATGGCCCCACCCTGGTAAAATCTTTTTGGCAGATGGGCTAAACCAGGCTGAGTGTAACTGACAGGGCTCAAACCCATTGGTGAATTAGGGAGGTGTCTACTCCAAGCATGTGAAGACTTCACCCAACAGAATAGTTGGATATGGGCAATGTGTTCCAATGGGTCATGACGGTGGTGGAAGCAGGCACTGTGGAATGTTTAGAACCTGGTTAAAACATCAAAGATGCCAAGGTCATCTACCACATCTCTAGTCATCACCAGTCATCTTGACTTTTGTCTTGCCACTGGATTCCATTGACTGGAAGAGAGAGTGAGGCTGAAGACTTTGTGCAGCTCTGCTACTTAAATACTATTTATGCACAAGTCAAAAGACATCACCAATACCATTTATAGTAATGTCATTTTGATCCTCTTTGAGTACGAAGGACAACAGCCAATAACCCTATTTGCCTTAGTTTCCTCATCTCTAAAATGAACTGGAGAAGGAAATGGCAAACTACTCTAGTATCTTTGCCAAGAAAACCCCAAATGGGATCACAAAGAGTCAGACTTGACTGAAATGACTAAACAACAAGATAAAAGCAAATTTCCCCGGAAAGACACAGAGGGAATGTGATTAGCAACTTTAGAAGTTAAACTTCTCCATCTGGAGATATACTTTGGGTATCCTCTACTTATATATGCCTAGGTTCTCCTAAATCAATGACCTATATATAGAAACAGAAGTTATTCCCCAGTGTGAGTGAAGTCAGGACAAAAGGAAAGTCATTTTATTCTGAAAACTGTTTCAACCTTGAAAATAGCAGAAATGATTTTGCCATCAGCAGCCTAGAGACTAGGACATTATAAATCATTCATTAACATTTTGGGTTCACTTATCAATTCTCAGAATGGCTTATGTTGACAAATATGGAAAATGAGTATTTGGCATTATAAAGTAAGGCATATGAAATACTCCTTTTCTAAATAATACAGTGTTACAAATTATACACTGAGAGCTCCATAGTATGTTCTCTCCCACCCCTTCCAGACATTTTATGGTGTGTGTGTGTGTGTGTGTGTGTATGTGTGTGTGTCTAAATGGTGCTGTACAAAATCATACTAAGTTTTGCCCACTTTTCGCTTTTGCATTGGCACATCTATTTTTTCCAGTGAAATATTTTTGAAGTGCTTATTGACAACATGAAGTGAAAACCAGTTACAAAATGGAGTTGGTTTGGTGTTGGAATCAAGAGAACTAATTGTACTTTATCCCTATCTCGTGCTGCCACATGTATTATCCTCTATATTGTTTTTCCACAAATAATTCATGGGAAAATTGATGTTATAAGCCATCTACTGTTTTGTGAAATGCAGGTGGCTACAATTAATCAGTATCTCCCAATTATGGGAAAGAAAATACCTTGAATCTCACTTGCCCTCCTCCAAACTCTACTAAAACTTACTCTTCCCCCTCTCACTTGAAAAATCCATTATCTTTCTTTCAACTTGAAATCAGATGACCTGATCTTATATTCTGGTTTCTATTCTGTTAATCGTTGTCTTTTAATACATCAAAATGTCACCTCTGTATTTGGGATCCAGTGCCAAGCTGAGGAGGCCTGTTCCTGATTTGTTGTGCAATTGGCATGCATTGCTTAATAACTTGATATGTTCATAAACTTGAGCTTTGTTTGTTCAGTTACTTCAGATTTTACCTGTCACATTATGAAAATGTGGGCAACTACACTTCCCCAGTTAGTTTTCACTATTACTGTTTTTTTTAAAATTTGTAATCTGTTTCCCAAAGTGTAAGGTTAGAGAATCACTCTGTACTTTTTGTTGAAAATGAATATGTATTATATATTTCACATAACTGGCTGATTCTACTGCCTCAATATTTTTCACATCATTCATTCATTTAAAAAAATATAAACTTGACAGACACAAACATTTCACTACATAGATAATGGGAAAATAGGATAGTAGATAAAACTGTGAACTTCTATAACATACAGTTTTTAAAAATTTGTATTATATTTAGCATGATAGTAACAAAACTGCCCTTTTTGACTGACTCCCCTTTTGAAACATTTTTTGCTCTCTTTCATGCATTTTAAAAAGGTTTCATTGACCTTCCTTCCTTCTTTCCTTCCTTCATTTCCTCCTCCTCCCTCCCTCTCTTTTTTCTTTCTTTCTTTCTTTCTTTTTTTTTGGTATCAATATCATTACCTACCTATGCCACTTAATTTTTTCCTTTCCCCAAAATAAAATCTCTCTTTTGTAAAAAATAAGTTTGGTCTAGCAAAACATATCCAAAAATTAGCCATTTCTGAAAATGTATGTCTCCTTCTGCACCTCTACTACATCATTTCTCTGTTGAGAGGTGGGAAGTAGGCTCTATCAGTTTTCTTGGGTCATGATTGGTCAATGCATTGATCACAGTTTTTTAGTCTTTTAAAGTTGTTTTCCTTCACCTACCCAGAAAAACTGAGTATAATCCTTTAGGGAAAAAATAGACATTCAATGAGATAGAGGACTTTCAAGCATTCCTAATGAAAAGACCAGAGTATTAGGGTAGTTAGAAGGAGTATATACAGACAGAGGGTACAGGCATGAGTTGAATATGAAAGGATGATATCTAAAAATAAAATTAAGGAGTGAGAGAGGAAGGTACTGGGAGAAAGAGAAAAGGAGAGGAGTAATGGGATAAATTATTTTACATAAAAGAGGCAAGAAAAAGCTTTTACAGTGGAAAGGAAGAGGAGGCAGGTAAGAGGGAGTGAATGAACCTTACTATCATCAGAATTGGCTCAAAGGGGGAATAATCTACGTGCTTAATTGGATATAGACATCAATCTTACCCTACAGGAAAGTGGGAGAGGAAGGGGGTAATAGAAGAGGGGGTTGATAGAAAGGAGGGCCCATTGAGAGAGGGGATAGTCAGAAGCAAAACACTTTTGAGGAGGGAGAGGATGAAAGGAGAGAGAAAGAGAGAACAGAAAAAACAGGGGATGGAGGGAAATACAGTTAGCAATAGTAACTGTGAAAAAAAATATTTGAAGCAAGTTTCTCTGATAAAAGCCTCATTTCTCAAACATATAAAGAACTGAGTCAAATGTATAAAAATAAGAGCCATTCCCCAATTGATAAGTTATCAAAAGATATGATCAGTTTTCAGGTGAAGTAAACAAAACTGTCTTTAGCCATATGAAAAAAATACTCTAACTCACTATTGATTGGAGAAATGCAAATTAAAACAATTCTGAGGTACTACCTCATACCTATTAGATTGGCTAATAGGACAGAAAAGGTAAATGACAAATGTTGGAGGGGATATGGGAAAAATTAGACATTAATGCACTGTTGGCAGAGTTGTGAACTGATTCAACCATTCTGTAGAGCAATTTGAAACTATGCCCAAAGGGCTACCATACCTTTTGACCTGGCAATACCACTATTAGGTCTGTATCCCAAAAGAGATAAAAAAACAAAAAGGAGAAGGACCTACATGTACAAAAATATTTACAGCAGCTCTTTCCTGGGGATAAAGAATTAGAAATAGAGGGGCTGCCCATCAATTGGGGAATGGCTGAACAAATTACGGTATGTGATTATGATGGAATACTGTTGTACTATAAGAAATGATGAGCAGGATGCTCTCAGAAAAACCTGGAAAGACTTGCACAGGCTGATGCAAAGTGAAATGTACTGTGTACAAAGTAACAGCAATATTGTTAGATGATCAACTGTGAATGACTGGGCTATCCTCAGCAATACAACAATCCAGGACAATTCTGAAGGACTTATGATAAAAAATGCTATCCATCCCCAGAGAAAGACCTGATGGTGTCTGAATACAGATTGAAGCATACTCTTTTTTTACTTTATTTTTCTTGAGTTCTTTTTTTTTATCTGTGTTTTCTTTCACAACATGACTATTATGGATATGTTTTGCACAACTGCATATGTTTGACCTACATAGAACTGTTTGCCTTCTCAGTGAGGAGGGGTAGGAAGGGAGGAGGGGAGAGAATGTGGAACTCAAAGTTTTAAGGACAAATGTTGAAGATTGTCTTTACATGTAGCTGGGGAAAAATAAAATACTAAATATAAAAAGTTGTTTTCTTTATATTAATAACAATAATCAGTATTTATATAGTGCTTTAAGATTTACAAAATGATGCTCACAACAACCTTGGGAAGTAGATGCTACCATATGCATTTCACAAATGAAGAAACTGAGTCAACAAAGGTTAGGTACCTTTCCCCGGGTCACACAGGTAGTAAGCATCAAAAGGGGCATTTGAACTCAGGACTTCCTAACTCCAAGACTAGCAGTCTATCCACTGTCCCTCCTAGCCACCTTATATTGTAATCACTGTATAAATAGTTGTCTTGATTCTGTTCAAATTATTCCCTGTCATTTCATACAGGTCTTCCCAGGTTTCTCTAAATTGCTGCCTTTTTTCATTGCTTATGGCACAATATTATTTGATTATATTTATAATTTGTTCAGCCATTTCCTAATTTATTTCATTTTTGTTTCCTGTTAAGCCCTTCCCACCTCCCTTGGCTATTACCCTACAGGGCAACACCATCATTGTAATACCTCAGGCTCAAAACTGAGGTGTTATCCTCAATACCCAAGGACTGTCATTTCCCAATTAAAGTGGATCCCCTTAGTCTCTAGTTCTTTGTTCCCACAAAAGTGTCATAAATATTCTTTTGGTAAATTTAGGTCTTTGCTACCACAACAATGCCATAAAATTTTTTTGTACATATAGGTCCCCTCCCTCTTTCCTCAATCTTTTTTGGGGGAAGCAGATTATATACTGGTCTATGGTATTCCTGAGCCAAAGGGTACACACAGTTTAATGAATTTTTGCATATGGTTTTAACATTGCTTTCAAGAATGGTTTGACTACATTAAAGTTCCTTCCAATAGTGTGTTTCCATAGCCTCTCCAACAATTATAATTTCCTTTTTGGTTATCTTTGTCAATCATATGTCTATGAGGTAGAACTGCAGAGTCATTTTAATTTTCATTTCTCTGCAAATCAAATCTGAGGTTTAGTTTACCTCATACCCATCAAATTGGCAAAGATGACAAAAGATAGAAAGAGTCAGTGTTAGAAGGATTATAAAAAGACAGGTACACTAATGCATTCTTGGTGGAATTGTGAACTAGTATATTCATTCTGGAAAGCAATTTGAAATCATACCAATAAAGTGGTTAAAATGTTCATGTCATGATCCAGAGATTCCATTGCTGAATACTGCCCAAAGGAAGTTGTTGGAGAAAAGAAAGGCTCCATATACACCAGAATACTTATTAGCAACTCTTTTTGTGGTAGCAAAGAACAGGAAACAAAATAGATGCTCATCAGCTGGAGGATGGCTAAATAAATTAAGGCACATGAATATAATGGAATATTACTCTGTTGTAAGAAACAACATAAGCATATGACGAGTACAGAGAAGCATGGAAAGACTTACATGATTCAAAGTGATGTAAGAGGAGACAAAAAATACAAGACCATAACAATGTAAATGGAAAAAACAACCACTACAAAACAATAAAAAATAAGTTTTGCTGAATTTCAAAGACCACTCATGACTTTGACAAAAAGTTATGAGAAGACATCTTCTGTCCCCTTTGCAGGGGAACTCCATGAGTGTGGACCATTGTATATATTTTCAGATTTTTTCTAACATAAAAAAATAAAATAAAGTGCATGGGTGATGAAGTATGAACATTTAGCATTTCTCTAGTTGTTAGTGATTTGGACCATTTTTTCCCTAATAGTTGTTGACAGCTTGTGTTGGTTATTTCAAGAACTGCCTAGATCCTTTTACCCTTTATCCAATGGGGAATGGCTGTTGCTCTTATATATTTGCATCAATTTCCTCCCCTTCCTTTCTATTCCCACTGCTACTGTATTACCTCTGTTACCAATCACCAGGAATACCACATTTCCCTTATTCTTAAAATATACTATAAAAGAATCATGTGAAGAAAGTGACAAAAATGCCTGTATCTTTTGACCCCCTACTGGGCATATACCTCAAGGAGATTAATTATAAAAAGAAAAGCTCCATAAACAACAAAATATTTACAATGGCACTTTTTGTCACAGCAAAGAATGGAAATAAAGAAGATGGCCATCAATTGGGGAATGGCTAAACAGGTTATGATACATAAATGTAATGAAAGAGTACTGTGGTGTAAGACATAATCAAGAAGACAAGAACAGACACATGAGAAACCTTATAGGAACTGATACAAAATGAATGAGGTATGCAGAACCTGGAAAACAATATACTCCATGATAATAACAATATAAATGGAAAGCGTAACAACAACAAAAACCCCACCAAAATGGAATACTGTAGAATTATATTGACCAAGTTTGTACCCAGGAAGAGATATGAGAAATTATCTTCCTCACTTCTTTAAAGAGATAGGGAATTATGAGTATGGAATACTATATATAATGTCAAACTTTTTCTATGCCTTGTTTAGTTTTGCTGAACTATGAGTTTCCCCCCCCTCTTATTTTACTGTTTGTTATAAGTGATGGTTCTCTAGAGGAAGAGTAGAGAGAGTTATGTTGGGAAAGGAAAGTATTTTGAAAACAAAAGATATGAATAAAATAGGTTAAAAAATATTTGAAGCATCTGTAATTTTATCGAGGTAGGGAGCTCTTTTAGGTGTGAAACTCCTTCAATCTATGTAGATAGCAACCCATCTGTGATGTAGTAGAGAATTAGGTCCTAGGGAGCTGCCTAAGAGTGACTTACTTGGAAGGTATGCATTTAGTTTTCAGAGGCAGGACTTGAACCCAATAATTCTTCCTGATTGCAATCCTGGGAGTCTATTCACAGTGCCCTGCTGCTTCACAAAACTATGGGATTAAACATGTCCAATATGTGTCCCGTGAACTCAAATTTCTTCATAATGAAATACCATTGTTACAGACTTAAGTCTTTAAAGAACAAAAAACTTACCCCCAAATAGAGGGATTTAAAAAGTTCAATGAAATAAAAAAGAAAGAAAGAAAGAAAGAAAAGAAAAAGAAAACTTGGGCTAAAACATAGCATTGAATGAATTCAAAATTACCTATGAGTCTTGTAATGAGTTCATGGGCTAGGTAAAAAATTTGAACATGTGTCCGGAAGGGGTTGTGTTCTAGAAATTCCATGAACTTTTATGGGTCTCTATCCCACAAAACTGGATTAAGAGACTTGTAATATGACAGGGTTAGCCTAGGACAAAGATAGAGAGGCAAGATAAATGAGGGTTAACAATGCTATTCTACCGGTAATGTCTTCATTATTAGAGTTGAGATATAGTCAGGTGTGAATGACACCTGGGTGGCCTTCAAACACATCAAAGTCAACATGTCCAAAATGAAACTTATTTTCTCCTCCCTTGTCTTTCTCTCCCCCACTCCCCAAACAGAACAAAACAAACAAAACCAGACCCAAACTCCTTGCCTTTTCCCAAGCTGTTTGCTATGCTTTGAATGGATTTTTGGATATCCTCTCTTGTCCACCACATGATTCTTTCCCTTGAAGGTTCAACCTCCTTTTATGCCATTTTGACATCTGCTAAACACTTTATCATAGTTTAATTTGTATTGTAAATTGCTTGAAGGTTGGGCCTCCATTATTTTTCGTCTTTGGACACTGAGTGCCTAATACTGTGCCTTTCATTGAATAAATGTTTGTTGAATTGGAAACAACTAATGGCAGAATGTTCCATTCAGTAAGGCTGCAATTAATTTTACAGAGGGAAAAAAAATCCTGCCCAGATTCAACAAAACACTGAAAATAGTGCAGGTTCCTGATCCTGAGCTGCTTTTATAATTTAACTCTTTCAATCTATATTATCTCTAAGTATATGACTGAGGAAACACAGGCTTGTGTTAGTTTTCAGTAATCATTTACTGTTATCAGTGACTATTTGCAAAAGGGCTTAAAGTATTGCAAAAGGGCTAAAAGTTCAATACCTCTGGACATTTTACTCAGAATGATTTTTTTATAAGTTCTCTAAAAGGACAAGCAGTAACTCAGTGATTGGCTTTACATAATGAAAACCACAAAGAAAAATGATAAAGAAATAAAGAGTGTAGATAGGTGGGTTTGGATTTTATACTAACAGTATTCCTAAGGGTTTTTATGGTCTTTTTCAGTTGTCTGTCAAAACTGGCATTATCCAACATTTAGTGTTTCTGATTGTAATAGAACTTGGGTTGGATAACCTAAGAGCTATCTCACACTTACTATGGTAATGTATGGCTTGACCATATCTGAACCACTGAATTTGAGGTGGAAGTAGAAAAATGTTAAGGACTGGGGAAAAAAAAGGAAATAATCAGCACTGGTTGAAGCTGAAAAGATTTTTGTAGGAAGAATTTAAAATGACTTGAGAAGTAACACGAAACCAAAAGGACACTCAGAATCCTAAATCTCCAACTCAGAGATGCCTTCACCCTAAAACTATAGGTTGGTGTAAATTCCCAGGAACCACCCCCACCCCATAAATGGAAGTGATTAGGTAGACATTCAAGTGACTGCAATAGGTACATGTTTACCAATACATGAGCTCTCTCTCTCTTTTGTACCCTTTGGCAGTATTCAGGACCAAAGTGACCCTCACCTTCCCTCTTGGCAAGAGCAGCTTCAGCTTTAGCTATACCCACTTATGGGGATGGAGAGAGATCTATGACCTACACCCCCTCAGCAGCTCTCTCCGTGTTTCTCTCACGTCGGCGATTGGCTAAGACCATCGCCAATCAGAGCGGGGCAGGCCAGCAAGTAGGCTTTGGTTGGCAGAGGGGGCGTCACTGTCCCCTTCACCCCCCACTTTCCCCGCCTCCTCCTCCCGGGCCGGAGCCCCCTCCTCACGGGGAGGGCCAGGAGGGGGCGTGGCTGTGGCTGTGGCCAGGCCGGTGGCGGTGTTGGTGGCTGGCGCTGCTGCTGCTGTTGCTGTGTGCGGTGTGGATGCGGCGGGCTCCCGGCGGCCGCGGGCTTGGCGGTTGCGATCAGAGGGGATGAAGAAGCCGTGGCGGAGCCGGTGAGTGCGGGCTGGAGTCCTTGGTCATTCTTGTCTCCCCTAACCTTCCTTCCCGAGCTTTGCGGCTCCTCCGGGATGGGGATGGGGGGGCTGGAGCGGGAGCTGGAGCTTGGGCCCTCGGACCCTGGCGCCTTCTTCCTCCTCTTGCTTCCTTCCTCCTCCTCCTCGCGGCCGACTTACTGCGGTCGGCCATGCTCCGGGGCCCGGGCTGGCTGGCAAGCCTAGCTCGGGCCTCGGCGCCGACCGTCTGTCCGCAGCCCCCTGAGGGACCTTGGTGCTCCCCTTGGTGCCCGAAGCTGCAGCGGCCGCATCCTCTGCCCTGTCCCTCCCAGGGCGCCTCCGGATGCCCTGCACGGGCCAGGGCCCCGGGCTGCCCGCTCCTCTGACCGCCTGCCTGGAGGGGAGCCCTCACCCCCTGCCTGCAGCCCAGCTCCGCTCTCCTCCTTCTTGACCGGTCCTGTCCTCTCGTCGTCCCCTTGCAGCCAGGCTCCTGCTCCCTTCCCCTGGACCCACTCCTCTCTAACCCCTGCTCCAAGCTCCTGATCTCTTCTCGGCCCACTCTTCTCCTCCAGCCTCCCCTCCCCCCTCGACCCCTGCCTCCAGGCTCCTGCTCTCTTCCCCCGGACCTACTCTTCTCCATCCCTTGTCTGGTGGGCTCCTTCTCTTACACTGGACCTGCTCCTCTGCTCCAAGCACCCCTCCTCCTTCCTTCCTTCCCCCGCCCCCGCCACTTCCCCCTCCTCAACCTGCAGCCAGACTCCTACTCTTTTGCCTGGGACACAGTCCTTTCCATCCCCTGCCCCTAGGCTTCTACTGTCTTCCTAGACCCATTCCTCCTCTCCAATTTCCCCTCAACTTCCCTTTCACTTTAACCCTTGCTCCCACGTTCCTGCTCTGTTTCCCTGGACCCACTCTATTCCTTGTCTCAGGTTCCTTCTCTTTACATTGGACCCACTCTTCTCCTCTAAGAGGAGCCCGCAGCCGGGCTTCTGAATTCTTCCACTGGACCCATTCCTCTACTCTCCCCACATCCTCTGCAGCCAGACTCTTACTCTTCCGCTGGGACCCGCTCCTTTCCATCTAATGCCTCCAGGCTTCTGGCCCTTAACACTGTACCTACTCTTCTCTCACCACCTTTCCTGCAGCCAGGCTCCTCCTGCTCCCTTCCAATGGGACCCGCTCCTCTGTCTACATTTCTTGTCTCTGAAAGGCTGATCCACCTCGACCCCGTCCTCTCCTTCCCATCCTTCGCATCTTCCCAGCAGCTAGGCGCCTACTGTCTTCCACTTGGACCTGTTTTTACCCCGTGCTCTTTCCAAGCTTTTTTTCCCTCCCAGTTTCCCTGCCCCGGTACTTGGCCAGTTCTCGTTCTGCATTTTCTCCCACCTTCAGAGCGGTTCCAGGGCATCCCCGCCCCCCAACCTCCCCACTTTCCCTTCCCTTCTATTCTTACTGTCTGGCTTTCCCCACACCTCCCTCCAGGTGTTTGATCTCCATCCCCCTGACCGCCCGCCATTGCTTCCCTCCTCTTAGTTTTGCTCCGTAAATTCCTGCCTCCTCCTCCATCTCCCCCATCGTCTGCTATGGGGTGTCTCATCATCTCCCAGATCTTTGCTCCCCACCTATCTCCTTGCTCCCTGTCCCTTTCTTGCCCTCTTCAGGTCGCTGCCCTCTGTCCTGGCTCCTCTGCTCGGTTCATGAGCCTGGACACTTTGCTCCAGCCCACCCTCCTGTGCCTGCTGCTGGCTCAATCCCCCCCCCCCATCCTGTACCCGCTCGCCTGTGGGCCCCCCCCACCCCCATCCCCCAACCTCTGAGAGAGCCCTGGCCTGGGCCGCCAAGTAACTCTCAGCCTCAGTAACAATGCTCAGTTCTCGGTCACCGTGGGAAGGCTTTTGGGGAAAGCCTGCAAGCCTCGTGTTGAAGGGGTGGAGGAGTCTGGTTAGTCAGGGAGCAGTGTTGCCTTGATTGATAATCCCCAGGAGACTTTCTCTGTGGGGGCCCGGGGTGGGGGTGGGGAGCCTGACTCTTCTGCCAACGCATTGAGGCTTCAGAGAGTGGAAAAATCTCTTATTCTGCCAGAAGGACTTTCTCTCCCGGTCTCGGGTACTTGCGGGTAATGGCGATTTCTCCCCGGACTCAGAAGCTGCGCTGGGGTTAGTTTCAAAGCTGTCAAAAGAACAAAGTTATTCATTATCACCCAGGCTTAGTAGATAGGTTTGGGGTTGGATTCTTTCCTTTTTAAGAAACCCATCATGTTAGCTGTTATGGGCTGGATTGTTGTCCTATTTAGGCTTTATGTTAAAGTGTTGCTTTATCCTTACCATTTTTTAAAGCTAAAAATTAAGGATCAGTTTATTTAATTTGTATAGAAGCTTGTCAAAAGATGAGCAAAATATATTTCAAAGGGCATTGATGCTTAACTCTTACAGAATTCGTATTTGTTATGAAGTGGAGCATTTGAAATTACTTATATCAGAAGTATAGTGATTTCCTTGGCTAAACTATGCTTTTTAAAATTTCAGTCATTTTATGGTTCTCACAACATACATCTTTTAGGCATCATAGAGATTAGTTATTTTTTAGTATGCCTCAGGCACTTTGTACCGAATATTAGTTTCTTGTTTCTGTACACACAAGTTATCCAACTTTGCCTCTCTAGCAGTATAACAATGTAGTAATTCTTGCAAACCAATTCTTTTTATCTTTTTGAGAGGTTAGACAAAAGAAAGCTGTCCCTGGCCTTTCCCATAGACCTTTCAGTTTGCCTCATTCTATCTCCCCAACTCCCCTCCTCACATTTTAATAGCTCCAACATCACTATGGTATTTTCTTCTACTTTTAAGACCTCCTTGTTAAGCAAGTAAGTAGTGATGTTTTTGAAAATCGTTGTGTAGCATTTACATGCTTAAAGCTTTATGTTTATGTCTGCTCAAATAAGAGTAATTTTGTTGAAAGTTTATTTCCAGCTTAGGGTACTTATGTTCTGGCTTATTTTATATTGACTTAAAACGTTGTTGACATTTGCTGGTGGAAAAGAGACTTGTTATAGAGATATAAAAAGAAGTCCTTATAGAGTTTGCCATTGACAATTTTGAAAGTTGTAGCTTTCTTCCACTTATTTTCTTGAAGTGAATAAATGATTTGCCATAAACTGCAGATATTTTTTAAATAGCAAAAAAGTTTGTAAAGCACAGCTTTGAAAGATGATCATGTCAACATCAAAATCTACTGTCAGTGACATTTTTATTTTTACATGTTTAGTGTTCCTGAAGAATTTAAATGAACTTGTCTGGCAAATAAGCCATATCAGAAGTTACAGGGACATCTTAGTTAAAATAATTTCATAATGAGTCCAAACAGAATTTGAGACAAAGTGGTATGCTAATTATGGTGGTCCTTTTTTCAGGTTTGCCCCAGTTTCCAGGTCTAAGAGGGTTTTATTTTTGTTTGAAGTACACTCACAAAATAGGGCAATAATTCAAAAGCTTGCTTCTTATAATCATTGTCCTTCATTTTCATAGATAATTGTCATGAAGATGAGGCTCAAAAATGCCCATGTTATCTTGTTAGAGCCCTCCTTTTTTAACCATCTTGTTCACTTCTTCAAAGATTCTGCTGCTTTTCCCAAGGTTGTTGTCTTCTACCAAGGCCGGTCTTCTTTTCTGAAGACCCAATCTCCAAGAGATTCCATTTTTCTTCTTTCCTGGACTGCCCATAATTCAATTCTGAGTCTCTTCTCTTCCAGGTCTTGTTCTCCTCTCCTGGAAGTGCTCATCTCCCCAAGGTCCTCTTCACGTCCCTCAAAGCTAACTCTCCTTCTTCCGAGTTTGACCTTTGTCCCAGAACCTATTCTTTCCTAGGGTAGGCTCCCCCAGGAGGATGGTAATTTTATTCTCAGTGTGTTCTTCACTCTTAGGTCCAGCTTTATTCCTCCCAGTGTGTTGTATTCTCTTAATGCTTGGCTCTGCTGTCTCATGACCTAGTCCTTTTCTCAGGATTTGGTCTCAGGGGCCTCTATTCTCTGTGAAGAAAAAAATGTCTTGGGAGAAGAGCAGTTTTCTTTTATTCATAGCCAGGTCTGCTCTTGGCATCTTTTCTTCTTTTTAGAGCTTTAAGTTTTATTCTTTTATAACCTGTTTTTCTCTTTAGGGACTCTTCTCCCTATCTTGGATTTGGACTCCTTTCTCATGTTTCGGCCCTTTTTTTCTTAGTGTCCTTTATTTCTTCCTTGCTTTTTAAAAGGGTCTCCTCAATCTTAGACTTCTTTCCCAGGGCTTTGACCTTGTACCTGGTATCCTCCTCAGAACCTGTTGTTTTACTGTTAAAAGCCTGTTCATGTCTTTCAGAACCCCTGCTCTCCTCATCTGAGCTCCTGTAGCAACTACTGTCTGAAAGATTCATCTGGCAATTAATCATTTGCTGCCTTCTGCAGTCTTGCTTTTTTCTTCAACAGATCTTTAAGTCTTATTGTTCTTTGCATGTAAATGTCTCAGAACCCTAACTAGATTGTAAATTCTTTGGGGGAAGGGATTCCATGTTACATTTCCCAAATCATTTATGTGCTGTGCATGTAGTGGGCCCTTAAATATGTTTAATTTTTTCACATAATAATAACTCAGTCAATAAACATTTTTTAAGCATGTGCCTGGGAACTATGCTAAGCACTGGGGATACAAAGAAAGTCATTGGACAGGTCTCTACCCTCAAGGAGTTTACAATCTAATGGGAGAGATAACATGCAAATGACTGTGCATAAACAAGTTCTATATAGTTTAAATTGGAAATAAGAAACCAAGGATAGGCCCTGAAATTAACAGAGATCAGGAAAAACTTCCTGTGAAAGGTAGGATTTTCACAGTCCCTATATATAGTCCCTTGGGTAGTCCTGAGAAGTGTCATTATCCCTATTTTACAGATAGAAAAACTGAAGCTCATTTAAGTTAAATAGCCATGACTCCAGGTCATGGCTAATGAATGGCAGAATCAAGACTCATACTCTAGTCTTCTCATTCTTAAATCCTTTGTTCTTCTGCAAATCTCTGTCTCTGTCTCTGTCTCTGTCTCTGTCTCTGTCTCTGTCTCTGTCTCTCTCTCTTCCCACTCTCTCTCTCTCTCATTTCTCTGCCTTTCTGTCTCTCTGTCCTTCTGTCCCACCCCCCAGCAATTCCACCTCTAAGGGAATTGTCTTTCATTGTGCACACAGTGTTTAGATTGTGCAGCTAGCATTGGCCATCAAGTTCCTGAGACTCCCCATTCCCTCCGAACCTTTTACTAGAGTCATGGCACCGTGTGGTGGAAAAAAACACTCAACTTAGAGTCAGATGACCTGGGTTAATTTCTTGGTTGAGGTGATTAGGCTATTTCTTGAGCATTACCTTTGGTACTTTTCTTCCTGGGTGATTTTTAGGAGGAAAGTGCTTCAGTGGCTGTCCAGTGCTACATGAATTTGAGTTTTTAAGAAAATTTACCCCATTCTTGAGGGTTGCAGGAGTTTTACTGATTCTGTTGCTTCCTGGCTGTGTTGCATTTTTAAGAAATTATGCTTCACTGTGTATTTAAAGTATTGCTTCCTGGTGGTTGTTGCTTTTTTTCTTACATTTGTTCTATTTCAGTTCATCTTAGAACAGTCCTTTACAACTCCAACAGAGCCCAACAGAATAGTGTTACAAGGAATAGGCTTCTGCGCTGATTGGCTGACTGGGGTGGAGAAACTATCTTGTCATATCATAAATGTGGCTCAGCTTCAGTTGATGGCAATGAAACTTTGTTCTAGGTGCCAAGTAGATGCTCAATAAATACTTGTTCACTGATTAATTTGCCTTGTACCCTTCTATGAATTTGGATACTACCACTACCCTTTAATTTAGTCTGGTGGTTGATGAAGCATATATTTTTAAACCTCTTGAAGTGTGTATTTGCTTTGTTTGTCTTCTTTAGCAATTAGTTAAGCATGAAAGAAGGCACTGCCCAGGTAGCAGACCTCAGAGCTGTACTGGAGCTGTAAATCTTGGCAATGCTTTGTTCTTTCCAAATAAATTTGGATTTAATATTCACCCAGAGGCTCATTTTGCCAGATTTGTTTTCTGTGAGGCATTGAATTTCTCATGGCAGGCACATGATGTCTCAGAGCTCCAGAATAGACCACTTGAGCCTTGAATAGGAGAGTTTTGGAAAAGTCCAAAGTCCATTAGGCATTTAACAAGTGTTTGAGCAACTACAAGGTGCTGACCAATCTACTAGGTGTTTTAATGCCTAATATTGGACAGGATCCCTGCACTCTTGATCTAACAGCATAGTGAAACTTTTTGCACTTTCATTGGATTAAGGATCCTTTGAGTCAGCCAGTTAGTCAAGAAGTATTTATTAAATACTTACTATGTATCAGGCACTGTGCTAAGTGTTGGGGACACAAAGAAAAGAAACTGCAAACTCCCTACCTGCCCTCCCTGGCCACCCCAAATCTCTACTCTTAAGGAGTGGACATTCTAATTTCATTGTGTCCGATAGGACAAGATGATTAGCAACTATCTACAAATATCTTGGTGTCCAGTGGGACAGTATGATTAATAATTCTATCTAAAAACTTTTAATATTTATAAGATTGTGACATTTACAGCATTTCAATATTTACTCATTTGAGTACTTATTGCCTACAGATTTCCAGAGACCAAATACTTAGGCAAATATATTTCTAGAGATCTACACATTGTATGTGTAGATTTGATGTGATCATTTTTAGGTATCTATAACAACTCTTTATTCATGTTTAATACCTTTACATCACAACTGTATGTCTTCCACATAAAGGCACTCAAAGCTTCAAGATAGCTTTATTCTTTTTTTTTTTGTTGTTGTTGTTTTGTTTTTTTGTTTTGGGCAATTGGGATTAAGTGGCTTGCCCAAGGTCACACTGCTAGTAAGTGTCAAGTTTTTGGTCTGAGGCCAGATTTGAACTCAGGTCCTCTTGACTTCAGGGCCGGTGCTCTATCCACTGCGCCGAAGATAGCTTACCAATTCACAGATAAGATAGATTGAGGTGTCCATGACTCATTTTCCTTAGTTTGCTAGATTTCTAATGATTTTTTTTAAGGAAAATATTAACTATTCCAAGACCCAGATAAAATGCCACCTATTCCATGAAATTTTCCCTACCTTGTTTAATTTTTCTCTTCTCTAATCTCCTCTGGCTCTTCTAGGTGATTTTACACAATATTGTGCTGTACTCAATCATATAATGCCAGTCAAACAACAAACATTTGTTGAGTTCTGTATGCCAACTGGGGTAGCTAAGTGGTAGAGTGGAAGGAGTGACAGACCTTGAGTTGGGAATACTCATCTTCGAATCTGCCCTCAGACACTTACTAGCTGTATGACCTTGGGCAAGTTACTTAACCCTATTTGTTTCAGTTCCTCATCTGTAAAACGAGCTACAGAAGGAAATGGCAAACCATTCTAGTATCTTTGCCTAGAAAACCCCCAATGAAGAGTTGGGCATGACTGAAATGACTGAACAACAAATGTGCCAAGCACTGTACTAAATGTTGGGGATACAACTTTTAGTCCTTACACTAGAGGCAGCTAGGTAGTAGTGTGGATAGAGCCCTGGACTTGGAGTCAGGAAGATCTGAGTTCAACTTTAGCCTTAAACACTTAGTAGCTGTGTGACCCTGGGAAGACCATTTAACCTCTGTCTCTCTCAGTTTCCTCACTGTAAAATGAAGATAATAATAATAATACCTACCTCTCAGGGCTGTTGTGAGAAACAAATGAGATCATATTTGTAAAGTTTCTGGTACGTAGTTGTACTTAATAAATGCTTATTTCCTTCCTGCCTTCAAGGAGCTTACAATCTAATGGAGGAGACAAACATGAAAATAACTGAAGTATATATGTATATAAAATGCTTACAGAGTTGATAGAAGGTAATATTAGAAGGGAAGAAACTAGCTGCTGAGCAGAACCCAGATGGGAAGTCTTGAAGGAAGTTAGGTAAACTAAGAGGCAGAGTTGATGTGGGTTGGGGATAGCCAGTGGAAAGACACACAGACAGGAGAAACAGCAAACAGACTGGAGCAGCTGGATCATAGAGTATGTGGAGAGGAATGAAGTGTAAGAAGACTTAAAAGCCAAACAGAGGAAGAACCAGAGGATTCTAGATGTAATAAGGACTCACTGGGGTTTGAGTGGGGGATGGGACTTAGTGGGGTGACATGATCAGACCTTCAGTTCAGGAATATCACCTTGGCAGCAAAATGGGGAATGGATTGGAATGGGAGAGACTTGAGGCAGGGAGACCAAGCAAAGGCTATTGCAGTAGTACAGATATGAGGTGGTGAGGGCTTACCCCTCACCGAGTGCATTTGGCTGTCATTTCATAACAACAACAACAACAACGACATCTAGCATTTATATACAGTTTATATTTATACAAATATAACTTTAAGGTTTACAAACACTTTGCATACATTATCTCGTTTGATACTCATTTCTATTATTGTTCCCATCTTACAGGTGAGGAAACATAGGCTGAGAGATATTAAATAATTTACCCTGAGCCACTAACATTTATGTTAGTCTTGTTTCCCCATCTACAGTGTTGACTTTTTCTTTGGTGTTGCTCTAAGTGCTTACTGAAATCTGATTGGCTTTGATGATTTCATTAGAAAGTAAGCTTCATAGTGATTTGGATCGTTTTGTGCTTGTGTTTTTTTTTAATTTATTTACTTATTTTTAGTTTTCAACATTCACTTCCATAAGATTTTGAGTTTCAAATTTTCTCCCCATCTCTCCCCTCCCTCCACCCCAATCTGATATAGGCTCTACATATACATTCATAATGAACCTATTTTCACATTAGTCATGTTGTAAAGAAGAATTAGAAGCAATTGGAGAAACATGAGAAAGAAGAAACAAAAAGAAAAAAGAAAAAAAAGACATCAAATAATGTGCTTCGATCTGCATTCAGACTCCATAGTTCTTTTTCTGAATATGGACAGCATTTTCCACCATGAGTCCTTTGGAGCTGTCTTGGATCCTTGAATTGCTGAGAGGAGATGAGTATGTCAAAGTTAGTCATCGTACATTGTGGCTGTTACTGTGTACAGTGTTCTCCTGGCTCTGCTCCCTTCACTCACTATCAGTTCATTTAAGTCTTTCTAAGTGTTTCTGAAGTCTGCTTGCTCATCATTTCTTATAGCACAATAGTATTCCATTACATTCATATACCACAACTTGTTCAGCCATTTCCCAGATGATGGGCATCCCCTTAATTTCCAATTCTTTGCCACCACAAAAAGAACTCCTATAAATATTTGTGTACCTGTGGGTCTTTTTTCCATTTGTATGATCTCTTTGGGATACAGCCCTAAAAGTGGTATTGCTGGGTCAAAGGGTATGCAAATTTTTGTAGCCTTTTGGGTATAGTTCCAAATTGTTCTCCAGAATGGTTGGATCAGTTCACAATTCCACCACATTTTTCCAATTTTCTCACATCTTCTCCAGTATTTATTATTTTCCTTTTTTTGTCATGTTGGGCTTTTGTTTTGTAAAACATCCAACACAATGCCATGTGTTTATTAATTATTGTAATAACACTGGACTTATGCTCCCAACCCACAAGCATACTAGCAGGTCAGGTTCCCCAGAACAAGACTATATTCCCCCTTACAATTTAAGGGGTACCACCCAAAGGGCAGTGGGGCTGTTTCTAATGCCATCAGCTTGAGCCCCCATTTCAGAGTATTTTCCCCAATGGTAGCCATCAATGATTAGTACCCTAGTTTCCTTTAACTCATTAAACTCAATTAGTTTTTATACAGGATCATTAATTGTGAAGCTATAGCAAGAACAGAAATAAAAATGTTTCTCCCAGACACTCTTCTCTATATGCTACCTAGGTTCCTGGTGAGAATGGGCTCAAACTTAAAAGCAATTTGTGCGTGGCATTCACCCCACCAAGAATAACCGTAGCTCCCTCTTGTCTACCTTTGATCTCTGCTAGGTTCAACTGGAGCTTTGCTCCTAATCATCTGGCATCTAGCAAATCTCTGCGTGGGCTTCAGCTTCCAGACTTCTGATGGCTTGCTCTAATGACCTTTTGAAGCACACAAGATTGTAGTCATCTCCAGTATTTCTTTACCTAAAGGCAGGAAAGAGTGCCAAAAGCAATAGCAGGACCATGTGTTCTTGGCTTTGTGCTGCTCTTGGGTGGGGACATAAAGGCATACTCAGAGGTTTTCAGTATTCTTTTCTAGGATAAAAGACAAAGAAGAAAGCAATTCTGCTTTTTCAGGTTAGTTCCTTTTGAAAGCATGCCCTGCTCCAGCTCAGAAACTCGTCAAAAAAACTCTTTTTTCTATATGGTCAGCAGATCAGAACTGGTCATAGAATATCTGCGTGCATTCCAAATCATGACGACCTTATGTTATTGTGCCTTTCTAGGATCAATCTTGCCATCCTCTTCAACATGGGCTTTGCATTAGCCAAACGTGCTAAGAATGCTCACCAGCCCTCCATTGTTTTATTTAGTGGTCTTGTCAATCATTCTATATCTCTTGAGCAAGAGTAAATACCAAATTTTAAATTTGGTTCATGTTACTGATATAGGCTATCTAAATTTATAAGCCTTTCCTACTAGAGGTAGTCTATTGTTATTCCCAAGTTTATTTTTCTAGAATAATAGGAAGGTAATAAAGTAAAGCTGATCTATGTCAGTGACTTTGTGACCTTGGTTTTGTATTTCTCTATTTCTTCTTTGTATACAGCCTTCTTGAAGCCTTGTAATCTGACTTCTGCCCTTATCTCTTTACTGAAACTGTTTTCTTAAAGGTCATTGATCATCTTCTAATTTACAGGTCTACTGGCTTTCCTCCCCAGTGTTATTCTCCTTGATCTTTCTTTACTTCTGGCAGTGTTGATGTTCCCTCCTACATACTGTCTATTCCCTTGGCTTCAGAGATACTACACTTTCTCTTACTTCTCTGTAATTTGATAACCTCTTCTTTGCTGGTTCTGTGTCCTCCTCCTGACTTTTCTATATGGGTGTTCCTTAGGGATCTATACTTGGTTAACTCCCCTGCCCCTCCCCTTTTCCCCCAGATGTTCCCTGGCTTGGCAGTTTAATTCTTCCTATTTCTACTGGTATCCAATTTCACATCTACATCTTTCACATATATCCCTTCCTTTGTTTTCACTCATACCCTAATACTGGCCCTTTTTGCCATTTGCATGTATAAATAAATTGGCTTCCTAAAAGTTCCCCCCATTTCAGCACTTTCTCCCTTCTATCATTGTCTGAATAATCTTTCTTACACATGTAGCTTCTCATATCACTTCTGCTCAGAAATCTTCAGTAACTACCCACTGCTTTCCAAGTAAATTTCTTTGCTTGGAGTGTGAGGCTCTCTATGATCTAGTCTCACTCCCTCTTTGCAGTCTTAATCTCATGTTTGTACGCTTTCCACACTCTATGGTCTTCTTTTTCTCCCTGACCCATGAATTGCTCACAAACTATTTCCTAGGGTTATAATACCTTCCCTCTCCTCAGATTTTTGAGTTCCTATTCATTCTTCAAAGTTCAGCTCAGATGCTACCTCCTTTATGAAGCCTATTCTCAGCCCCATTGGTAAATTCCATTTTTCGTCAGTCACATAGCATTTCATTTGCAGCTCTCTTAGGCACTTAAAATGTAATGCATTTTGTGGTTATCTGCATTTGTGTTCTGTCCTATTTAGATTATAAGTTCCTTGAGAGTTAAACTTTGTATCTCCTTAGTGTCTTAACATCAGGTTGAGAACAGAGTAGGTTCCTAACAAAATGTATAAAGAATATAATTCATGATTATATAAATGAGCTTTGTGATATATAGCTACAAAAAACTATGTGTAACTGTAAAATGTTACATATTATTATTTCTCACAAATGGATATCTGTTTTTCTTGTATATGAACTGTAATATAAGGCTTCTCCTAATAAGAATCGGAAAGATGATATTGAGTTAGCCATTCCTGTAGGGTAGGTCCTACTTGGTTCAGTCCCACAATTCTCTGAGCTTCTTTGGATCACTACCTTCAGCCCTTTCTGAATGCTAGGTATTTAACTTCAAGGGTATTAAATAATGATAATTGTTTTTGGATAACTGACTGTTTGCTGTACCAGAAGAGCCTGAAAATGAAGACTGTGAAATTGACTGCCTTGTTAATTCCCTGAAGAAATACTGGTAGCCCGATGGAATGGAAAGAAACCTTGCTCTTCTATAGTCAGGAGACTACAATTTTAATCTTAGCTCTGCTCCTTTTCAAGCCTCAGTTTTCCATATCTGTAAATCGTGAATACTACCACTTGTACTTCCCTGTCACAGTTTCTTGTGAGGAAGAGTACCTTGTAAAGTTTAAAACATTACACAAATGTGCTGTTAGTTTGTAATGATAATGATAAGAAAAACTAGACTACATTTTTGCATTCTTGTTCTGTTAATGTTTTCCCTTTCTTTTCTCTCTTTTTAAAGAAGCACTAGAGAAAATGGTAAAGGGGGAATGAAATAGATTACTTAATTTTAGGGTAGTGATTATATTTATGGCTCTTTGGAATAGCTATTCATTAGCCATAAAAGTTGTTTAGAATATTACCTAAATTTGCATTAAAAATTGTCCCATTAAGCATTTGCTGGAAGGCCTATCCCAGGCAAATATAGAAAATATTAAATAGCAATCCTAAAACTGAAGTGAAGAACCTTTTCTCTTTAAGCCAAAAGCATTTCGATGAAGTTCCCCATTCTTTCCCCATCCCCATCAGGCTTCATGTAATGGAAGTTATGTTCAGTGTAAAAAATCAGATTGGATTTTCTCCATAACATTTTGTATCAAAACTAACATAAAGAGCACATTCATTCTTTCACACATTTCAAACATTTTTTTAAGTGCACAAAAGGAAATCCGATTTTAAGGACTTATTGGTGTTTACTGCTTTTGAAGTAAACACGATGTTTTGCTCTGACACCATTGTGTTCTGCTTCATTTGGCCTTCCAAATAAGCAGCTGTCATTGAGGAATGTTTTCAGTCAAGTAGTTGGAGAAAATGCTGATTTTCATCAGGGCTTCCACTTCCCAAGAAGAGGATCTTAAAAAGACTGGAGCAGTTTTTTAAGCTTTTCATTATCACCCTAGCTATGGAGGCAAACAAGAAGGAACCTTTTACTCATCGGTAAGGTCCTGTCACTATAGTATTAAAATGCACCTCAATTAACATTTTTTAGAAAGTGTACATAAAGGCCAAAATGAGGGTAATAAAAAAGTCATGGTTAGGTACCATGTTGGCCAGCCCTGTCCTAGGGAATAAAGTTAAAGATATAGCTATCTTATCTAGTACTTCTGCTTTTTAGAATTGTTTTGTGTACATGACTCTTGGAGGCAGCTAGGTGGCTCAGTGGATAGCATGTTGGGCTTGAAGTCAGAAAGGCTTATTTTCATGAATTCAAATTGGGCCTCAGATACTTTCTAGTTGTGTCACCCAACTGGCTAACCACTTAAATATTTTTGCCAAGAAAACCCCAAATGGTGTCACAAGGAGTCTGATATGACTGAATAACTAAATAACAATTGACTCTTGGAGTACAACATGTTAGTTTTTTCATATTTATAGTTTTGTTCATTGCTGTATTGCATCCTTAAAAGCTGTCTCAGAAAGGTAGAATATAAGACAGTAAACATTTACTAAGTGCCTACTGTGTACTAAGTACTGGGAATTCAAATAAGACACAAAAACAGTACATGCCCTAAAAGAACTTACAGTCTGATGGAGGAAGACAGCACACAAAAGGAAGCTTAAAAAGCTGGATCAGAGCTGCTCCATTTTGTTAATATTATTCTTAGAATATGCCTAGGATGGAACAGAACCATCTAGATGTAGTGTGACTAGGGCAGAGTATAGCATGCCCTCTTATTCCGGACACTATGCTTCTGAAATGAATATAGACAAAGATGACATTAGCTTTTGGGGGGCTACTCTGTCAGATTGCCCCAACATAAGGGCAAGTAGAGGTCAAACCAAGTACAGCTGCAGATGGAAAGTGGTGAGAAACAATTCTTTTCTTACGTACCTTATATTTTTCTTATGTCCCTTATAGCCACTGTATTGCCTGCAGTCATAGTCTTGTACCATTATATAGTACCCTTCATGGGTAAGGAGAAATGCTAACAAAGTTTATGAGGGACTGGGAGTAGTTGGGTCTAAATCAGCAGTAGAAATAGACTGAGCAACCAGAGCAAAAATCTATTTAAAATATAGATGCTTTTAAGGCAAAATGCAGAATAAACAGATTGGTAGAATCTGAGTTCATTGATTGGCTGCATGGTGCAGTGGAAAGAATGATTTGCAGCCAGAGGACCTGAAATTGAATACCGGCACTACCACATATTACTTTTGTGACCTTGGGCAAATCCCAATGACCTTATGTTTCTCATCTGGCAAGAACGTGTTGAACTAGAGAGTTTCCAGTGCTAAATCTGTGTTCCTTTGTACTTAATCTTGAATAAGAATCTGCTCTAACAAATTTCCAAGCAATGACAATCCAACCTCTGTGTAAAGATTTACACAGAGAACTCTCTACTTAGGGAGGCTGCCCATCTACTTTTGGACAGCTCCAGTGATTAGGAATTTCTTTCTTACATGGAACCATTCTCTACTTCTGTCTATTGCTTCTACCTCTGCCCTCTGTGGCATTCTTTCTAACAGTAGAAAATTCTCTCTTCAGGACAGCCTTTCAGATGCTGAAAACATAGCTTCCCTGTTCTCCCTAAGTTTTCTCTTTTCTTACATTTAATTTCTTCAACCAGTCCTCCTGTGGCTCAAGTCTCCAGTCCCCTCCCTGTCTTCTCCTTGCCATCTTCTTTTCTCTCTTTTATGCCTGCTCCATTTTGTTAATATTATTCTTAGAATATGCCTAGGACAGAACATAATTATCTAGATGTAGTGTGACTAGGTCAGAGTATAGTATGCCCTCTCATTCTGGGCACTATGCTTCTATGAATATAGCCTAAGATGATGTTAGCTTTTGGGGGGTTACTATGTCAGCTTGTTGACTCATATTACACTTACAATCCATAAAAATGCTCCAATTTTTCCTTCATGAACTGTTATTTAGCCATATCTTTGCTCTCCTGTTCTTGTGTCATTGACTGTTTTGAACCCAAGTATAAAATTTGAAATATAGTAAGATTAGATTTGGCTCATTGTTAGAGACTGTTGGGATCTATTCGAATCTTGATTGTGGCATCCAAAATGATAGATATTCCTCTCAGATTTACATCACCTGCAAATTTGACAAATGTGGCTTCTATACCTTCATCCATGTCAATGCTAAAATGTTCAACATAGGGTCAAATATAGATCCTTGCGGCACTTCACTAACTGTTTAATGTTGAACCATTATTGATTACTCTTTGGGTCTAGTCATTTACCACCTCTCTGTACAGTCATTTATCTATCATTTAATCTACAAGGGGAGTAGATAATTTGTCAAATGCTTTACTAAAAATCTAGGTCTATTCTGCATATTTTGTTTCCTAGATTTATCAGTCTAATAATCCTGTTTAAAAAGGCTAGTCTGGCACCATCTGTTCTTGATGAACTAAGCTCTTACTGTCTTTTCCTTGCCTATTTAAATAGACATTTGTACTAATGATTGTAGCTTCTGAGCTCCAACTAGTATGCTTTTCACTTGTACAAATCAGTCACAATGATATCAAATTAACTCTTAATTGTGAAACATTTACTAACCAAGAATGCAAAAGCAAGAATAATCAAAATATAATTATATGCTCATAAATCTGGGTCATATTCTTCCACCAATGCATACATTGGGGGAAGGGTTGCAAATAGACACAAATTTGGAGAAATCCAGTAGTGAGGCACAGGGATTGGGAAACTCATGTACCTTGGACTCCTCATGTTTATAGATTGAAGGCCTGGATGTCTGTGGTCTCTTTAGAGAATGATTTATACCACATATCATCTGCTGTTCATGTGAGCCTCTCCACTTCTACTAGAAAGAGTCACTTTTTCCTATCCTTGGACTATTAAAACAGTGTTAAGCTCTTTTATGTAAGAGCAGCCTTCTTTAGAACTTCTCAGGATTGAATCCTTGGCTAAGAAGTGAGGCAACTTGACACTTTTTTTTTTTTTTTTTTTTTAGTGAAAAACAGTTCCTTTCAGTCTTGAGATCTTTAAAGCTATACATGTACATTCTTTATAGGCATTAAGGGATTTCCCTTCTCTCAAGCTCCAGTTGGATCTTGAGCAGAGATTCTTAATATTTTTGTGTGTGTTGTGTACCCCTTTGGAAGTCTAGTGAAGCTTATTAACAATGTTTTTAAATACATAAAATAAAATACGTAAGTTTTGTGAAAGAAATAAATTATATTGAAATACAGTTATCAAAAATAATTTTTAAAAGTTTGCAAATTTTAGGTTAATAGTCCATGGATTAAGGCAACCTTTCCCCAGCCAGCACTGAAAACAGCATAGGATGATTCTTTTCCCAATCAGCTCGTAGCATCACAACTTTCCTCTAATCAGATCAGTTCCCTTTATCAGCTTCAGAACTTGCCTGATAGGTGTGTGCAGCTTCTCAGGTTCGTTGACTTTTGTGTCTTACCTTCTGAAAACAACTTTTCTTGTTGATTTCTCTTTGTCTTCTCAAGCTGACTTCTTAACCTTCTGATGTGGTTTCTAATGCCTTAAATCAGCTTCCTCATGCATTATGACCTATCTCTAACTTAGGTTGAGAAACCAAACCAAACCAAACCAAAACAAAAAAAGCCTTATGTCTAGAAGTCAGATATGACACACACAGCTGTGTGTTACAGTAGTCTCATTGTTTTAAAATATTTCCTTGATTCCGAGTTTCCTAGTAATAAAATTCCAGAACTAAAAACTATATAAATATAAAATTGCCCATGTGTTAGCTTCATATTTTCTTTTAGACTCAACTGTCACATAAATAGTCTTTTTACAAGTATTTGATATGGTATTGGAGATTTTTTGTTGTGTGACTCATGATAACATTTAAAACAGTTGGTAATTTTTGAAAGAGAAAACATGTGGACAGTCATGGAGGGTATTTTTTGGATTGTGGGAGTGTTTCTTCTTCTTGATGAAATGTGAAGCCCACATTCAAACACTTTGAATTTAATTTTTATTAAATTAGGAATAAATTTTGTGTGATTTTTCTCCTAGTTTCTAACATGCTAATTAAATAAGCTCCCAAGAATCAATATAGTTGTACTGAAATTTTATTTTATTTATTTATTTTTTAAGCAATTGGAGTTAAGTGACTTGCCCAGGGTCACACAGCTAGTAAGTGTCAAGTGCTTGGTCTGAGGCTGAATTTGAACTCAGGTCTTCCTGACTTCAGGGCCAGAGCTCTATCCGCTCTGCCACCTAGCTGCCCCAGTACTGACATTTTAGATGGTAGGTCTTGAGCCTGGTTGTTTAGATGTACTTATAAATACTGTTATTATTACTATTTTTTTTAGTGAAACAATTGGGGTTAAATGACTTGCCTAGAGTACACAACTAGAAAGCATTACGTGTCTGAGGCCAGATTTGAACCCAAGTCCTCCTGACTCCAGTGCTCTATCCACTGTACCACCTAGCTGCCCCATAAATACTGTTATTATTCATTGATACTTGAAGGGTCAAATGGTTTCCCTAATGTCATGTTATAATTACTCCTTTTTCTGGATGTTTTAGTTCAGTTTTTCTTTTTCTTTTAACTTTTTTTTTTTAATATTTAACATGTGTTTTTAAAACTTTGGGTTACAAATTTTCTCCCTTCCTCCCTCCCCACCCACCCTCATTGAAAAGGCAAGCATCTTGATACAGGTTATAGATGTGTAGTCACGCAAAACACTTCCATAGTAGTCCTGTTGTGAAAAACTAAGTATATTTCCCTTCATCCTATCCTACCCCCCATTTATTTTTTACGGTAATTTTTATTTATTTTTTTGTTTTCAACATTTACTTCCACAAGATTTTGAGTTCCAAATTTTCACCCCATCTCTCCCCTCCCCCCACCCCAAGATGGCATGCATTCTGAATACCCCTTACCCTAGTCTGCCTTCCCTTCTATCTCTCTCCCCCCTTCTCTTATCCCCTTCCCCTTCAATTTTCCTGTAGGGCAAAATGGATTTCTGTACCCCATTTCTTGTATTTCTTATTTCCCAGTTGCATGTGAAAACATTTTTTTTAAACATGTGTTTTTAAAACTTTGAGTTCCAAATTTTCTCCCTTCCTCCCTCCCCACCCACCCTCATTGATAAGGCAAACAACTAAATATAGAGTATATACGTGCAGTTATGCAAAACACTTCCATAGTAGACATGCTGTGAAAAACTAACTTTATTTCCCTTAATTCTATCCCACCCACCCATTTATTCTATTCTTTCTTTTGACCCTGTCCCTCCTCAGAAGTATTTGTTTCTGATTACTCCCTTTCCCAATCTGCCCTCCTCTCTATCATTCCCCTACTCTCTTGTCCCCTTTCCCCCCTATTTTTCTGTAGGGTAAGACAGATTTCCACACCCAAGTGAGTGTGTATGTTATTCCCTCCTTAAGTCAAATCCTATGAGAATAAGATTCACTCATTCCCTCTCACCTTCCCCCGTTTCCCCTCCACTGTAAGAGCCTTTTCTTTTCTGTTCTTTTTTATGGGATAATTTACCCCATTCTACCTCTCCCTTTCTCCTTCTCCTACTATATTCCTCTCTCACCCCTTAATTTTATTCTCCAGATATGACCCCTTCATTTTCAACTCACCCTGTGCCCTCTATCTATCTATCTATATCTATATATACATACATATAATTTTTCCCCTCTAACCACCCTAATACTGACAAAGGTCTCATGAGTTACAAATATCATTTTTCAATGCAGGAATGTAAACAGTTCAACCTTAATAAGTCTCTTATGATTTTCTCTTTCCTGTTTACCTCTTCATGTTCCACTCGAGTCTTGTATTTGAAAATCAAATTTTCTATTCAACTCTGGTCTTTTCATCAAGAATGCTTGAAAGTCCTCTATTTCACTGAATGACCATTTTTTCCCATGCAGGATTATACTCAGTTTTGCTGGGTAGGTGATTCTTGGTTGTAATCTTATCTCCTTTGCTCTCTGGAATATTGTATTCCATGCCCTGCGGTTCCTTAACGTAGAAGCAGCTAAATCTTGTGTTATCCTGATTGTGTTTCCACAGTACTTGAATTGTTTCTTTCTGGCTGCTTGTGATATTTTCTCCTTGACCTGGAAACTCTGGAATTTGGCTACAATATTCCTAGGAGTTTTCTTTTGGGGATCTCTTTTAGGAGGAGATTGGTGGATTCTTTCCATTTCTATTTTGCCCTCTGGTTCTAAAATATCATGACAGTTTTCCTTGATAATTTCTTGAAAGATGATGTCTAGGCTCTTTTTTTTGATCATGGCTTTCAGATAGTCCAAAAATTTTTAAATTCTCTCTCCTGGATCTATTTTCCAGGTCAGTTGTTTTTCCAATGAGATATTTCACATTGTTTTCTAATTTTTCATTCTTTTGGATTTGTTTTACAGTGTCTTGATTTCTCATAAAGTCACTAGCTTCCAATTGCTCTATTCTAATTTTTAAGGAAGTATTTTCTTCAGTAATCTTATGGACTTCCTTTTCCATTTGGCCAATTTTGTTTTTTAGGGCATTCTCCTCATGGGCTTTTTGGACCTCTTTTGCCATTTGGGTTAGGCTATTTTTTAAGGTGTTATTTTCTTCAGTATTTTTTTGGGTCTCCTTTAGCAAGCTGTTGACTTGTTTTTCATGATTTTCTTGCATCACTTTCAGTTTTTCCTCTACTTCTCTTACTTGCTTCTCAAAATCCCTTTTGAGCTCTTCCAAGGCCTGGGACTGATTCATATTTTTCTTGGAGGCTTTGGATGTAGGAGCTTTGGTTTTGTTGTCTTCTTCTGGTTGTATGTTTTGATCTTCTTTGTCACCAAAGTAAGATAATATAGTCTGACTCTTTTTGCGCTGCGTGTTCATGATCCCGGCCAATTACTTGAGTTTTAAACTCTTTGTTAAGGTAAAAGTCTGCTTCCAATGTGAAGAGTGTACTGTCTCAAGCTTTGGGGGTTTGTACAGTTGTTTTCAGAGGTACTTCTAGGGACCTGTAAAATTTCAATTCTTCCAAGGTGGTATAAGGTAAGGGGTGAAGTGTTTTCTCTCCACCACCACAACAAGCTCCACCACGTCAGCACTCCTCCTCACCCCAGGACTGCCGTTCAGAACTGTGACCCAGATCCAAGCACCAGTAAAGCAAGAGATTCCTGCCTCAGCACTGGCAAAGAGATCCTTGCAAATCCCCCTCTGATCAGCCACTCGATTTCCCCTCAGTCTGTGGGCCAGAAGCTCAGGAAAAAGCCATGGCCCCGGGCTGCACTCGAGACTTGCGGCTGAAACCTAGCTCCTTTCTCACCTCAGTCACAGACTTTTCCCACTGACCTTCTAATTTGTCTTTGGCATTCAGGGGTTGAGAAGTCTGGAAACTGCCATAGCTGTCCGCGATTCAGTCCTTTGAGGCCTGCTCCAGGGTCACTGCAGCCTGCGCACTCACACCGAACTGTGCTCCTCTCCCCACCTGGCACGATATACCTTTCTGATCAACCATCCAGTCTGTCTTTGGCTGGAAATTTGTTTCACTCTGTCTTTTTGTGGGTTCTGCTGCTTTAGAATTTGTTTAGAGCCATTTTTTTAGGTATTTGGAGAGCTTTGGGAGAGACCTCAAGACAGTCACTGCTTTCCCTCTGCCATCTTGGCTCCACCCTTGGTTCAGTTTTTCTAATCTTTGCTTTGGACTAAGACTAATGAGTGCTCCATAGAAGAAAGTATTTACATTTTTTTGTGATAATATTGAGAAAACATGGAGAAAATGATGAGAAAAATTGGTGAGGCTGACAGATGGACCATTGACATGCTGCCCTGGTAGTCACTAGGTATGAAGAGAAAGAGAAGAATCTCTCCACGATATTTCAGGGTGTGGTGAGGGCAGTGCCTGCCCCCTCCCCGATCACACAGAGTAAAGGAGCTCTCCCACTAGGAGTGAGGTAACTTAGCTCAACCAAGTATCCTAGCTCTTACCCAAGGGAAAATTTCCTCAAGTCTCTGTTATAGTAAACTGTGATAGGGACATGGTAGAGACTGCCAATTCCTCTCAAATCACCGTCTTCCCAGAGTCTTTTTGTTCAGCATGTGGGTTTGGCATCTCCTCTCTTCTCTCTTGCAACTGGAAGTCAGAAGTCAAAAGTACCTGAAGCTACTTGAAGAACTCAAAGCAGATCCAAAAACTTGAAGAGAAAACTGAAGAGTTCTTTCTTCCACTCTTACCAATAAGGATAAAGAGTCCCATATCAGTAGGCTTGGAGATAAGGGTTACAAAAGCAAAAATTTCATGGAATGAGAAAATATGGATGGTCTATAAACTGTAGTCTATGAACTCCTCTGATGGAGAAGGAATGCCTATACCAGTCAGCTTGTCGTCTCATTGAAGTATTGAAATGACTAAAATGCAATTATAATACATTATATACCTTAGTACTTACAGAGGCAGTTTTGTATAATGCTTAGAGAGTTGGCTTTGAAGCCAGGAGGAACTGTGCTCCAATGCTGCCTCTGAGAGATACCAATTGTGTGACTCTGGGTAAGTCTTGTAACCTTTCGGCATTCTAAGCAGCTCTCTTAAGGCTACAAACTGCAGAAAAGGTGAGAGCTCATATTGTAGAGAGTTTCCTGTATCAATGAAATCACAAGCCCAAGCTCTATCTCGAAGGTATCTAGACTTTAGAATTGGTTATTTGACAACTGAGTTTTAATTTGCTTTCTTGCTAGTATAGGCAATTTATATTATTGAAATCAATTTCAGTGTAATTGAATCTTCTTTCTCCTAACCACTAATATTTTTTCCAGCTATGTAATATCAATTAATTTTAATTTAAGTTCATTTATTTTAATTTTTCACTTCTTCTTTTCCAGAGGCTTCCTATTCTAGTCATTTTTTTCCCTTCTGTATCTAAAAGCCTTTCTACTTTAACTGAAGTTTGTGCTTTCTGTGTTATGAATGAAGAATAATCATACAAATTTAGAGCTAGAAAAGATTTCCAAGAAAATCTAGTTAAATGTAATTTTTTAAACAGGTGAAGAAATAGAAGCACAGAAAGGATAAGAAACTTGGACAAAGTTTTACAGATAGTGGTGCAGGTGAATAGAACTGAACCTTTCCAATTCCAGCCAGTGGTGTTTTTTTTTATTATACACCCCCTTCCCCAAAGGGTGATATCTATAAGTACATGTTGTGGAAAAAGTAATGGTTTTGGGAATATTGTAAATTCTGGAAAACCAGGAGGAGAGTTAACAATTAGAGGTGATCCTAAAGTTTTGTACTTTTCGGAGACATTGGGTGGAGGTGAATAGCTCCCTGTTTATTAGACAGAGAGAAACCAAAACAAAGAGATGAAAGGAGAGAGATTCAGTATAGAAACATAATTAGAAATCACCTGCTAAAGTTCACATCAAAGCTATAAAAGCAGATGAGATCTTCCATTGGAAGATTTTAGAAGGAGGAGAGAAGAGGGCCCAAAATAGCTTTGGTGGATTATGGAAGCACATTATTCTTGATTGGAGGTGATCAGAAGCTAGAGGTGTTCGTATGTGTGTATTTTAATTGCATACTAGAAACCCTCTTCTTGAGAACAATTTGATGTAAACTCAGCCCTGCTGCAATTATAAAATCTAGAAGGGCTTTTGGGAGTATTGAAAATGGGAATCTTGGAGAGGAAGTTAGGCAGTGGGTTAGAGTTCTCAGATGGTGTGTCCAAGCTTACTTTGCTTGCTACTCTCCCATTTCTGAAGCCATAAACTATAAACATCAAACAGCCTGGATAGCTATGGTTTTATTTCTTAAAATTAAGCCTTAGAATATGACAGACAGGTAACAGGAGGTAGCAACATCCATCAACTAGTATGTATGTGGTAAATAGGAAAGATCATGGTAAGGAACCTCAGTGGATACCAAAATTGAGCCATCAGGAAAACCTGACATCTAACAGAATTTGAAGCTGAGGGTCCTGGAGAAGCTGTGTTAGAAGTGTTTGAGTAGTGAAATACAGTGAATGTGGATAAGGCCACTTTGAACTTCTTTAAGACCAGGTTTATCTGATCATGTAATTTTCTTAATAAACTCCTCTGACTTCCTATTATCTCTAGGATCAAATACAAATTTGGCACTTAAAAACCCTTTACAACTTGGCCCCTTCCTACATTTCCTACCTCCCTCTAGATCAGCCAGACTGGCCTTCTTATTGGTTCATAGAGTTATGCCATTTGTCATCTCTATTGCCTTTGCATCATCTGTCCCCCATGCCAAGCTTCCTCTTAGAATCCTTCATGAAGTATTTCTTAATCCCACCAGCTGCCAATGTACTCCTAGCCCAAATTACTTTATACTGAATTTATTTTGCATATTTCTTCCCTACTCTCTTTAGAATGCTCATTAAGGGCAGAGAAGTTCACTTTGGTCTTTGTAGGGGGAAGGGAAGATTGTTTGAATAATAAAGTTGCTGAGATCATATCTGCTGCCCACCATGAGAGCATCTCAGATTCCAGTTATGCAGATTCATCACTTCCTGCCTTAGAAACTCTTCTCAGCTGTCCTGTAGAGAGCATTTCTACCCAATTTCACTCTTTTGGGAAGGCTAATAACCTTAGTCAGTATATACTTGCACAGAGGATCAGAATTCTATACCTGAGTGGGTCTTTCTATAATCTAGTTCTGTCCTCTCATTTTACAGATGAGAAAACTGGCACCTAAAGAATAAATGAATCTCCAGGTCACATGTTGAGTCATTAACAGCCAGGAAGAGAGCCCAACTCCCAGCCCAATATATTTCCATCACAAGTTTTCTGTGGCCCTTTATTGCCACTATTATTTTTTAAGATCTTCTTGTTGTCCAGTCATTTTGGTCATGTCTGACTCTTCATGACTCCATTTGGGGTTTTCTTGGCAAAGGTACTAGAGTGGTTTGCCATTTCCTTCTTCAACTCATTTTACAAATAAGGAAACTGAGGCAAACAGGATTAAGTGACTTGCCCAGGGTCACACAGCTAGTGCCTGAGGTCAGATTTGAATTCAGGTCTTCTTGCCTCCAGGCCCGGTGCTTTATCCCTCTATCTGGCTGCTCCATTTCTTAAAATTTATTAAACTTTAAAAAGAAGGTTCCTTGATGCTGTTCTTTCTCACACCAATGTTTCCTAACCTTAGGTTTTTTTTTTAATTGACTTATTTAATAAAGCTATTACTACTAAGGGTCATTATTCCTTAAAATTATAAACTTTATGTCTTGTTCCTTTCATCTTCCACTCCTTCCATCTTTAAGCTTCATTCCCCATCCTGGGTCCCTAAACTAAAGAAAGCTATTATAATGAGGCTGTGCTTCCTAATGGGTATCTAAACTGTATCTAAACTCTTCCTTCTCCAGCCCTTCCTCCACACAGCTGCCAAATTGCCTAAAGCACAGCTTTGACCAAGTCACTTCTCTGCTCCAGAGCCTTGAATGGCTTCCTCTTGTCTCCAGGATAAAATATAGATGCCTCTGTTTGGCGTTTAAAGTCATTCCATCTGGCTCCAACCTACCTTTCTATGCTGATTAAAGATTACTCCTCATCACATACTCTGCGTCTTAGACAAACTGGGCTACCTGCAGTTCTTCATATAGGGCATTATATCTTCTGCCTTCCCATACTTTTTCTCAGGGTATCCTCTCAGGATTGAAATGCATTTCTTCTTATCTGTCTCTGACAATCCCTTACCTCCTTTTAAGGCTCATTTCAACTGCCACTGACCTTAGGAGATCTTTGCTGGTTCCTTCTGCTGTCTTCTGCCCTGCTCCTCAATTATTGGGTATTTATTCCATGAATTTCCTTAATTTACTTTTCTGTGAGCATATTGTAGATAGATAGAAAGAAAAATACATAGATAAATAGATATAATGTGCTAGACCCTGTGCTAAATTCTGGGAATTCAAGCAAGACAGCTCCTGTCCTCAAGGAACTTATGTTATTTTTTTTTAAGTTCATTTTCTTTTTTTTTAAATTAATTTATTTTGAATTATCAACAATCACTTCCATAAGCTTTTGAGTTTTAAATTTTTCTCCCTCTCCCTCTCCCTCTCCACCTCCCTGTCCAAGATGGTGCACAATCTGATATAGGCTATACATATGCATTCCTATTAAACATGTTTTCACATTAGTGATGTTGTAAGTAAGAATTAGAACTAATAGGAGAAACCACCAGAAAGAGGAAACAAAACACAACAGAAGAAAAAAACCAGCAAATATTATGCTTCAATCTGCAGTCAAACTCCATAGTTCTTTCTTTGGATGTGGATAGCATTTTCCATCATGAGGCTTTTGGAGATGTCTTAGATCCTTGTATTGCTGAGAAGGGTTAAGTCTATCGATATTGGTCATTGCACAACGTGGCTATTACTGTTTACAACGTCCTCCTGGTTCTGCTCACTTCACTCAGCATCAGACCCTACAAGTCTTTCCAGGTTTTTCTGAAGTCAGCCTTTTCATCATTTCTTATAGCACAATAGTATTCCATCACATTCATATGTCACAACTTGTTTAGCCATTCCTCAATTGATGGGCATCCCCTCAATTTCCAATTCTTTGCCACCACAGAAAGAGTTGCTATAAATATTTTTGTACATGTGGTCTTTTTCCCATTTGTATGATCTCTTTGGGATATACCCTAGAAGTGCTATTGCTGGGTCAAAGGGTATGCACATTTTTATAGCCCTTTGGGCATAGAAGAACTTACATTATAGCGGTGGAAGATGACACCCAAAGGGGAGCTAGAAAAGTGTTTGGGGAGAGTTAAGAGGGGAAGGAAGTAGTATGATTTGGAGATGGCCAAGAAGTGGCAGGGAAACTTTGTTCCAGGCAAGAAAACCTGCACTTTGAGTCAGGAAAACCTGAGTTCAGATATTGTCTCTGACTTACTAGCTATGTGACCCTGAACAAATCACTTAACCATTGTTACCTCAGTTTTATCATTTATAAAGTGGAGATAGTAATAGCATTTATTTCCCATGGTTGTTGTGAGGATAAAAATGATATAGTATTTGTGAAGCACTTTATAAACCTTAAAGTGCTATATAAATATGATGTTGATGATAATAAAGAAAGCTCACCTATAAGAGCCTAGTGTCCCAGGGGCTGAGCTTCAGGTTCTAGTGAAGGTGAGGAGATAATGACTGAAGTGTGGAGAAGGGCAGGAGGTGGCATGGAGATGTGGTTCTGGGCAAGATAGCCCTGGCTTAGAGCCCAGGGTTCCAAGGACAGAGTCCATGGTTCTGGTGGGGTTGAGATGAAATATGAAGGGAAAAGTGTTAGGCCTGGTTAATATGTCATTTAGCTTTGCTGAACTGTCTTAGTTTAACTCAACTGAACAGTAGAATATAATCTCTAGGAGGGCAGGAATTATCTCACTTTTATATTTTTATCCTAAGTGCCTAGAATAGTGCTTCATAGATAATAGGCACTTAACTAAGTACTTATTGATTAATTCATCAAAAAGGGGAAGAATTTCACTATTTTATCAGTTTATGATTAAGTGTGGATTCAGAAATAACTACACATATATACATACACATATATACACACACTTGTGTACACACACACATATGTATATATCTCAGTCCAAATTTATAGCTCATGCTGGCAAAATGTCAGGTATGGGGGAAATTCCTTGCTGATATCTTCATTCATCAAGAACATTTACACTGTTTGACAAGGATTTTAAAAAAAAATTAATATTTTATTTTTTTCCTAATTACAAAGTTTTTTTTTAAATATTAAGATTGAATCCATATCAACATTGAAATATTCCTGGATCCACTATCAGTGAGTAATGAAGACAACAGTTTACTAACTCTAATTTCCAAGATGCCAGTTACATATAATTCTAGATTTTAACTTGTGAAGAACTAAGGGTAAGTTTTAGAATGGGTCAAGAGGAATCTTTATGGCTAAGCACAAATCCCAAATCACTGGTAAGATAGTTCTACCAAAGCAGCACCAAAACATTTAAAGTACTTAAAAACATATTAGAAAATGTCATTCAAATATTAGCAACTTAATTAGTTAGCAATTTTATTAATTTAGTTTCATAATCCAATTACTGAACTGGATGTAAGGATAAATGTAAAGTCTAGCATTTGTGTTTGAAGTCACTTGTTAAAGCTATAGTTAGAAAGCATTCATGGAAAAAGAATTGAGGAATTCTAGTTGAAAATATGATCAATGAGTAAACAGAGTGATCAGGAACCCAAAGGAATTAGTGCACACTAGACCACAATAAGAGAGAGCAGCCAGAATAAGAGAGATGATCATCCATCCCTCTGTGCTCTGCCTTGATGAGACCACTTCAGAAATATTGTGTTCAATTCCAGATGCTGTATTTTAGAGTGGTGAAGAAAAATGATAATGCTGTACTTTGTGCTTTAGATACAAGTCTGCCAGAAACCATTTTATTTAACACTTTAGATCCAAGCCATATGAAAACAGGCATAAGTATCCCTCTACCCAACTTCCCCTAAGCCTTCAGACTTGGTTCTACTCCAAGACAGTTTGAGGTGACATTTATAGGAATCTTGAAATAGAAAAGGTCATAATATGCTTAAAAACAAATTTGAGATGATTTTCCAAAACAACATTCACTTGATCTACTGATTAATCTATTAAACATGCATTCTACTAAAACTACTTGAACTACTGGATTCCTTCCTTGATCACTCCTCTTAAGGATTGAAATGGCTTCCTCCCTATTTTCAGTATCTTATTTCTTGAATGGAAAAGAGGGCATTGCCCTGAGATGGGTCACAACATTAATTACTTGATTGATGTATAGGTAGGCAATAAGTTTGGTTTCCACTCTTAATACATTTCCTGGGAATTTAGCCTTTTATCTTTTGGGTTTTTGGGCCAAGGAAATATTATTTCTCAATATTTTCAGTTGAACAAAAGGGAGGTTTTAATATGTTTCCACAAGAGGGTATACTGATGAGTTGTTGCTCATCCAACTAGGAGCTTCAGTATTCATCCCTTTGAAGTTCAACAACCTCCTCATCCTCACAATGTAAGAATGGAGCATAGACATCATCATTCTTTAAGTTATCATTTTTAACTCTTCTCCCTTTCATAGTCATAGTCCTATAAGATGTCATTTCTACTGGCTGTCTCCATGTCCTTGTCTCTCACTTCCCAACCTTTTGTAGTCTAAGTCTGCCATCCTACAGGAACTCCTTTGTCCAAGTTTACTGGTGATCTTCTGCCCTTTAAATCCAATGGCCTATACTAATTTTTCATTCTCTTTGACCCTAATGGTAGCTTTTGACACTCTAGGCATCCTTCAAAGTTTTGTCCTGGGTCTTTTCCCCTTCTCTTCCTACTCTCCTCTGTGGTGATATCATTAGTTCATATGCTTTATCACCTCTGCAGATGACTCCTAAATCTGTATAACCAGGCTTAATTTCTGTCTTGAATTTCAGTCCTGCATCTTTAGCTTTTTATTGCTTGTCTATACCTAGACATCCAGTTGGCATCTGAAACCCAACATGTCTAAAAGAGAATTGATTGTCTTTTCCTTTAAACTTGCCTGTCATTCATACCCCCCCTAGAACATCACCATTCCCAAGCAACCAAGTTTGTAACCCTGGAGTTATCCTGAACTCTTTCCCCTTCCTGACTTCATGTCCAATCAGTTGCCAACTCTTATTGATTCTATTTTTATAGCATCTCTAGAAGAGTGGAGTGGAAAGTAGAAACCAGGCATTATGAATCCTGGTTCAGTTTTTGAAAAAGTTCATTTCAAACATTTATTAAGCACCTGCTCTTTGAACAGTAATGTGCTAGGCATTGGGGAAAGACATAAAGTTTAAGGCAGATATTATCCTGCTCTCATGGAGCTTGTAGCCTAGTACAAGTGTTACAATGCAAATAACTACTATATAAAATCCAGTAATATTATAGTTTATACATGTCCTTTCTATTATAGTTATTTATTTAAAAGTATCTGCCATTCCCAAAGTCCTTAATCACATAATCAACACCATCAGCAGTTCTCTTAGTTAACAGGTTATCTTTTTAATGACCCACTCCCAGGCATTTCAGTCACTAATAAATATAGTTCTTCATCAAGAATTACTTGCCCCAAGTATTTATGAGAAGTAACCATTTCTTTAAGATAATACTTTGAAGTAGACAACCTCTGAAAGTAATGAATTTGAGATTTTTCTGAATGATCAGGACAGCTAAGCTCTATACATTAGGACTAGAAGATAAATTACATCTTTGTTACTTTGTAGTTGGCCGCTTTGAACAATAGTACTAGTAACCAAATCCCCCAGAAATCCCTATTCTGAAAAGATTTTGAGTGAAGATTGATTAGAACACATCTTGGTGAACCACACGCAATCTGATTCAGTATTTGATCAGTCATACTCAGTCTAGTTCAAGCAGCAATCTCAAGTTTCTACTTGAGGAAAGTTTCATTTCATATAACTTGGTTTGCTCAAACCTTTTCTCTCCCCAAACAATAAATTTGACACCCAGGAATGTAAATATCATAGCTTCAACACTTTAATATTTTATTACTGCCTCCCAAAATGACACTCAGAACCGGATCTCTTGTCCCTTCCTTTTCTTGTCTATTATAAGTTCAAAATAAGTACATTTCTCAATGACCAGCATCCTCTTAGATCTGCAGTTACGCTCAGCACCTTCAAGCATCACTACAATCTTTGTTGAGATTTTGAGTACGTGGGGGGAAGTAATCTTTGTTTGACTGCCAGAACCCTTTTGCTCTGAATCATAATGACTTTCCCACCCTGCATTCAGAAAGCCCTTTTCCATTTTTGTACAGCATCATTTTGTGGGGCTGGTACTTGCTGCCCCTCCTTGTGATAGTATTGTTAGCACAGAGCAACCCAATTAGAAGAGCATTATGCCACAGTGTTTCCTTTTCAAACTTTGTGAGGTAAAAAATAACATGAAGGCATTATCTCTTTAATGAAAGAAAAAAGTAAGATGCAGAGAGGTAACTTACTCAAAGTGGACTGTGACAAAGCCAAAATTAGACTCTAGGACTTTTTCTCTTGAGTGTGTGAAACAGTAACAAGAATGCAGAATGCAGTGTCATAGGACCTATGCAGTCATTTTGCCTCTCTGTGCCTCAGTTTCTTCATCTATAAGATGAGTTAAACTAGATGACCTCTAAGGGCTCTTCTAGACCTATGTTTCCTTCTCTCTTTTTGTATATAGATCACATAAACTACATATATCAGAAGATATGTGTATATGTGGGTATACATGCATGTATATGTGTGTGTATTTATATCTTGTATGGTTGATATATCTTTTAATCTTGAATCTCTCAACATAGCAACATTAATCATAGTCTTGTTTATCAATCTTATTGAGCCTTGAGGGTGCAGCTATCTTCTTTATATTGAGACACAATCTGCCTCAAAATGATTTGCACCCATTGGTCCTAGATCTGCCTTCTGAATCTACACAAATTAGTATATTCTGTCTGCCATATAACAACCTGTCAAATATTTGCAGATTGCACTTATTCCCTTTCCCCACAGGCTTTATTGCTTTACCAAGTTCTTTTATCCTTCATCATATGAAGGCGAATGGCCCTCTTAAAATGTGATACCTAGAGCTGAACCTTCTAGACATGGTATGACCAGCAGAGTGTAATGAGACTATTGCATCCCTTTCCTTAGACAATGTACTTCTTTTAGTGCAGACCTAGGACTGAATAACCTTTTGTGGCAGTCACATAATACTGCTGGTTTTTATTGAGCTTGTAATCAACTTAATCCCTTAGGTCTTTTTCATATGAAGTGATATTAAGCTACATCTCCTTTGACTTGTGATTGTGCAGTTAAATTGTTTGAACCTAAGTGAAGGAATTTATATACATCCCATATAAACATCCCTTCTTAATTTCAGCACATCTCCTAGCTTATTAAGATCTTTTTGAATCCTGATTGTGATATTCACCATATTATTCATCCCCACCCCCCAGCTTTGTTCTGTTTTTAAATTTGATAAGCACGTTTTCTGTTTCTTCAAACTATAAAAATGGTAAACAGGATGGGGCTAAGAACCTATGATGTGCCATTAGTGGCTGATTGACAAATCAATTTTTTTCTTCCTTTTTTTCTTTTAAAAATTAATCATCAACAGATAAGAATGTTTAAATATACAAAGAGCATAGCTGAGGATTGTATTTCAAAGTGGGAACTTTAGTTACAGTTTATTTTTAAGGTGAATATTACATTTAATGTGCTAATAAAAATTTGTTCTGCGTGTCTTTGTTCCCTTCTGAGCTTCCTTCTGCTCTCTTCTAAGAATTTCTTTAAACAATTCATTGATGCTCTTTTATTACTTTTTCTTTTTCTGCCTCACTATCACTACTTACCAACTCTTCTTTTTCTCTCCTCTTCTCCTCCCCATCCCTTACTCTTGTGCGTAATACTCTTTGGTGAAAGTTTTCTATGTAGAGGTGAATCCCCTTAACTGCATTATCATCTAATTAATATTTGGATGTATTTTTTTACAAAGACATCAAGAAATTTGGAATTACAAACTTTGAGCAATAGAAGGGACCTTCAGAGGTTACATACTTCACCTTATCCTTGAACAGAAGTCCATTCTACTACATTCCTGAAAGTAGTCTTCCAATTTGATTTCCGGTTCATGGAGAAGGCAATCTGAGATAACCTCAAGGCAATCTATTCCACTTTGGGTTGGCTTTAGTTGCTGAAAAGGTTTGCCTTGTCTTGAGACATAACCTGCTTCTCTGTAACTTGGTCGTGGTCCCTAGTTCTGATGATAGATCTCTTAAGTCCTTTCTTTTCTAAGCTAAATGTTTCTCGTTTCTTGAATTGATCCACAATTTTGAGATTCAGATGAAGGCAGCCAAGATAGATATATTCTGCTTATCATTGTCTTTCCTAAATTATTTTGCCCAGAATTAACTGAATGCATATTTCAGATGTAGTTTTATCAAAGCAGAGTATAGTTCCACTATTACCTCCCTTGGTCTGTATGCTTTGCTTCTGTTAATTAAGCAAAAGATTATATTAGTTTCTTTTTCATTTGAATATCACTCTGGTGAGTTGTTGAGTTTTCAGTCCACTTATGTTTGTGACCCCAGGAAAGTCACAACTACTCTGGGACTCATCTGCAAAATGAAGGAGTTGGACTAAGTAGTTCTGAAATCTGAATATATTATAGTTCCCTGACCTCTTATTTTCTGGGGTAAGTTTGGGGATTACTTTAAAAAATTGAGCCCTTTGGTTGGGTGGCATTCTTTTATTTTGGTAATTGATTCTATTGTATCTAAATCACTTAGGTGTAGCATATACTTAGGATTGCACTGTATATAAATTCTTGCTGATGTCAGTCATTCAAAGGTCATCTCTGTAAAAGAAACTGCAGAAAGTGATTCTTGGCAACATCATCTGTGTGTTTTTTCTTTTCCCTTATAAACATTTGGTGTTTTGAAAGGAAACATATTGTCCAGATTTTCAAAGTACTGCCAAAAAAAAATGGAAGGGGGAGTACTTTATTTTTGAAGCATATGCTTTCATTGTTTAGGAAACCTGAATTTGCTGTCAGAGTTCTTTATGATATTGTATATATGTGTGTGTGTGTGTGTGTGTGTGTGTATGTGTATATGTGTGTGTGTATATCTATATCTTTATCTATCTTTTACACTTTCTAAATCTTTAATGTTATGTAGTAAGAGTTACTTGGACAAAATTACTGGCTCTTGGAGTAAGGTATAATCACTTTGTAGTAATTCCCCCCCCCCCCCAGGAATTCTTTAAAAAAATTTTTATTCATTTTGAACTTAAATACAAAAAGACAAAAAAAATTTCCATTTACATAGCACAAGACAAAGAGAGGATTCAATATGAAACTATGAATCTCCATTTCACACTGTTTGCTTTTATTTTTGAAAAACTATATAATAAATTCTACACATTCTTTTCAAAGCAATTGTGCTTTTCTGTGCTTCCTTCTGAGTTTTCTTTTGTTTTCTGCAGTGTACTTTTTATTTTTTTCTTCCTCTCTTCCCACCCTACCCTTAGAGATGGCCACCATTAGACACACACTATATATGTAAAAATATGTACTTCTATTTATCAGTTCTTTCTCTGAAGGTGGATAGCACCTTTGTAGTTGGTCCTTTGTAGTTGATTTGAGTATTTATACTACTTAAAATAACTTAGTTTTCAAGTTGTTGTTTGAACACTATTGCTGTTATTGTATACAATGTTCTCTTGGTTCTGTATTTTGTAGTAATTGCAAAGATGAATTTTAAATTTTGAAGGTCAATCTAAATCAAACCTCAGTTTGCATAATATTATAATTAGAATTGTGTTACTGATTGGAAAGCACATCATAAAGACACTAACCTTTGAGATAATGAAGCAAATGATGAGAAAAAATTGCTAATCATCTGTAGGTGAGTAGCATCGAAAGAGTAAACATTGTTTTCACAAATGCCAATCATAGTTTCTGTCTCTTTCTGTTCATTCATACATTCTTTCATTCCTTCAACATTAAGCGTCTGCTGTGTGCAGAGCACACAGGGTGTAGGGAGATCCAGTCTCTGCCCTCAAGGATTATACAGTATAGCAGGACAATAAGAAACAAGTGCACTTACCTCTTATACATAATATTACAGAGTAAGTGTAACTTAGAGTCTCAAAAACTTGTGTGCACTGAGAGGGGGAAGGTTGTCACTGACCCAGGGAATTAAGAAAGGTTTTTTGGAGAAGATGATACCCTAACTTTGAAGGATAGATATGAATTGATCAGGTGAAGAGGGGGAAGGCATTTCAGCAATAGCAAGCAGCATGAGCAAATACACATGGTGGTAATAAAGAACATAGTGAATGTTTGGGGGAACAGAAAATAGTCCAGTTTGGCAGACTGTAGAGTATTGAAGGGAATAATAGATTGATTGGTCCCTGATTGTGGAGGGGCTTGAATGACAGGTAGAGGACTTTGAACCTTAATTTGGTAGGCAGTCAGGAGATTTTTGAGTAGAGAAGTAATAGGAAAAGATCTTTTCTCATAAAGGTTTATGTATAGAAGGATTATGCTGATAACATTAGGCAAAATAGATTGTGGGAGTTGGGATAGATAGGGGAGGAAATTGGATTGAAAAAGACCTGTTAGGATGCTACTGCAGCAGACGAATTGGGTGGTAATGTACACCCAGATTTGGTGTTGGTAGTGGGAGTAGAGAGAAGGGAACATATATGAAAGATGTGGAGGTAGAATTGACAGTATTTGTTAATTGATTATAAATATGGCCAGTGAGGGAGAGGGATGAATATTCATGTAGCAATGGTGTAAAGATATTATGTTTAAGCTTTTGATAAGACTTTAAAAAACTTTAAAGGTAATGAAATATTGTGCCAAATTTCAGTAGGTGGGTTTAGTTACACTAGGGAATGGTATCATTCTCAGTCTAATTTTAAACTTTGATTAATGCTCTGAAGAAGAACAAACAGTTACACAGTTGAATTAGCGGATATAAATAGTAGCTGCTATGTTGTGAACATTATTGAAAGGAAAAAGATCATAGAAGGGAATTTGTAAGAGATTGGAACATAAGCAAAAAATAACCTTAGAATGTAATCAGAGAGATTCACACAACTTAATTAGCATTTATCAACCACTTAAAGAGTGCTTGATACTGTACTAATCAGCAATAAAAGATACTTGGACTATTGGGATTCATGAGAAAAAAGAATTGGACCTGCTAATAGCATTTCTTCAAATTCCAGATGGAATTGCATAGGTTCTTCTAAAATGAAACAACAAACCTTAGCTTTCTCTATATAGAAGTTTCAGGTTCAAAGCCATCATTATTAACCAAGAAGGTAGAAGTACAGTTTCTGTGAAAATGCAACTTGAGGTGAAATGGTATGTTGAAGGAGGCAATTATTTCCATAGCAACAATGTTATACATGAGAAATATATTTCTGGGTAGCCAAAACTTAGTCTAAAATCTTAAAATTGGTCCTTGTAGGTGGCTGGGCTGAATAGGATTACTTAAGTATGTAAATAGATCTGAGGTATGAAAACCGAAGTCCAAAGTCATCAGAGGGAACCCTGAGACTTGGAGTTAGTAGTTTTGATTATTTTTTAATTAATAGTTTTGCTGTTCTTGTGGATAAGGCAGAGAGACGTGAGCTAGACGCTTCCAGTAAGGGAGGGCTGTGCAAAGTCACCAGCCTCACTTTCTTCTCTGGAGCTGTCAGGGTCCAGTGGCCAGATATAGATCAAGATGACTGGAGATGGTTCAGGATGCAGTGGGAGACCTTGGCCTTTATTTACTTGCAAGTCATGGCATCATCTTCCTGATGTCATGGTTCTCTTCGAAAATGAAGGACAAACCACAGATACGTGCAGTAGAATTTTAGTGCAGAGATGATTCTGCTTTTTTTTTTTTTTTGGTGAGGCAATTGGGGTTAAGTGTCTTTCCCAGAGTCACACAGCTAGGAAGTGTCAAGTGTCTGAAGCTGGATTTGAACTCAGGTCCTCCTGACTCCAAGGCCTATCCTGACTCTATCCACTGTGCCACCTAGCCGCCCCAATGTATTCCCACAGCCTAGCAAGATGCTTGGCACACACAGTAAGTGCTTAATAAATGTTTATTGAATTGAATACATGATAATAGAGTTCACTGAATTTGGACCGAAAGGATAGTCATTCGTAGATGTACCTTGTAGGGGAATTATCTAAGAGGGTGAGCTAGAGATTTTTTTGTACAGCTTCGTGTTGTGCAGTAGTTTTTATATGTGATTTGGATGAAGGCATAGATGATATGCTTCTCAAATTTGTAGATGGTACAAATCCAGGAAGAATAGCTAACACTTTGGAGGATAGTCAGCATCCAAAACCATCTTGAAGGGCCAGGAAGATGGGCTGAATCCAATAAGATAAAATTGAAGAGGGATAAATGTAGAGTTGTAAACTTGTATTTTAAAAAATCAATTGCACAAGCACAGGATGCCAGTCAGGCACAATCAGATTGATTTTTGTGAATAAAATCAAGAGATCAAAGAAACACATCATGTTTTTAAGTACCATGTCATACCATTGTCTCATCTTGAGGTGACATAATCTCAGGCTGTGTTTGAAGGCTAATGTCCAGAACCAGGGAAGTGGTAATTTTTTTTGTACTTTACCAAGATTAGGCTATATCTAGAGAATTCAATTCAGGTTGCTGGAAGGAAGGAATGATGGATGTTTATTTTGCTTAGGGTAGATTTGAGAGAAAATGATAGATGTTTTTAAGACTTGGAATGGCTGTCATTTGAAGCAGGGATTAGACTTTTCCTTCTGGATCTCACAGAATAAAACAAGGAGTGATGAGTAGAATATACAACAAGGCTTGTTTTGGTTCAGCATAAAGAAAAACCTAATAATTCTCCTAAAGGGGAAGAGCTACCTTGTGGTGGGGAGATGGGGTTCAGGGGGGAAGATACTGGATTCCCTATCAATGGACATCTTCAGGCAGAAGCTAGATGACAAACTGGGAACATTGTAACAGGGTATTCCTGTTCCAATGTGGACTAACATAATTGTTCTCCTCTAGCTCTGAAGTTTTGATTTTATCTGTATAGCAGAGAATGAGGTGGGAGCAAGGAATGAGAGAAGAGAGAAGAAACAACAGCTGGCTGGAGAATGAGAAGCATATGAATGGAGCCTTCTGAAGGCATTTGCAGAATGGTAGAACTAAAGAATCTAATGACATCAACGAAGGAGGTTAGGAAGAAGAACTTTCTCCTTTCTCCTCAGGTCTCCTCTAAGCTCAGGGAGATGACAATTCTCAAATGAATTTGGACATTGTTTCTTGAGGGTAGGGGATGGGGGCAACTATTGCCTATGGCCGAGAAAGGTACACTTAATGTGCCATCTTTGTTCAGTGACTAATGCTTTAACACATTTCTAGAAAAAGTGAGTCATATGCATAATGTCATTCCTGTTATATTGAACTCCTAATATAATGGAGCTCACAAACTTTTCTCTGAGTAGAAGACAAAGGAGTTGGGCAAAGGTCATTTCATTGTGCTTTCAGAGAGAGCAAGACATGTCGTGAGGGTCATTTGGCCATCTTGCCTTGCGATGCTCATGATGAGCATCAACAAAAAGACTCCCATGAAATTAATTATTGTTTCTTGCCAACATAGACATGATGTAGTGGAAAGAGCTCAACTTGGAATGCTCAGCTTGGCATCACTGGGCAGAGTTAAAACCTTGGCTCTGTCACTTAGTACCTTTGGGACTCTGGGCAACTTGCTTAATTTTTTGGGCATCTCTTTGTGCAAAAAAAGAAAGGGTTGGAATGTTGACCTTCTCACACTAGATCTATGATCTATTGAAGAGGATGAAAAAGTAGAGAAATTCTATTAAGAGCTCAACAAGGAGAACCTCCAAAGTAAATCAGCATATGCCTTGGTACTTATGGTGACATCTTTATGGTTTTATGGTTTTATTTATGGTATTTATGGTATTATTGGTAGCTTCATTATGAAGGCAGACACAGAAAACTTGTTGGAAAATACAATTCTCGATCAATATAGGCAAGACCAAAGGTTTGCAACACTGTTCAGAAGCTTCGTATCTGTTTATCATTAATTTTTTTGAGACTTGGAAGGTATTAGATTTGGTGACTACCCAATAGTATTGGAAAAAATGAAATCGACTGCATTTAAACAGATTGGAAATGACTGGTTCCTGATGTTGGCAAAAATGAGAAGAAAACATTGTGTGACCTGTTTAAATAAGCTGTTGACTCTGAAAAAGTGGTAGGGACATTTGAATGGTCCATGTTCATGCTGAGGATATGCTTGATGAAAACAGGATGAGTGAATAAGCAGGGATTATCAGATATTTTTCTCACTGTATTTTTATGGTTATGCAGTTGACTGAAAACTGCAGTGAATCTACAGTCCCATGTCTGTAATGTTATTGAGTTAAAAAAAGACATTTGATTCCATAGAACAAAATGCACCTTTAAAGACTCCTCCTAAAGTGTCTACAATTCATATTTAGCATCTATGACAGATGGCACTAGGGGTATAATTTAATTTGGTAATCTTCTGAATAACCACATCAACCAGGACATAAGACATGGGGACACTTGCTCAAGTGAAGAACCCACTTTTGTCACAGAAGATATTTGCACAGAGTTCAAAAACGTTTTCCCTGTCACTCCTAAATTTTTCCAAATGTTCCTAGTTGAAGGTGATGTAACTCGAGAACACTGTAAAACAATCTATAATCATTTGAAAGAGATCAGTCTAACAATACTTGCTTGGAAAAAAACTGAAGCACATGAAAAAATATCACACATTGACTCAGCTGTTTGGCCTAGATGATTCAAGGACCCTTCTGACATCTAGGTCCTTTGATACCATGCAGCTGAACGGACAGCTATGGAGTTAATTGAATAAGAGGAAGAGATTGGTCCATATCATATTTGAGAATTATTTAAAGCACTGTGCAGATTCTCAAATCTGATTCAGATACAATCACCTCTTATTCAACTCTAGGAAATGTGAGTGGATTGTCTGTAGCACAAGGCATACATATACATGTGCAATACATAAATGTATACACTATGTGTGTATACACATCCATTTATATATTATATATATACATATATACATATGTATATATACACATAAGTCATGCTTCATACAGACAATACTCTCATATTTCCCAGAGTTGAATAAGAAGAGGATATTGTGTCTGTATCACATTTGATTATTTGTGTAATTTCCAACTGCTTGCTACTACAAAATCCTATCTCTTTAACACCAACATTTTTTCCCCAGCAATACCATGTAGTTGTGAATCCTGGAATACTGTGATATTAGAGGAATGCAAATTAAAAGTAACCCAAAGTATGCTAGAGAAATGAATGGCAGTTCTAAGTTGGCTGTAGCATATATACCATTCATAACCTGCATACACAGTGAAAATGGAGATGTAGGAGAACTGGAAAATGAGGCAGGTAAGTTATATAGTAAGAATGGGAAATGACAGATAGCCCAATGGGAACAGATAGATAGCCCACGTATTACATTTTGTATTTCTGAGAAGCGAAATAAAAGAGAATACCTTTCCTTTATTGGGCTCGTCTTTGAAATTTTTCATGAAGACATGAATAAGAATCGCCCAGGAATGAGAAGATGCACGGAAGGCATTTTCTCTATCAGTGGAAGGATGACATCACAGATCCTTAGAAGTATTTTGGTACCAAGTAGTTCTCAAACTGTGATCACCCTAGTTCAGGCCCTAGTCATCTCTGGTCTGGATAACTGTAATTAGCATCCTTAATTGGTTTACCTGCATCCTTTCTCTTCCTTTTTCACAGTTCTATCCTTTTCTCAGCTCTATCGTTTTCACAGCTAACAAAGTAATCTTAATGCAGAGGTCTGATGTGATCTCTCTTCAACTTAAAAATCTATAGTGGCTCTGTTTTAGAGGATAAAATACAAACTTCTTAGCTTGGCATTTAAGACCCTCCACAGTCTTGCTCCAGTCTACCTTTCCGGTCTTATATCACATTCAACCCCTTTATGCACATTATATTGTAACTAAAATGGATGGTTATCTGTTTTCCCATTTGGGCATACTATCACCCACCTCCCTGTGTTTGCATTAGGCTGTGTCTCATATCTTGAATGTACTTTGTCATCTTTGAATTTCAGTCCTCGCCTTTCTTCAAGACTTTGTTCAGGTGCTGCCTTTTTACTCAAAGCCTTTCTTATAACTACCTAACCCAGTTGTTAAAGTTACCAAGTGTATTAGCATAAAAACCACACACAGTGATCTCATGGTACTAATTTCTTTGGAGTTCATTGTGAACTCTTTTTTAATCTGTAATTTTGATAATTTCAATCACCCCCCCTCCCCAAATTCTAGTAACTTGGTTCCTTTGTAGTTTTCTACTTGTTTCCATGTAGTGAGGGGGAGGAGATGAAGGAAGTAACATTGTATTAAAAATGGGTATATAGATCATATATACTGGATGTTCCTAGCAAGTCCTAAGTTTAGGAGAAGAGAGTAGACCTTTTCTTTGTAAAAGGTCATTGTCAGATTCTGTATCCTGATTTTTGGGGTTTTGAAAATATGGTGATTGTAGACATGTGGGACAATATGCAATAGATGTCCTGATCCAGAGAGAGACAGAGAGAGAGACAGAGACAGAGACAGAGAGAGAGACACAGAGAGAGAGAGAGAGAGACAGAGACAGAGAGACAGAGACAGAGAGAGGGGCCAGGTATATGCTTTACAGAGGCTAGGTAGGGGAGAGAAGCGCTATACCTTAGAGAGGAAAGATGAGAAAGACAGAGAAGTTGGAGATCTTCCAGCTCCCAAGACGTCTCCCCAGACTTAGCTTCCAGGAACACCCTGTCTCCAGGGACAGCAGTGCCATGCTAGTGGCCAGACACTTACTAGGTCGTATCAGGACATCAGGGCTGCCGGAGAAGGACAGAGATACCAAGTCTGGTGTTCAGCATCGATTTCACCTGGAAATACCCAGGAGTTGTATACTGTCGCCACATATCTTCCAGATAGGGACCAAGAAGGAGCCAGAAGCCTGGTCAGAATTACTGCCCTCATTGACTAAGATGATAACACTGTTTCTATTGCCTATCTGGGGGGAGCCCCCCAGAATGACTGGTCACTTGTTTTAACGTCTTACTGGATTTCTTGATCATTATTCAGTCTGGTGTCAGGTTTTCGGGGTTTTGCTGGAGTAGATATATGGGAGCTGGATGGTCTGCTTCCCATTTGGGGAACCATCTTGACTAGAAATCAGCCCTTAGATATTGTAATGGGATTTTGATTTAAGTTTAAAGCTGGAAGGAATTGTAGAGGCCATCTAGCCCAACCCCTTTACTTTACAGTTAAGGAAACTGAGACCCAGGAAGTTAGGTATCTTGTTTAAGATCACATGGATAGTAAAGGGCAGAGAGGATTCAAACCTATGCTCTCTGATTTCAAATCTAGTGGCCTTTCCATTGTACCATGCTATCTCCCTCGTTCCCACAGGGAAATCTCTTAACTTCTTTCAGCCTCCATTTACTTGTCTTTACAATGGGGATAACAATGCTTATGTCACCCACCTCACAAAGTTGCTATGAGGAAAGTGCTTTGTAAGCTTTAAAGCACTGTAGAAATATGAATTACTATTATTTATTGAGGGCCTACTCTGTGTTCAACAGGTAAGACCCTGGGGCAGCTTGCTGAGCCTTAAAACAATATTCCATTTGGTTAGAAAATGATAAAATTTAGATGGGCAGCATTTTGTTATTTAAAGAAGGGGGCAGAGATGAGAGATACTCTTGAGGTTTCTTGGAGTTTTTTTTTTTTTTTTTTTTGGCTTATGTAAAAATAGTCTATACTTTCTTTTGAAGAACTGTTACCATCCTTAGGCTACATAGGGATTGTCTGGCTTAAATTAGTTTAATGGCTTTTCAAATTGGCCTTTGGTTTTTATAGTTTGAAATAATTTTGCATGGTTTGTATCTCATAAGATTTATTTATTATTTTTTTTTACTAAATTTTGGCTATACCTAAGATTCATCTTTGAGGGTGGGAGTTCCTCAGAACTTACACTGGCTACTGTTCTTTCCCCTAGTAGAATGTAATCTTCTGAGGGCTCCCACTTATTTTTTTATCTTTGTATTTCCAACACCTAATGTAGTATTTGGTATATAGTAGGTATGTAAAATATACTTAGTTGTATTCTGAGCCATTTGCCATTTTTACCTCTTGTTTACATGTGTCCTCATATCTAGTTCTCCATGGATATTTGTCTCTTTTCTGTTAATTACATTAGTAAGTCATTCCAGGATGCTGACTTTGTGATTTAAGTTTTCAGTTATAGTTATAGATTGGAACACTAGAAAAAGTATTTCTGTTAGAACTTGGTAAGATGTCAGGGTGACCTTAGGGACCTTATTTACTTATGAACAAAACAAAACAAAACAACTCCATAGTTCATTTGTGTTGTTTGCAAAATTATTTTCAGTGACTGAAAACTGGGTGTAATTTGACCCTCGTTTGAGAAGATTTCCTGCTCATCTAATTTACAGTGTGTTCTGGAGTCTCTTTATTTGTGGAGGAGTGCAGATGTAGAGATGTCTCCACTCCAAATGTTCATATGGACTATTTGTGCCCAGCCTGTGGGAATCTGATCAGCTGTAGTCTGACACACTATACCTTGACTCCAATGTAGTGATGTCATTGTGGTCCTCTTAGAAAATGAAGAACAACAACCAACCAACCATTTGTGGAGGAGGTCACATTCAGTTAGGGAAAAAAATTTTTGTATATTTGTATTATGCATTTCTGAAGCTTGTTCCTAGACTGTCCTCTGCTACAATTTCTATTTTTTTTTCTTGAAGTTCTTTATAATGGTATTGTAAAATTTTGTTTTGTTTATGACTTTTGGATGTGTATAGTAGCATTCTTTTAAACTTAATTTTGGAAACAATTTAATATGGTAATTAAGTTTGCAGTCCTATTTAAAAACTTTTATTTCTGATTTTAAATTATGCAAAATAGAAAAGAAATACTTAGAAAAATCAATGCCTCAGATAAAGACGTAAAAGGCACATTATCAAATTTGCAGATGACACAGAGCCGGGAGGAAAAGCTAGTGTGATAAATGAGGGAATTGAAATCAGCATTATCTCCAAAAGCAATATTACAAGGCTGAAACCAACAAGAGGAGCCTTCTAGTTTGATTACTTCAAAGAGCCATGATTTGGATATGCCCTCCACTCATGCAGATTTCAGTTCCACAGATGGATGGCCCAATGAATAGAATGTAGAGTCAGGAAGACCTGAGCCCAAATCCAGCCTCAGACACTTACTGGTTAGTTGTGTGACCCTGGGAAAGTCACTTACTCTCTGTCTGCATTAGTTTTTTCATCTGTAAAATGGAGATAATAATAGCATCTACCTCCTAGGGTTGTTATAAGGGTAAGTAAAATGAGATAATATTTTTTAAAGTGCTTTGCAAGCATTAAAGCACTTTATGAATGCTAGCTATTACTATTACTGCTGCTGCTGCTAATTATCCCCCTCATGTTTTAGTAGCTAATTTCATGAGTTGGTGTGGCCAGACAATTTGTCACTCAATGGCCTACCTGCTGATGAGTCTTTTTAAACTTTGTCATTGGAGGGCCAGCCTAAGTTCATTTTGGCTTAAATTGGAAGCCTTTGCCATTTAGTAATATGTGCCAGGGCCTGAACGTCATTGGCAAAGCTTTGGAAAATCAGAGTCCTTTCTACATCACCATGAGGTATCAGGGTAGGACTTTAATGGAGAAAGAAAAGGTTTACTTGGAATAAATGCCATTTGAGTGACATGTTTTAGTTTCTTCATCTGTAGAAGGGGTTTAGTAATAGAAGGGAGGGCAGATTGGGGGAAGAGGTATTCAGAATCCACAAAGTCTTGGGGTGGGGGGAGGGGAGAGATTGGGAGAAAATTTGGAACTCAAAATCTTGTGGAAGTGAATGTTGAAAATGAAAAATAAAAAAATAAATTTAAAAAAGAAAAAAAGAAAAAAAAAAAGAAAAGGGATTTGGATTAGAGGTTTCAAGGCCCCTTCTAACTCTAAAATCCCAAGAAGATACAATAATAGTTCACATTTCCGCAGTGCTTTACATTTTGCAAAGTGCTTTCCACTCAGTGGCTCTGTGACAATGGTCATTTACATTATTTTTCTCATTTTGTAGGGGAGGAAACTCAGGCATTTGTTGTTGTTGTTCAGTTGTTTCAGTCATGTCCAACTCTTTGTGATGTCAGTTCAGATTTTCTTGGCAAAGATACTGGAGTAGTTTGCTATTTCCTTCTCCAGTTCATTTTGCAGATAAGGAAACTGAAGCAAACAGGGTTAAGTGACTTGCCCAGGGTCACATAGCTAGTAAGTGTTTCCGGGCTGGATTTGAACTCAGGTCTTCCTGACTCTAGGACTGGCACTCTATGCAGTTCACCACCTAGCTGCCCTAGCTAGGGCATAGAGAGGTAATATGACTTAGTTGTGGGCTCATAGCTAAGTAATGGTATTCAAACCTAGTTTTTTCTTATTCTTGATCAGTTCCTCTTTCCATTTTATCACATTGACTCTTGTAAATATAATATAATGTCCAAAGATCCATCTCTCAAAAATGAAACCTTTTTGATGAGATGCCTAATGGATGAAATGCCAAATAGAAAGTCAATTGCCTTTCAATTACTTAAGTACAAATCACTCAAAGATTGAATTAGAAATCATTTTAACCCATGATAATCCTATCAATTTAAATAGTGTATAAACATCAGAAACGTTCAAGTAATCGTATTCTAAAAATGTAGAACTTGATTCTCTGCTCTGATTTTTTTATACCTTTATGTAGCTATAAACATCTCCCTAAGTAATACTCTGCAATTCAGCTAGTCTGCCAACTGACCCTGCTATAAAATAGAGGAAACATATGAGGAGATGAAAATAAAAGTCTGCTTTCACCCCATTGGGTTGTTTTGTTGATTTTAAGGATTCAGTTTTAGATGATTTTTCTTTTTTCTCATAATTGACACAGAGGTTGACTGGGAGGAGAGGATGAAGGAGGTGCTCGGCCAGAAAAGATGAATGAGGCAAATTCTAGGGTTAAACTAAAACCATCAATATTTTTGACTGAAAAGCCATGTTATCATCAGAAGTAGTTCCATTGGACTATTTCATTGGTCCCCTGGGAAAAATGAAGCTATACCCTCTTTCTTCTGAATGGGGAGAGGGTATTGCTAGTATTTTGGTTTTCTTTCCCAAATCCAGGTCTGCTGCATTGACCCTCAGGGTCCCAGAGGAACACCTTGAGAGCTATTCCTCAAATAAAATGCCACAGCTCCATTAAAAGAAAAGAGAGAGAGAAGTTGGGGTCTTTGCTCTCTAATTCCACTGACTTGAGCCTTCACTGGCTGTGTTTCCCTCTTGTTAGGGATATGTGACTACAGTCTCAGTTTCATTTAACTGCTTAATACCAGATAACTTTTACAAAGGGATATTTACTTTGAAGAAGTAGCGAGAACAAATGTACACTTTTTTTCTTATCACCTCCCTCCCTTTTGAATACCTCTGAAGCATACTCTTTTATATCACCTCAGTCTCTGGGATAGAGGCTCAAAACTTGGCTCAGTTCCTACATAATATTGGTGCTGCCAAGTTCATGTGCAGATGTTGCATGACTGCTGGATGAGTCATCTGTCTTAACTTCTGCTGTCCTAGTATCCCAAAGTTCATTCTTTGCTCCTTGGGTCATCAGTTCTGGGTTTGGCTGTAAAGCCTCATTTGGGATGCTGGGATGCTGAGAAAGGTCATGGGGCTCCACACCCTTCATCTAGAAGGGAAAAGAACAAATGCAAAGGCCAAAGCCTGGGGACTGCTTCTAGGACAGCTATATACCCTCAGCGGGGAGAAGATCCCAAAGCTTCTTCTCTTAGAGGGTGGTCACCAGTTGCCATATGTGAAGGATTCATACCACCAAGAACAGAGCATTCAAAAGGACGGAGGCAAGAGGGCAATAGAGAAAGCTAGGCCCCCAGTCCAAAAGCTTCTCCTTCATCTTAGCCACTGGAGCCAGCTACAGAATGCCTATGAATGCTCCACAGTCTCCAGAGCATTTCTGTTACATGTCATTGTCTCTCCTTTGCTGCTTCTCAGAATCTTCCATGTAGAATGGTTACATCATCCAGATGGGCTGATGGGTCCATGGATGTGCCAGAACCCCATTATACTAGTATTATATGACAAGCGGTAACTGCATCGATCCTGGTTCCATGAAAGAGATGTAAATGGGTGAAATTAATTTTGTGTTTGATGAACTTTTCTTTGTATTGCTTTTCAATAGTCATACTGGAGGAAATCTTGACCAATGTGACCATAAACCTTGAGTTTATGATCTAACCATATAAACAACAGGAAGTCATTATAGGTGAGCAGGGGGATTTAGCTTTGGTAATTTGAATAACTTGTTCATTTTTGAAACTGTCATTATTGAATATTCCTTTTGTACCATCTAGGACCATATTAATTTCTAAGATACTAAAGCTTGAATAAAACAGCATTTTTCATTGTAGAGAAATAGGAGGAAAACACATGGACTTGAGGAATATCTAAGTCTTTTAAAATATAATATAAATGGGGATACTTACTAGCTATGTGACCCTGCATTTGTCCTTAAAAAAAAAAGATTGAGTCTCCTTATCTTACTCAAACTGGAATTGCAGGGGCTACACATGACTTCTTTATCTGCACTACTGTTTATCAGCCTGGGAACTATGATCTGTTCTATTTCTAACCTGAGCCAGTTTGCCCCTCCTTAGGCAATCTGGTCAAATCAGTAAGCATTTATTGATTGTTTACTATGTGTCAGGCACTGTGCTAAGTACTGGGAATACTAATGCAAGCAGAGGAAAGAAAGACTATCCTTACCATCAAAGAAGCTTACAATCTAATGGAGAAAGACAACACAGAGAAGGAAGTTGGGACAGTGAGTGGGACTGAGGGTACCCTGCAAGTCCAGAGGAAGAGTCAAGAGTGCTGCTTGGAGATGAATGAAGTCACAGGAGACTTGAACATTCCGCTTAAAATAGAGTTTTTGGGAGAAGCCAGCCAATCAGAGGGAGGGGCTATAGTGGTGGATATTTCTGGTGTGTGAAATTCAGGGCCAGAGAAAACTTACTGGGCGGAGAGATTTCTGGGGTATTATGGAGGAAATCCAGGATTAGAGTCAAGTCTAGCCTTACAGCTCAGAGGCAGAGTAAAACTCATTGATTGCTCAGGAAACCCAGATCCATCTCTTGGTAGACAAAAAAACTAAACAAAAACAAAACACCACCCTCAAAAAAAACAAACCCCAAAAATTCCAACTATCGTGATTGAGAAGATATCTGATAAAGAGGACACAACATATTTCTCAGAAGGGGCTTATTTTATTTTTTTGGTCCTCTTTAAGCCCAAGAGTGGCATTAAGTCAGATACTTCTTGGTTTGGAGATCCTTAGATTCAACTCATTTCTCCACAAATACAAAGAAAACCAACTTGATACCTACGCTGCCTCCACTACTATTGCTAGTAGAGGATTCCATGAAGGTGAACCCTGAAGGTGAGCCAGAAACTATCTACCCTACCAGGGCCAGTCCAACCCAGCCCTCTATGCCATCTTGTGTTGTCACTCCAGTCTCTGTATCCAGGCCATGGTCGAATAACATTGGGCTCAGGCAGGCCTTGACTCAGGAGAGGAGAAGAGAGAGAATCCCACTCTTGGGGGTTCACCATATTAATGCCAAAATAGAGTGTGTACGCCAGATTAGCATAGCCCACTGCAGCTCAAGAAATCCACCAGCCTGTCTCTGTGGTAATTGAGATTACAGAAATGTGCCATCATACTCAGCCATTTGTATTTTCAAAAAATACAATAATGTATATTATTTAATTTATCTAGTGAAGTAGATCTCTGATGTATACAGATTTTGAAAGGCCATGTAGAAAAGATGAAAATAGAGATATGTGATCAAGAAAGAATGCAAAAGAGTGAGTCTGGACCTGGAAGAATAGTGTCAGGAAGGCCAGAGCTCAGAATGAACTGAGGACTGAGATAAATGGTAAAGATAACAAAAGGACTATTAAAGAAAAAGAAAGAAGGGGCAGGCCCAGCTGCTTAGACCAGATGGTATCATGTTAGAAATGACAAAGAGAAGTCAGAACTCTTAGGGTTCCATTTTGTTCTGTCTTCTCAAAGAAAATTGTCTTCAGACTTGAAAGTATAGAGCCAGTATGACCAAGAGGAAATTAAGGCCCCAGATAAGTAGAGAGATTAGGAGAAAACACCTAGCTTTGCACCTCTTGGCTTGGTCAGATAATACTCAAAAGTATTGAAAGAACTTGTAGAATTGATTTCTGATTCCCTATTTGAAGAACCATGGCAAATAGAAGTGATACTGGAATACTAGAAGGCAGATATTCGTATTTTCGTATGGAAGAAGGTATTTTTTTGGAAACCTCCTTATTAACTTTGATATCCATCACAGGTAAAATTATAGGGCAGATTGCTAAACTGATGGTCCATGATCATTTAGAAAGGAAATGATCACTTGTAAGTAACATGGGTTGGTTCACCAAGAATAACTACCCCTCTTCCAACCTTGGTGTCATTCTTGACTCTTCCTCCTTTCTTACCCTCCCCCGTATACAATCTGTTACCAATTCTTTTTAATTCTACCTTTGTAACATGTAAGGTGTAACATATACCCCCTTCTCTTCTTTGATACTGCCACCACCCTACTACAGGCTCTCATTACTCCGTGTCTGGACTATTGCATCAGCCTGCTGGCTAGTATCCCTGCCTCAAGTCTCTCCCCATGACAATCCATTTTTCACTCAGGCATCAATTTGATCTTCATAAAATGCAAGTCTGACTTGTCTCACTCCTACTGAATAAACTTCACCGAGTCCCTAATCACCTCCAGGATTAAATATGAAATTATATATTTGGCTTTTAAAACTATTCACAACTTGCTCTCTTACCTTTTAAGGCTTCTTAGAATTTATTCTGCCTCACATACTTTGTGATCCAATGACACTGGCCTCCTTGCTGTTCCTTGCATAAGACACTCCAGGTATTTTCAGGCATTTTTTCTAGCTGTCCCTCATGCCTGTAATTCTCTCCCTCCTCAACTCTGCCTCCTTTCTTCTATGGCTTCTTTCAGGTTCCAAGTAAAATCCCACCTTCTGCAAGAAGCCTTTCCCAATCCCCATTAATGCTAGTGTTTTCCCTTTGAATTTATCTGCAGTTTATCTGATATATATACATATATATATATATATATACTTTTTTTGCACATAGGTGTTTGTATGTTCTTTTCCACATTAGACTATGAGCTTCTTGAGAGCAAGAACTATTTTTTTAACCTTTATTCATATCTTTGGTGCTGGCACGTAGAAGGTGCTTAATAAATCTTTGTTGACTTGTTGCCTAACCTTTTCTGGGGGACAGGGTTATAGGATTTTTTATGAAAAAGATGGAGAAGTGTTTGTTGGATGATACTATACTTGAGTGGTTTCCTAACTGTTTGAAAAAAAATTCCCAAGGAAGGTTGATGGATTGGTCAAGGGCAATCTGTTAACTTCCAGTGTTAGATCTCAGAATTTTGTTATTTTCATTTTCTACTTACTTTTTATGTGTACTTTATATTAAGGCATAGATGGTATACTTAAGATTTAAAGGACCAATGCAGTTGGAAATGATCATTGATGTTGATCATGGAATTGAATTCCAAAAAGACATAAAAATTATTCACTTAATTTTAAAAAAATTAAATTTAATAGAGATAAGTATAAAGTTCTGTACTCAGGTTAAAAGAAAATAAGCTTTATAAATACAAGACTGTAGAGGTATGGCTATACAATAGTTCACTGAAAAGACTTAGAGACTGTAATTGACTGCAAGTGATTGTAATTGACTGCAAGCTCCATATTAAATCAGCAGTGTGATATGGTAGCCAATAAAAACTGATATGATTTCTGACCTAATAAAAGTGTAGTGTACAGATAGGTGCTAATGATGCCCTTGTTAGAAGAGATGAGAAGTGCTTGTAGGACTGTGACTGTAGCATTTTGTTCAGTTGTAAATGCTACTATAAAACAACTGAAATTGTATTCTTACCTTCTGATTTCTATATCGTAGTGGTTATTGTTCAGTCATATTCAATTCTTTGCGACCCCATTTGGGGTTTTCTTGGCAAAGATGGTGGAGTGGTTTGCCTTTTCCTTCTTCGGTTCATTTTACAGATGAGGGAACTGAGGACAACAGGGTTAAGTAACTTCTCTGGGGTCACACAGCTAATAAGTGTCTGAGACCAAATTTGAACTTAGGTGTTTCTAATTGCAGGCCCGGTGCTCTATCCACCATACTCCCTACCTGCCCTATCACAGTCATCTCCTCTTAATTCCTCCAGACTCAATATTGAATCATTCCTTGTAACGAGGGAAATAGCTAATCAGAGCTAGTCAATATAGTAGCCATGTTTGCATCTGATTACATATGGTATATTTTGCCCATGCAGAGTTTGTACTTGTCTGAGAATTGTAAAGAGTGTTTACTACTTAACAGTTTTGCAGGACTGAAATTGTTTAATATAATTTAAGAGAGTTGGACTCTTTATTGTTATTGTTCTTATTTGTAGTTGTATGTATTGTTTTCTTGGTTTTACTTTTTTAATTTTACACTACATAAATTTTTCTACACTTCTCTAAGTCCTCATATTCATTTTTTCTTATGGAACAATAATATTGTCTTACATAGGACACTTACAGGATTTTCTTTCAGTCACTGACCCTCTTGGAATATATACTAAGTAATAGGATTGCTGGCTCAAAGAGCTAGTGATTAATAATTTCAAGTTGATTATCAGAATTATTGGATCATTTCATAGCACCACTAATAATATGTTAATATGCCATTCTTCCTTCAACCTCTCTGATATTAACTCTTTCTTTTTTTATCATCATTGCCAGTTAAGAAAAATAGATTTTTGTTGGTAATTGTTATTTTTACATTGCCTTTTCTTCATCTATACTGCCCAACTTTGCCAATTTTGATGGATATGAAGTAAAGCCTCAAAGTTACTTTAATTTGCCTTTTTCTTAATAATGATTTGGAGTAATCTTTCATATGGTTGTTGATCATTTGCTTTCCATTTTCTTCTGAAGATAATTTCATTTTCTTTGACTCCATATATTTTGAGAGCTGTCTCTTGGTTTTGTGCTTTGGTATTGATTCCATTTATTTCTATATCAGACTTTTATTAGAGATATTAATATGACTTTTTTCCCACTTGAGTTTCTCTTCTGGCTGCATTAATTTTGTTTGTGCAAAAATGTTTTGATTTTATTTGATCTAAATTGTCCATTTTCTCTTTTATGATCACCTCTGTCCCCTTGGGTTAAGAATTCTATCTTTATTTCTAGTTTTGAAAGATATTGCCTTCAATTCTCTTTCAATTTGTATATGGCATGGCCTTTTATATTCAGGCCACAATCCATTCAGAGTTTATTTTGGTGTATGGTTGTAAGGTGCCAGCCTAACTTAATTTCTTTCACATTGCTTTTCTATTTTCTGAGCATTTCTTGTTAAATAGAAGGTCTTTTCCTAGTTAGTTGGTGTTCTTGGGTTTATCAAGTACAGGGATGCTTTATTAACTTATTTTTGGATGTTGCTTCACCAGTCAGTTCCACTTGTTTGTTTTTCTGTTTTTTAGCTGAGTATTACTTTTCAGGATTATTGCCTTATAATATAGCTTGAGATTTGTTAATTCCACATCTCCTTTATTCCTTCTTTATTTTTTCCATTATTCCCATGGAGATTCTGGCTCTTTTGTTCCTCTGAATAAATTTTGTTGTAATTTTGCCAATTTCTAAAAAGTAACCCTATTGGAAGCTTGGTTGGCATAGCACTACATTTGTACTCATTGTATCATAAGGACCTTTAACTAATGTGAATTTAGCTATATGTGCTTGTTAAAGAAAAAAAGAAAAAAAGGAGAAATAACATAACTATACAGGGTTAGAGATACAAAACCACTGAGTGATACTGGGGAATGTATTTTAGGTATGCCATATTTCCCACTCCCTATTTGCTTCTTTGCATTTAAAAAATGCTTCAGTGACCCTCTTTCTTTTTGAGAAAACAGTTGCTCTAATTTAAGGGTTATTAACCTAGGGTCAGTGAGCTTAAAAAAAATCTTGATGTATGTATTTCAGTGTAATTGGTTTCCTTTGTAATTTCAATCATTTAAAAACAGAACCTTAAAGAATAGGCACAGTTAGTAATCCTCTGATAGTTTGATATGGCACTGAACAAGTAAATCAATTTAGGTAGCATTGTTATTTATGTAATATTAATATGGCTTAACCATGAGTAAGTAATATTTTTCCATTTATTTAGGTCTGTCTTTATTTCTGTTAAGATGTTTTCTAATTGTATTCATATAGTTCCCATGTTTGTCTTGGTAAGTAAACTCACAAACATTTTATAATTTCTGTAGTTATTTTGAATGAAATTTATTTTTCTCTTTTTTTTGCTGGACTTTATTAGTAGTATACAGAAAAAACTAATAATTTGCATGAATTGGTTTTATATTCTATTACCTTGAGGAAGTTGTTATGTTAATTTTTAATTGAACCTTTGGGTTTCTGTAAATAGACTATCATATTATCTGCAAAAGATAGTTTTTTCTTTGTCTATGCCTATTCTCTCACTTTATTTTTCTGATCTTATTGCTGTAGTTAGCATGCCTAACAGTATATCAAATAATAGCAGTGATAATGGACATCCTTGCTTTACTCTTTTTAGTGTTAGAAAGGCCTTTAACATTTTCCCATTACCTGTAATATCGCCTCTTAATTTTAGATAGATACTGTTTGTCATAATGGGATAACTAGATAGTGCAGTGGATAGAGTGCTGGGCCTGGAGTTAGGAAGACTCATCTTCTTGAGTTCAAATCTGGCCTCAGACAATTGCCAGTTGAATGATCCTGCGCAAGTCACTTAACCCTTTTTGCCTCAGTTCCCTCATCTGTAAAGTGAGTTACAGAAGAAAAAGGCAAAACGCTCCAGTGTCTTTGCCAAGAAAACCCCAAATGGGATCATGAATGGTTGGACACTACTGAAACGACTGAAAAACAACAAAAATTTGCCATGTTAAGAAAAGATAATTCATTTCTATGCTTTTTAATATTTTAACAGAAAGGAATTTTGGTCAAATATTTTGTCAGAAGTTTTCAGCATCTATTGCTATAATCATGTTTGTAGTTTTTTCTTTGATTGAATGAATCCTACGTTCCTAGCATAAATCTAAGATATTCATAATATGTGATTTAAAAAAAATATTGTAGCCTCTAAGCTATATTCTGTTTCCTAATTTTGCATCAATGTTTAATGAAAATTTGCTTTACTTTTTCTGTCTTAGGTTTAAGTATGAAGATAATATGTGTATCATAAAAGAAGTTTAGTAGGACATTTTCTTTTCTTATTTTTGTAAATAGTTTACTTAATGTTGGAATTATTTGTTCTTTGGTTGTATGATAAAATTAATTTGTAAAACTATTTGGTCCTGGGACTTTTTCTTTAGAAGTTCATTTATCACCTACTTGATTTCTTTTTCTGATAATTGGGTTATTTAAATTCTCTGTTATGCTACTTTGGGCATTAATTTTGTTGATGTAATGGGGCAGAGCAGTTTTTATATCATCTTCATTTGTTGTGATTTAAAAAAATTTTTGATAATGGTAATTTGGCTTTCTTTTCATTAAAAAATAAGATTAGCTGATTTTTCATTTATTTTATTTTTTAAAAGCTCCTACTTTTATTTCTTAATTTGATTGTGTATTTTCTGTCAATTTTTTAAATCTTTTACTCAATTTTCAAAATTTTGTTTTAGTGTTTAGTTGGGGCTTTCATAGTTTGGTTGTCTGACCAATTCACTGATATGTTCTTTTTTTGCCTTTTGCTGATGAAGTTGTTTAGCGATAGAAATTTCCACTTAATTAATGCTTTGGTCATGGCCCTAAAATTTTGGTGTGTTGTCTTATTGTTGGTAATTTTCTTTGATGAAATTTTATATTGTTTCTGTGGTTTGATCTTTGACCCATCAATTCTTTCAGACTAAATCATTATAAAATAATTTTAATACTTTCCTCAAAGACTTTATTAAACACAATCTTTATTAAATTGTGATTGGCAAACGATGTGTTTAATATTTCTTTTATCCTGCATTTGTTTTTGAGATTTTTATACCTAATAAATTATTATTTTTGTAATGGTACAGTGTATATCTTATAAATATATATGTGGCTTTCTATTCTCATATGGCAATTGCCAGAGATTTAAAATATCTCACTTTTCTAAAAGTCTGTTCATGTCTCTAATTTTTTCTTTTTTTTATTGTTCTTGGATCTGTGTAAGTCTGAAATAGATGCCTTGAAGTACCTCTCTTATAATTTTACTACTTATTTCTTCTGATAAATTGATTACAGTCTTTAGTATTTAGAGAATATATCCTTTGGTTTATATCTTAGGTATTGATAGTTTCTTGTCTACGGTGCCTTTAAGCATAATACACTTCTTTTAATCATGTCTATTTTTAGCATTCATTTATCTGTGGTCATGATTATTACTCATGCTTTTTTGAGATCCCTTGATAGGATAATGGATAGAGTGCTAGACCTGGAGTTAGGAACACTCATCTTCCTAAGTTCAAATCTGACCCCTGATACTTATAGCTGTGTGACCCTGGGCAAGTCACTTAACCTTGTTTACTTCAGTTTCCTCATCTGTAAAATGAGCTGGAGAAGGGAAAGGCAAACAACTCCAGTATCTTTGCCAAAAAACAAGCAAACAAACAAACTCCCTCTCCCCAGCCCAAATGGGATTAACTGAAAAACGACTGACCTGACATATAATAAATTCTGATCTAACCCCTTATTAAAATGTGCTTCTTGTAAACAATACATTGTTGGATTCTGTTTCCTAGCCCGTTCTGAAATTTGTTTTATATATTAGTTCATTTAAACTTATGGCTTTGGTAATAATTAATTAGTATTAATAATTAATACATCATATATAATTAATATACACTATAATAAATAATTCTTATAATACCTAGCACTTCTAGAACTATATCAAATACCTGCACATAGTATGTGTTTAATAGCTGCTTGCTGACTTTTAACTTTACCTTTTCTTTTTTGAATGTAAATGCTATGACATTTAGTCCATATATAGTTAATAATTATGTTATTTCATTGTCTGTTGTGCCTTTTATAATGTATTTTCACTCTTATCCCTCTTGACATATTATATTTTAATTGCCTAAGAGATTTAGATTCCCCACCCCCAACACATATATATTAAGTTGGGGTTCAAGTGTGCTGTCCATGACCTGATACTTAGTAAATTTTATTATAACTTTTCCTTTCCTTTTCTTTTTTCCTTTAAAAATAATTTTGATAATCCTTTGTTTCTATGCTGCCTAAATTTTCTGCTCCCAGAGAGCCATCCCATGTAATAGAATATTTTTTTAAAGAAAACAAAGAAAAAGAGGAAGAAAAGAAAAAACAATTGGCAAAAAAGTACACTTAAAAAATCTGAAAATACAGAATATGCAGTGTTCTGCACCAATGGACCTGGGACAGCATGGAGGGGGAGGGGTCATCTCATATATCTTTTTTGGGGTCATGCTCTTTTTTGGGTAATTTTTCAAAATTCACTTTTGCTTTTTTTTAAATTTTTTTTGTTATTTTAATTTTGTCTTTTTTTCCTTTGTTTTTTGTTTTGACTTTTTGCTAGTCTTTGTGCTTAATTAATGCTCCCTTGGGGTTTTGCTTACTTCACCCTGTAGTGGTCATATAAATTCTTCCTTTTGTTTCATATTCATAAATTTTTTTGCACAGTAGTATTTCATTACATTCACACAATTTGTTTGTCCATTCTCCATTTGATGGACACCTACTTTTCTCCCCACTTCTTTGCTACTATAAAAAGTGTCTAGCCACTTTAATTCTTGGTATCTTTATTTTTAAAATGCATTTCCTACATACAACAGGTGTTAGAGTTTATTTTGTTATAAATTCTATCATTCTCTTTCCTTTTATCAAGGAACTAATCAGTCACCTTTAACATTATAATTCTTAGATTGAGGTTTTCCTGTTTCCTTGTTTGCTGATATTCTCCTTTCCTTTTTCAATAAAGTCTCTTTTTGTTCCTCCATTAGCTTTCCTTAAGTTAATTTGATTCTATTCTGCTCTCTTTGATTCTATCCTTTCCCTGCCCTATTCCAAATTTTTAAAATTTACTTAAATTATTATTTTCTCTTCTTTTTAATTGAAGAAATTTTTTTTCTTCTTTCCTCTCCCAGTCTAGATAAGAGTTCCTTTCAGAATTCTGCTCCTCCCTTCTCTTAATTTGATTAACATTCATTTGTATTACTCTTAGACAAGATATGTTCATTTCCTTTTTCTCCCTGTCATTTTTCTTTCCTGTAAGTGTACTCTGAAATCTAGTTTCCCATTCATGGGCTATATTCTCTTATATTTTTTTTTATGTGGTTTATTTGAGGTAAAGCTTCTGAAGGACAAAGTTCTTTTCTCTTCCCTGTTCCATTTCTCTTTTAGCTCAGTCACAAATTACGCTCACTACTTCCTTCCCTCCTCTCCCTTTGTTGTTTAATTTAGTTGTGGGTTTTTATTTTTAATTGAAGGGCCTTTTTCTGATGATCTTCTGCCTTAATGAGTGTCCTTGCTGAGTTTTTGTTTTTCGTTTTGGCCTGGGAGCTCAACTTTTCCTTAAGCTTCTTTTGCCTTCCTGCCCTTGACCTTGCTTGCTTCATCAGCATTCTGATAAGGTAGCTGTAGTATTAGGCTTTGCTGATTCTGTAATTCTGGCTGCTGAGATTTAGATTCCTGCCCTTGATCCCTTTCCTTTACACTTACGTACACAGGAAGCTGGGGTTCAGGAACATTGTCCATGACCTCCCCTCTTGGGCCACATGGGAAAGCATGTCCACAGTTGTTATGGTCTTAGGCAGGAACTCTTTCTTGATGTGCTGCCACTGACCCAGCAGTTGTCATCTCTTGGGCTGGGAAAGTCCATGGAAGTGTCTGATCTCTGACCCATGTTCAGAAAACTGTGGGTGATCCTAAATAACTGATAAGTGCTTTTGCCTCAAGGAAGCCATTAATGATTCCTAGTCATAACACTACACCCAAAACCCAGATCTGCTATTCTGATCTATTCTTCACACAGGGAAAATGTAGGAAAATGGAGGAGGGGAAGACAGTTCTCTATTACAGGTCCACACAGAGATACGTCCCTTTCCCTGGCCATTGCTTTTAGCTTTTTTCTTGTCCAGTCTGTCAGACCTGGGTGTTTTTAGAGTCTTCCTTGAGTTGGTGATTAGGGTGGGGTAGAGCGGGGTGTATCTGCCTGCTTGCTTGCTCCATTTCAAGGATTCTGTTGAAACTGGGTTTGAAAACCCTGGTCTTTGTTCCACATAGATCTTGTCCCCCAAGACATTATTTACCTCCTCCTACTAGACTTGATGATTATATTGGCTTCCATGTTTAAAATTGGGTTTAAAGTCATTGAAGTGGAAGTGATTTTATATACACCAAAGATCCAATTGAATGGCTTGACAGGAGCAGATTCTCAACCCAGTCCTATGTTGCTATTTCACATCAGAAGGCTTTACATTATTTGAAGTTGTTTTTCATCGTCATCATCTTTTCTTTTTACAATTTTAACATTTATATATCTTGAGTGTTACTTGTTGGTTTGAGGTTGTGGATTGAAGGAGTTATTCTGGGAACTGGCTCGATCTGCCATATTCCATCACTATTTGTGTATATGCCATATATAACCATGTGCCACATTTAATAATAGTGATGTTAACAAGCTGTAGTACATCTACAAAAGGGTGACTGGGATGATGAAGACACTTGAAGCCATATCATATGAGAAAGATTTGGGGGATATTTAGCCTGTGGAATAGAAAACTGATGGGAGGGGAGGATAGCTATTTTCAAATATATAAAGTATGGTAATATACAAAGAGATTTAAACTAATTTTATATATTTCCCCAGGGTGGAACTGAAGCCAGTGACTGACACAGGGAGACAAACTATTTCAGGAAGGACTTCCTAATAGTGAGAATTATCTGAAAAAAAGGAATGGGCTGCTTCATGTGGCAGTGAGTTCCATATCATTAGTGATTTTTAAGGAGAGGCCTCATGACCACTTATCAGGAATAAATGATATCTCTATCTATATCTATATCTATACATATACATATTTATATATATGTGTATGTATATACATACATATCCTCTAGATCCATCTAGAATTACCCTAAAAGATCTATGTATATATCACTTGTGGAGTTGGCCTAGATTACTCCCACTGTTCTTTCTAGTTTTAAGCTTCTGTGATTACATAAAGTACAACTATACAAAATACAAAATTGCATTCCAGTGTTCCATCATGGCATGGTGGCACGCTTGTGTTTTAACAGCTCAGCCATCAGAAGTCAAGCTCTACCAAGTTCTACCTTTCTGGACAGTCTTCCAATGTGATCCTGGTAACAGACTGAATCTTCTCTCTGAGGACCCACCTAGCTAATTAAGGAAAGACTGCGTATTTGGTGATATTTTTTCAAAGCTTTAGCAACCCATAAAACAAAGAAAAATACAAAATGACCTCAGCTCCATGAGGTTTCTTTCTCTTCTACTTTATAAGTATTGGTGACAGAGTGGCAAAAAAGGGGAGGAGAGTATTAAGAATCACATGGGTATCAACTATAAGCAGGTTTTGGTAGTCAAGATATGAAATCCTCATCCATTGACCAATGTCACAGACTTTACCACGAGCCCTTTGTCCCATTAGCCCTTGATCAGCAGTCCCATGCATCTTAGTGCTAGAGGTCAGTGGGGAGGATTTAGGAGTGCTGGTATGAGTCGTGGCCATGGTCAGAGAGATAACAACTTTATTGGACAGGTTGTATACATCTTTCATGGTTCCTATAAAAGCTATATTAGGGTAGAGAAGCATGCCAATGAATCCACAGCCCACGTAGAGCTTCATTCAACCTGCCAGACCATTTCTGTGGATTTTGAGAGAAACTCACCACAATTGGCTTCAGGAATCCTGGGGGTATGACTTCAGCCTATGGATATACCCCACTGTATGGCTTTCAGATATCCATGTTTGTCCAGGGCTCCTGTACCCTCATGTACAGTTCACAGAGCCCTCTGCATTATGGCACCTGCATTTCACATTATGGTTCCCAGGCATCCCTTCATGATGGCAGCTGGCCACCAGCACGGAGTGGTGCTTGGGATCCAAATAACCCCGATATACTATCCAGGGCAGAGGAAGAGCATGAATATGCCTTTGATGATGACCCTACCTGATCCCCACAAGACTATGGTGGGACCCCAACCCCAGACACCAGGCTAGTTTGACCCCTCATTTCTACAGGCTAATGCAAAGTACAGACCACAGACTCCTAGAACCCCTGCCATATATAACATGGACCAGTTTTTGCCCTATGCACTCCCTTTGGCACAAGGCTTCCACCAGCCCATCCCCTAGAGTTACCACCAAGTTACGCTAAGTCCTGTTGGCTACCAGAATACCTACTCATTCATATGGCTTATCAGGCTAGTCCTAGCCTTAGTCCAGTGACACCTGAAATACTATCCCCTTGTGGCTATAAACCTCATACACCAGGCTCTGGTATTGAACATAACTCCAATGACTGAGTGACCACAGATATCCAGGGGAAGATAAGGCACCTACTTGGACAGCAAAGTGGTTGGACAGAAAGACATCATCTGGAGTGTCAACTGGAGGTATGTGCCCTGTATATATTTGAAAGACAGTGAGAAGGTAGTCAGTATCTTTAGTGAACACCTTGAGCCCCTCACTCCTAACAAGAACAACAAGGTGAAGGTGATCTTAGCTGAGGACGGAGAGGCCACAGAGGACCTCCCACGCATAGTGGGGAGGATGGCCTCAGTACCTCGACCAGCAACTGAAGATTCTCAAACTCCAATTTCTAGGGAAGCTCTTGGACACCTAGAGAGGGCGCTGAAGAGGTCATTCTCATCCCTCCTCACATCACACAGAAACCCATAGTGCTCCCCAGCCAGGTTCAAAGCAGGGGCTTGGGAGACCTTAGCTGGTTTGTTTTTCTTTGTTCCTTTAACCACTTTCCACTGCCCAAAGACAGAGCAGGGCTGTCCATTGAAAGGAGTCTCCCAGCTCTAGCCAACCTCAACTAACTTGCTCTGTCTGTGGTCTTTGAATAAAAAGATTGATTAAAAAAAAGATTCATTTCTCCTGGAGGAACTGAATCATATCAATTCTGATATTCTCTCTTTAAATGAAATCAGAAGAAAGAAGGAAATTGAAGCCAAATAGAAGCATGGCTCACAGGCTGTCCTTGGAGAGGCAAACAAAGAAGTTGGTGGTGTTGGCTTTTTCATATATCCAAAGGAAAAAAAAGACATTATTTCTTGGGATTTTTGGTTATCTCATATTGAGTGCTTCTGATATGTGTTATAAAGAGAACATCATGAAAAATAGTTGTAGCTTATACATAAAAATCTGTTGCAAGGATCCAGCCCAGCTGACGCACAGAATAGCTCATCCCTTGGCTGTGCTCCACATAGAAGTAAACTTGGCCGGGACCCTTGAATGAGAGAAAAGGACTCCCATGGCCCCACAACCTTTTTGGGTGAGGGATGAATATTTCGTGGCATTTACTTTAAGTTTGAGGCCACTCTCCCCAGAGACTTAGTGGGATTGTAGAAGGGAGATTGCACCTCCCTGTTTGATGAAATGTATTTCAATTCCTAGCTGTGCCTTCTTAGTAAATATCACTTTGTAAAAACCAATCTATGGTAACTGATCAGTTTATATTGGGGAGATATTAATTGGTTAAATGGTATTGGGAGACACACCAGTGGATACAGTGAATGATCAGGGACGAAGTAGTCAGCTTCCTTCCGGGGGGGCCCATCTTGACAAGTGTAAGTGAGGGGTTGGGAGAATGAACCCACGTTCTATGGCTGAAAAGCACAAGAAAAAGATGTACATCATAGCAATTTCCAGCTGAAAGGAACCTATCTTATACATTCTTCCATCTAGTTCTATTATTATTCAGAGAAGGAAATCAAGGCTGGAGCAGGTACAAGGATGGCCCAAGCTCATGTAGGTCTCCATGATCAATTTGTGGATTTTCTTTCTTTTCCAAAGTGGAGACTTTCCAATGCAGAGTTCATTATTCCATAAGAATGACTATAAATTATTTGAATGTTAATAGGACCCATATTCAAATATCAATACAAAGTACATGTCAAATATCAAGTAAATTTCTGCCAGTCTTTCCTCTTTTATTACTTTTTTTGTTATTCAGTCATTTGGGGTTTTCTTGGCAAAAAAATACTGGAGTGGTTTGCCATTTTCTTCTCCAGCTCATTTTATAGATGAGGAAACTGAGGCAAACAGGATTAAATGACTTACCCATGGTTACAGAGCTAGTATCTGAGGCCAAATTTAAACTCAGGTCTTCTTGACTCCAGGTCCAGAGTTCTATCCACTACGCCGACTAGCTAACCTTTATTACTTTAAAATGCTATATAAATGTCAGTTATCAGCATTATTGTTACTATAAATAATTGAGTTAGTTGTACTATTTTTTAAACTGCACTTATATTTCTTTAGTACAGAAAGCTCCTAATGAGGACACTCAGTACCTTTTCTGCAACTTAAAGTCTTAGACAATTTCCTGGAGTACTCAAAGGCTCAGTGATTCGCCCAGCACCACATAGCCATTATGTGTCAGGGGCTGGGCTTGAACCTGTATCTTTTAGATTCAGATTTTAGATTCAGAAGCCAGATCTGCCCTACACTATGCTGCCTCTAGCTGTACTGTTATTACAACTACTTGGGAGGAAATTCCACTTCTTTTCCTATCCCTGCAGAGAAAAAAAGAAATTTTCTTTCCACCATTTGTGCCTTGGAACCTGGGTGAAGAAAACAGGGAGATCCTAGGATAGAAGCTTTAAGGCTTCCTCTGTCCCCCTTATTCCTCCATCCCTTGGCTGGGCTTGGGACAAAGTGTCCTGGCATGAGTTGGGGTCATAAAGGAAAGGAAGTGGGTAGGACAGTTCCAAGAGGTAGCAGAGGGGAGAAGTTGGGGAGGAGTTCCTGCGGCCACTAAGCTGTCCAGCTATGGTTGCTATTCTTGTGTGTCTGGAGGATACAAAGAAAATAGGTCAATGTGGGATTGCCTCTAATCTGGTTTATGATTCAATAAGCAAACCAAAGCAAAAATTGACAAAAATTATGCTAACTGGGTTGCCTGTGGCTGACATGAATACTAAATAAGAGCTTTGCTTTTGATTACTAATTTAACTCATAAGAAATTAAGAAACTGGAAAATGTGAAATAAATATATTCATTTTAATCTCTCAGTAAGGAAAAAGGTAAAAGGAAAAGATTCTCAAACTTTAGTCATGCTTGGTTATATAATAAGTCATAAGCAGATTACCTGGCATTTTCCTTTGTCATTTCTTATTAGGGCAGTATTTTGTGATAATAATTTTTCAGCATTCTCATCATGTAGTAGTAAAGAAATAGTCACTGGTACAAGTAGTCCTTTTAAAAGTTCAGCAGATCTGTAGCATTGCCCGCTTTGCTAATAATCACTAGGTGGGAACACTTGGCTCCCTGCTGTTTTCATTCAGGTGTACCAGTTGGCCATAGTGAGTTTCCTATTTTGTGAGAGTATTACTTTGGGTAAAATTCTCACTTTTCCTCTATTATGTATTAAATTTGACACTGGAAAGTGATTTATCTTTGGACTTGAGTTAAGTAGACTAGAAGAATACCTAAAATCATCAAAGAGGGAATAGAAAGCTCACTTTGAGATTATTTTTGTACTGAATGTCATGGTGGGGACTTAGGATGAGGGGACTGCAAACCAGTACTATTAACTTAGCTCAGCAGGAACTGAATGCCGAGAGAGAGTTCAGAAAGGTCACTTATGTCAGCAAGCTGTTAAATTCGGCTAAAGCAAAGATTTTAGCCTGGTGTGGCATTGCTGGCAAACACATTTATGGGAGTGGACGTGCTGTTTTTAATATTTGTTGAACATTTAGGACCATCTAGTCACCCTGGTGGGGATATTTTTACAATTTATAAATTGTATGCATTATTACCCCCCTTAGTTAATCCTATAGATATAGCTAGCATTTTGTATAGTGCTTTAAGGTTTACAAAGTGCCTTACAAATATCTCATTTTATTCTCATAACAACCCTGTGAGTAAGTACAATTATTATCAACATTTTACACATGAGGAAACGGACACAGACAAAGGGTAAGTGTCTTGCCTAAGGTGATACAGCTGTTAAATAAATATCTGAGACAACATTTGAACTCAGGTCTTCTCGATATCAGGCCCAGTGCTATATCCACTGTACCACCTAGCTACCTCATATATTTGTAGATAGGTAACTAAATAGAGATATATTGTTGTTGTTCAGTCTTTTCATTCACGTTCAACTCTGTGACCCTTTTTGAGGTTTTCTCGGCAAAGATATTGGAGTGGCTTGCTATTTTTTTTCTCCAGCTTATTTTACAGATGAGGAAACTGAGGCAAGCAGGGTTAAATGACTTGCCCAGGGTCTCACAGATAGTGTCAGAGGCTGGATTTGAACTCAGGTCTTCCTGACTCTAGATACAATGCTCTGGTCCCTGTGCCACCTAGCTGCCTCTCTCTATCGGTGTCTCACACTCTGTGTGTGTGTGTATGTGTGTGTGTGTGTGTGTGCACGCACACACCTCAGAACCCAAGTGGGGTCACGAAGAATCAGACATGACTGAAAAATAACTAAAAACAGCATTTTTGTGTGTGTGTCTCTATAAATATGGAGAGAGACACCCACATATATGTAATATATAATTGCTAGTTATTATATACAGTTCGGGGGTGAGACTGGGTATCTGTCTATCTATCTATCTTATCTATCTCGCTGTCTATTTATCTATCTATCCCCAGTCTCACCCCTTAGCTGTAGTTCTGCATTAC
>NW_020954591.1:14410416-14441927 GCF_900497805.2 Vombatus ursinus | reverse complement strand
TATCTATCTATCCCCAGTCTCACCCCTTAGCTGTAGTTCTGCATTACCAATTGCCAATTGGATATTTCAGACCGGATGTCTCAAAGACATCTCAAATTCAAGAATTCCAAAGCATAGATAATTATATTTTCCCTCTAAACCTCTTCCTTCTGTGAAACTTCCCCATTTCTACTGAAGTTACTGCCATTCTCCCAGTTTCCCAGTTTTAGAATTTCGGCATTGCCTGTGAAGCCTCACTCTCCCTCTCTCCACACGGTCAGCTAGTTGCCAGATCTGACTGATTCTAGTCCTACAACGCCTCTAGCAGCCCACCCCTCCTCTCTGTTCCACCACTTCAGTTCACATCTTCATGTTGTTCACCTGGATTTCTGCAGTGGCTTCTTAATGGATCTCCTCAGGGACCTTAAGTGTTTCTTCCCCATAGGGCATCCTCCATGTACCTGCCATAGTGATTTTCCCTAAAGGCGGATCTGATCATGCCACTCATCAAACTCCAGTGGTCCCAGGTAACGATATAGACACCTGGCTCCAACCTTTCTTTTCACCCTCATTGTACATTACTTCCCTTCTCATCTAACTCCTATGATCCCTTTCTGCCTTCAAGAAGCACCACCTTATAGATGACCTTTCCTGTTTCTGCCCCCTCTCCCCAGTACCTTGCGTTTAGTCTCTTCATAACTATTCTTTTCCTTTTTTTTTTTTGGTCTAGGCAAGGGGTTAAGTGACTTGCACAGGGTCACACAGCTAGTGTCAAGTGTCTGAGGCTGGATTTGAACTCAGGTCCTTCTGACACCAGGGCTGGTGCTCTATCCACTGTGCCACCTAGCTGCCCCCGTAACTATTCTTAATATACTCATATAGATACTTGTCTTACTCAATAGAATGTAAGCAAGGTCCTTGAGAGCAGGGATGCCTTCTTTTGATTTGTGTCCCCGGCACGTAGTAAAATGCCTGGCACATAATTTTTCAGTTACTTCCAACTCTTTGTGACCCTTTTTGGGGTTTTCTTGGCAAAGATACTGGAATGGTCTGCCATTTCCTTCTCCAACTCATTTTACAGATGAGGAAACTGAAGCAAACAGGGTTAAGTGACTTGCCCAGGGTCACACAACTAGTTAAGTATCTGAGGCCAGATCTGAACTCAGGAAGTGAGTCTTTCTGATTCGAGAGCTGGCACTTAATCCACTGCACCACATAGTTGTCCAGTAGCTGACACATAATAGCCACTGAATGAATGCTTGTTGATTGTCATCATCGTCATTGTCATCATTGCTGTTGGATGTATTCATTTCAGAGAGATGTCACTATAGTATGTAGAACAAGTGGACTTCTCAGTGATGGACTTTACACTGAATTTGAGGCCAAGGTGATACTGTAATTTTCCCAAAGGAATTCCATATTTCTTTGTATTAGTTCATTTGGTATCCTTTTTGGTTTTTTCCCCGAGTAGGTCTATGTTTGTTCAAGTGAAGGCTCATTTTATAGCCACCTCAATCTTTTGGCTTTTATCTGGAATGAATGAAAGGTCTAAGTGCCCTCTATGCAGCATGGTAGCCTTTTCCCTTTGTTTTTGGAGACAGTCATTTGGGAAAGGTGTCACTGAAAACACATATCTAAATAACTACCCCAATGGCTTCCTCATTCTTTTTTAATCCCTGTAGTTTGTCAAGCATTGTCAGGGACTATTGGGTTTTAGATCTGTCTTCTTTGATTGTCTTCCTCTTAATTTCCTCTCAGGGACGTTTGAAGAGAAGTTTGTAGATTCCTGCTTAATCACTGTCTGAGAGAAAATGGTGAAGTCTGATGCCACCAGTTTTTTAATTTTTTTCAAGCAGATACTGCTAACCAGTTCACAGTTCCATACTTCTGAGGGCAAATTGTGCAGCCAATAGTAATTATTTACTTTTACTTGAGTAACATTTTTTACTTTGGCACTTTTCTTTCTTCTTCTAGAATAAGATCAGAGAAAGGGAATAAAAAGTTGAAGCCTTCTTGATTTTCTTTTAGCTTTTTTCTTTCAATTTTTCACCTTTCTGTTGTCCTTGCTGAATATGAAATTTGATTAAAATACACACACAAACACACACACATCTAGGAAGCATTTCCTGAAAACTTGAGTATTCCTCCTATTTGTAAGATAAACAGTTTTCAAAGTTGAAAGTTTCTTTCTTGAAGATGGGCTGTGAATGAATATATAGCGTATCCCATTTAAGCTTTACTAACTTCAGAAGTGTAAATGATACATACTTACAAAAACATCATTTGAAAGTTTAATTATTTAAATTTATTTTATACTTAATTAATTTTGTGAATTTTGAATAAAAAATTTAAAATTTTAATTTTAACTACACAGGGCACCCTATAATTATGCATTGTGTGTTGTAGTTTTTGGATGACACTTTTCTGCCCCAGTGGACTTGTAGAGGGCATACTCTTGCTTGGCTACCTCGATCACCTGATCTGTCTCCATTAGATTTTTTTCTTGTGGAATCACATCAAAACCATCATGTATGCATCAAAACTTTATTCTTCGCACAATCATAAGGCTAGGATTACAAATGCAGTCCTTTCATTCGAGGAGCAGCAATTAATGAAAGTTTTTACAAAATTTGAAAATTGACTACAGTGCAAGTATAATATAGCATAAGACAATGGTTATGATGAATTTTAATAAGAAATATAACACTATTAAAATTTAAGTTATTAACCTTTCAATTTTTTGGTAAGTTTGTAGCATTTATATTTCTGAAGTTATTAAAGGTTCAAACTGAATGAAGACTTTTGGGACACCTTATATATGTGTATGGATGTAACTGTATATGTGTATGTATATATTCAGTTAAAATGGTACCATTTGATACTGTCCCAGAACACTAGATCCTAAGTTAGAAGACCTCAGTTGAGTCTTGGCCCTGACACTTACTGTGTGAATATGAGGAAATCATTTAACCCTCTCTAAACCTCAATGTCCTCATCTGTAAAATGGGGATAATAATCCTAACTCTTAGGATTATTGTAAGAGAAATGATCTATAAACCTTATAGCATAATAGAAATGTGAGATTATTTTTGCTGACTTGTCATGATAATGCTACTAAACAAAGCGAGGCAACATGGTCTGGCAGAAAAAATATTCAATTAAGAGTCGGAGTAGACAGAGGTTCATGTTTCCAGCTCTTCTACCTGGGATTATAGATTTAGAGTTGGAATGAACATAAATGATAAAGAAGCTGAGGTCCAGAGAAAGAAGTTATGTGGTTTGCCCAGTGGTCACACACCTAGAAGGTCGTAAAACTGGGCTTTGAAACCAGGCCTTCTGACTCCAAATGCATTATATGTTGAACCGTTCCATATTGTGACTATAGACGGGTTGCAGCCTCTCTGATCAGGGCCAGCCCTAAAGTCAGGAAGACTTATCTCTGTGAGTTCAAAGCTGGCCTCAGACGCTTAATAGTTGTGTGCCTCTGGGCAAGTCACTTAACCCTGTTTGCCTCAGTTCCTTCTTCTGTAAGATGAAGTAGAGAAGGAAATGGCCAAATACTCTAGTATCTCTGCCAAGAAAACCCCAAATAGGGTCACAAAGAGTCAGACATGACTGAAAAACAATTCAATAACAACGACAACAACAACAAAGGGGATTAGATGTGACGATCTCAAATTTCTTCAAGGTCTAAAACAGTGATACTACAGTGTTAGAAATTTATTAAATGCCTATTCTGTGTAATGCACTGTGCTTGGGAAACAAAGAGAAAAGCAAAACAGGTCTTGCCATAAAGCCCTAAATTTATACAGGTTATGTGCCCATGGTCATATAGTCAGTAAATTGTAAAGTGCGGTCTGCAGACCCCGTGTCCAGGACTCTTTTTACTCATCATGCTCACCTAACATAGGGAGAGCCCCCTTTCTATAACACCTATAATTGTTAGATACCTTGTGTTTTGAAATAAGATGTTAATGTGATAATTAACAAAAGACACACTTGATTTTGATGACATTCAAATATGTATTTTGTTTTTTTTTATCTAAAAATCAAATGTGCACATACCAAAATGCTCATGCAGGATTTTTTGTGATAGCAAAAAAAACTGGAAATAAATGTCTATATGGGGAATGGTGAAACAAATTGTGGAGCATTAATATAAGAAACAATGAATATAAAGAATCCAGAGAAGCATGGGAATACTGATATGAACTGATGCAGAATGAAGTAAGCAGAACCAGGAAAAGAATATGAACTATAATTGTAACTATAATAATGTAAAGAGAAGGAAAATCCCAAACTGAATGCTATGTAATTATATTAGCCCTAAAGAAGAGATGATACAATATACTTCCTTCCTTTTTTTTGCAAACTTGGGTGATAGTGAGTGTGGAACACTGATTATACTGTCAGACACACTGTGCTAATCAACTTTGCTGAATAGTTTTTTTCCCCTTTTAATTTTTTAATTATACTTTTAATTTTCCCCTTTGCTACAAAGAATGGTGCTTTGGGCAAGGTGGCCCTGTGGATAGATTGTGAGACTTGGGATCAGGAAGACCTCAGATCAAATTATGCCTCAGACATTTACTGGCTGTATGACCCTGGACAAGTCATTTGCTACTGCTTGCCTAAGTTTCTCCATGTGTAAAATAAAGATGATAATAGCATCTACCTTCCAGCATTGTTTTGAGGATCAAATGAATTAATATATGTAAGCATTTAGCAAACCTTAAAGGACTATATAAATGTTAGCCATTAGGTGAGAGAGAAAGGATACATTCAGAAATGAATGTGATATAAAAACAAAAGGCATCAATAAAAATAAGGTAAATTTTAAAAAATAGACCTCAATCACAGGTTCTAAAATTTTCTTTTTAAACTCTTTTATATAACCCCCCCTATAAATTTGGGTGTTTTTGTTTGTTTGTTTGCTGTTTGCTTATGATTAATCCTTCTCTAAATATCCTCACCTATTCCCTGCTTACCCCACTTCCTGTTCTCTTCTATTTTCCTGTTGAGTTGAATGTATTTCTACACTAAACTCTTGCTGCATATGTGTGTGGGTCTTCTTCCTTTTCACCAATTGAGATGGAAGTCAGGTTTTAGGAATGCTTGCTCCTTGCAGTTCTTTTAGGAAGTCTAATTGATCTTGTGGCCAAGATGTATTTTTCTTTGAGACTTTGCTCATAGATGTTCTGGAGAATGGTTTTGTTTCTTGGGCATCTCTGGCATTATAATAGTTCTCTCTCTCTCTCTTTCCTCTCCATTATTATATAATAATACATTCAATAAGTATTATATGTAAAACAAGTAAATTATTTAACAGATACTATGTAATATACTTTCTGTGTTACTCATTCTTCCAGTCTTATTTCCCAGATTGGACTTTGTATATGTTATTAAATATATTGTTTTTTAGTCATTCAGTTGTATCCAACTCTTCATGACTCTGTGGACCAACTGTCCGTGGGATTTTCTTGGCAAAGATACTGGAGTGCTTTGCCATTTCCTTCTCCAGTTTTATGCGGGCAGGGGTTAAGTGACTTGCCTAGGGTCACACAGCTCGTGTCTGAGGCAAAATTTGAACTCTGGTCTTACCATCTGTAGGCCTAGTACCTTATTCACTTCATCATCTAGCTGCCCCTCCAACAGCAATGTAATATACTCTGTGTGTGTGTGTGTGTGTGTGTGTATGTGTTACTCATCCTACCAGTCTTATTTCCCAGATTTGGACTTTGGAATCAGATTCTTTGCAATTCTGGCGAGATTGTTGTCATGGCCATAGTCTTTCTTATCTGGGGTCCTGCCCCTGTGTTCTTTGCATTTGAATATTGTCTTCTTCAAAAATCACAGAAACTCAGATTTATTGGCTTGAGCCTGGGATCTGCAATCTTTCAGTAGGTTCTTTATAGTCAGAAGACGGGAAGTATCCAATCATTACCTTCCTGGGCTTTCCATGCTTAGGGTACTGGTTTGTTTCTAGGCAATTCAGCTACAGACTTGACCTTAGGTGGCACTCCAGTAGACAGTAGTTGGCTCCAACCCCTGTCAGCTGGCTGGACAATTCAGCAGATTCAGAGTTACTCTGCTGTTGTCTAGCCCTGTTCTGGAGCTGAATCTCCTATCTACCGAGAGCGTTGGGGGCTGAGTCCTAGCCCACTCCCATTCCACAGGTACTGCCCTGTTAATTTGCCTATGGGTTCAATTTGAGATCTTGGGCTAATTAGATGTCGTACTGTGTTTTCAGTCTAGCATTCTTCTTGGGTCTTTGTTGGGAGAGAAGCTGGCCATAATGGCTGTCTTGGATGTTGTCCCTCCCTGCTTTGTTTTGACAGCATGGTGTAGTGAAAAGAATACAGATTTGAAATCGCGTGACTTGGATTTGAGTCCTGGCTAGTGCTAACTCTCTGATTGGGCATATCACTTTATAACCTCTTTGGGCCTCAGCTTCTTCCTCTGTAAAATAGGTATACCTAAACTACCTACCTCACTAGTTTGTAGGAAGGTAAATGCTTTATACATTATAAAACATTATGCAAATAAATTTTATTATTATAATTATGTGATTGATTTTGGACCATGCTTTGATTGGTTGTGGTGACTCTAAAGACCAATATATTGGACATAGGGCTAGTGTTTGAGTTTGGGTGGTCATTGTTCACAAGGGGCAGCAACTAATCCAGATGCTGAAATGCTTCCCATGTTTGTTTCTCAGTTCCTTGCCCATCTTTATTTCTCAATTCCCTCCATCCTCAACAAATGCCAGATATCCAAAGTTCACCAGAAGGATAAATAGTAGAAATAATATCAGCATCAGGAGGATAAGATAACTTATCAGCAAGATAATAACTTTTAATCCATTTCTTTGGCTGGTTAAGGCAATGAGATTGTGATAGCTTGAAAGGTAATTTTTTTCTTCTTAAAGCTAAAGAAAATTACAATTATGAGTGATGGTCTTCTCTATAGTTTGGTGAAGGCTGTTCACATTGTAAGAAAGCGTATGCAGTGTTAAATTCTTATCAAATGGTTAAGACCTTCAGTCTTCAGGAATATTTGAAAAAGAGGTCAGTTCTTGTAAACTTTTGGGAAGATACAGGCCAAATCCAGTGTTTGAAATTTTAGGGTCTTAATGGAGATTTGAAAGTGTTTTAAAATCTCATCCAGGCTGGAAATGCAGTGAATGTTTATAAGCTTGCTGTGACTTTGGGTCAGCAAAGAAGCATGACCCTTTCCATTTCTGATGTGGGCTGATTCTCCCTCCTTAGATAGCCTGGTGGCCCCCTGCTCCCAGAGGCTCACCATATTGGCACCAGACTTAGTGCAGACATCCAATGAGCTTTAACCCACTAAGTCTTGCAACTCTGGTGCTGATGTGGTCCCTTGTCTCAGCCAGGCGTACAATACAACTATGCTCTACTTTTAAGGAATTACTTTTAAAACATTAAAGACCTCCCTAAATCACACTATCAGAACAAAAAATTCTCAGAGTCAATCTTAAGCATGCAAGCAATGGGCCTATGAAAATAAACTCAAATGCGATCTCACGCAGAGACCAGGCTTTGGGAGCTGCTTGCTGTTATCATTGCTCTGAAGACAAAACTAGAATCCAGACGTGGTCTTAGCAAGAAGCAGTTGTAGTTCCATCAGAGATATGGTCTTGTTTGTAGTGAAATGATGAAGTAAACTGTACTTTAGGTGATCAGGTGTGTGGATTTTCCTTTGATGATTTAGATTGTGCTTTAGTCCATTTTGATATAAATCCTCTATCTGCATTTTCCCCTGTTCCTTCCCCAATTACTTTTGTCATGCTTTGCTTCTGTAATTCCCATTCCTTCCTCCTCTCATACTGATTTTACTAACAGGACCTGACTTTGTTTCATGCTCTGTAGTTTACAAAATACTTTCCTTCATATTATCCCATTTGAATGTTTGACAACCTTGTAAAGTAAACAAAACAAATAGTGTTGTCCAGAGTACAATGGTGAAAAGAGCACCATATTTGGAGTCAATCTAGGTTTGAATCCTGGCACTAGATACTTTTACTTGTATGATGTTATACAAGTAATAATTTTTTTTTTACAACCATTTCTCTCCTTCCCTTATCTCTAACCCCCAACAATAAAAAAGAAAACCCTCTTACCAAATATACATAATCCAACAAAACAAATTTCTACATTGGCCATGTCCAAAAATACATGTCTCATTCTGCATTTTTAAATCCATCACCTCTCTGACAGGAGGTGTAGCATCCTTCATCTTCAGTCCTCTGGTCACATGGCTTATCATTGCACTGATCAAAGTTTTTCAAAGGATTTTGCTTTATAGTGTTGTTATTGCACAAATTGTGTTCCTAGTTTCGCTCATTTCACTCTACATAACTTTCTAGAGTTCTTCTGAAACTGTTCACTTTGTGATTTCTTAGGGCTCAGTAATATTCCATTACATTCACATGCCATAATTTGTTTAGCCATTCTCCAATTGGTGGGCACCCTGTTAATGTGTAGTTTTTTTCCTACTATGAATAGAGCTACTATAAATATATTCAGACATAGGAGACCTTTTTCTTCCTCTATTCTCTTTGATGGTATTTCTAGATTGAAGGGTATGGAAACTTTAGTAAGACATGAAATTTCTATGGATCTCAGTTTCTTCTTCCATAAAATGAGGTTAAATTAATGATCTGTCCTATGAGCCTCATTTTGCAGATGAAGAAACTGAAGCTTGGTGGGCTTAAATGATTTGGCCAATGTCACACAGTAGGATTTGTAACCCAGGTATTTTGATGCCAAGCCTAGTGTTCTTTCCAATGCATCAAGCTTCCCCCATGTATAAAGTATTAACTAATTGTAATTGCTATCTTTGTGAGTATAATGGCCAAACACCATTCTTTTAGGTTAAACTTGCTTTTTTGCTTTGTACTTATAACCATCATTTGATATTTAAGGAACACTGCAATTGTCTTCCAATTCAAGATGAGTTTAATTGTAAAATTCAACTTCTTTAACTGCAAAATGAAGCTCATCTTTTAAGGTACTCTTGGCTCTTAAGCCTATGATACTTTTGAATATTTCCTGATACAGTGATACATTCTGTTGCCTGGAAGTGCATTAAAAAAAAAAAAAAAAAGCTAATGATCACTTTGTGTCCTAAGTGATAAAGTGTAATAAGCTTTCAGTAGAAATGCTCTCTGACTTAAGATTCTATTTCAAAAATTCCTAAAGAAGATGACATTTTTCTGATTTGGAAGTTGCTTCGATTGTATGCAAATACTGTGCAGGGTAGGGAGTGATTGTTTGCTGCTTACTGATACTTGGCTGCTAATCACTTTCAGGGTGAAATGTAAGTGGTAAGTATAAATTCAATATTAATTTTTGAATTCAATTCTGCATATATACTGAATTTTAAAATATTTAAAGAGCAAAATAGTAATATACCATTTTTTCCTATATGCTGTGCAGTATGGAGAAAGGATAAATATGTAACATGAGGGATGTACCTTCATGCAGATTTTTTTAGACCTGAAAGAATCATGTAGCAACCCTCCCTACCCAACATTTACACCAGTACCCTTGATCCTGACAAAGATTCTATCACCATATTCCTTATTCCTTAAGAAGTTCAGAGGCAGATGATATTGGGAGTGAAGAAGCAGCTCAAATACTGAATTTCATTGCTTTTTTAGACACAGAATCCATTCATTATCACTGTAAGGTCCAAGCTTTGAGCAGTAATAGGGTGGCTGTATTTGCTGTGTATTTTCTGCAAAAATATTAACAGGGTGTTTTGCATCCTTACAGTCCCCTTCATAGAATCCCAGAATTTGAAAGTTAGGCTATCTAGCCCACCTCCTGCAACAAAGGAATCTCCACCCTAGGACACAATACAATTACGTCTGTCCCCTGGAGAGAACAGGTCTCTGACACTATCCCAGAACTAGGACTGGAATCTTTTCTCTCCAAGCTCCAGAGGAAGATAAGAAAGTTAGCAATTGACCTCTTTAATGTAACTTTATAATCCTGATTTTTTTTTCCTTCGGGGGAGTGTTGTTTTCTGAGATTAATGGTGCTTGTAGAATTCTGAGCATGTTTGCTAGCCATGATTGCAAGGACAACTTCAATGTATAATGTGAAAGATGATGTGCATAAAGATAGGCTGAGTAGCAGAAAAGATGCAGATTGGTCTCATTTCTTCTATGTGGCATTCAAAGTAGAGCCTTTGTTTTTATTTTATTTAAAGATAATTTTTATTGATGTCTTCTTTATACCACTATAATTGTCCCCAGTATCTCATATAACAAATAGTATTTTTAAGGAAAAAAAGGGAAAATCATTGATCAATACATTGAAAAAATTGCAAATATGTGCAATGTGCTACATTTGTAGACTTTCCACCTCTGTAAAAGGGTGGCAAAAGAAGTGTCTTCTCATCTCCACTCCCCCTTTTATTTTGAGCCATGCTTGCTCTTTGTCATTTTGAAACATTCAATTAAAAAATATTTAATGGATGTTTATTCCATTTGCATTGGTGTAGTCATTGTGTATATAGTATTCTTGGTGGTTCTGCTTGCTTCATTCTTCATCAATACATGTAGATCTTGCCATAATTCTCTGTATTCATGACATTTGTCATTTCCTCTAGCACAATAATATTTTATTACATTCATATCCCACAATTTGTGGAGTCATTTCCCAATGGATAGTTAATTTCCAGTTCTTAGCTGTTGTAAAAAGTGTGGCCATAAATATTTTGGTGTATATGAGAACTTTCTTCTTATCACTATCCTCTTTGAATTTTAAACATAGAAGCTCTTAGTCAAAGGGTATGGACATTTTAATCACCTTATTTGCATGATTCTAAATTGCTTTCCAAAATGATTGTACTGAACCACAGTCTGCCAGTAATATATTAGTGTTCTTACTTTTCCACATCCACTCCAATATTGACTATTCAAATATTTTGTCATCTTTGTCGATTTGCAAGGTGTGAGGTGGATGTTAAAGGTTATTTGTTGAGCATTTCTCTTATTATTAGTCATTTGGAGTATTATCAGAGAAATCTGATAGAGAATTTTGTTTCCTTCTCTTGGCCTCCCACCATTCAACTGCTTTCCTTCTTATCCTAAATGTATGAATATTATTTTTTCAGAAGTGTTTCAGTTTCATGTTATTATAGTTATCCATTTAACTTTTGCAATTTCCTCTATACCTTGTTTGATTAAGAATATATCTCCTACCTGTAGCTATGAAAGGTATATGATATTTTCTTCTAATTTTTTAATAAGATAATCTTTAATATCAAGGTTATATATCAATTTAGAATGTATTGTGGAATATGGTATGAGGTGTTAGTTTAATTCTAATTTTTGTCAAATTGCATTCTAGTTTTCCCAGAAGTTTTTTTTTAATGAAATAGGAGTTCTTTACTTAAATAATTTATGTTTTCTGGTTTATCAAACACTGGATTGTTGAGTTTCATTGTTTTTGATTCTCCTTCATCTAGTATGGTCCATTGATGGCTCAGAGTGAATGTAAATGGCAATTGTTTCTGTTTTGACCAGAAACCCTGGGGGTCTTCCTGCCCAGATTGATTGTTTTTTTTTTTTTTGAGCTAGGTAAAAGAGGCTGTTTTTTGCCTCATTTCTTACCTAGCTTTAATCACTGAATGGGTATTGTCTCAGACAGACTGAGACCTGGGAAGGACCTTAGCTTAAATAGGTCAAGTTTACCACTGCATTGCGGGCCATCTCTACTCATCTAGATCTATATCTTGCTACTGGATCCAGATGGCTCCAGAGGATAAAGTGAGGCAGGTGACTTTGCACAGCCCTCCCTCACTTAAATACAATTCACTTGTAAGTCATGACATCATCTTCCTGATGTCATGGTCCTCTTTGAGAATGAAGGACAAACAACAACAACTACCATTGATCTACCTCTCTGTTTTTTAACCAAAATCAAGTGGTGTTGATCATTGCTATTGTATAATATATTTTGAGGCCTAGAAGTGCTTTGTTTTTTCCTCTTTTTATCATTTCTCTTGGTATTCTAGATATTTTATTTTTTCTAAATGAATTTATTATTTTATCAAGTTTTATAAAATATCTTTCATAATTTAATTGGTATGGAATTAAAACTATAAGTTAACTTCTGTAGAATTGTTATTTTTCTCATTTTGGCAGAGCCCAGCCATACTCACTGAATACTCCTCCAGATATTGAAATTGTTCTTTATGTCTTTAAGGAGCACTTTGTGATTGTATATGTACAAGTATTTTGTGTGCTTTGGTAGACTAATCCCCAGATATTTTATGCATCTTGTAGTTACATGAAATAAAATTTCTGTTTCTATTTTCCCCTCTTAGATTTTATTATTATTATATAATTAACAAGTCAATAAGCATTTATTAAGCATTTACTCTATGCCAGGCACTATACTAAGCTCTGGAATACATATAAAGAAAAAAGAAAGGTTTTCCCCATGCTTAATGTCCAGTGCTCATTACATCGTAATGAGGATAGACAATATATAAAGAAAGCCGGAGGGAATTTAGGGGCCGAAGGAACCTCCTCAAGGACTTTGTAGAGGAAGTTTGGGAGAAGAGTCAGTCGTGCAGCCTGGAGAAGTATGTAGACAAAGGGTGACGTTGGGTGTCCTTATAATGGAGGTTCTGGGAAAAAAATGGGAGAGGCTATGGAGGTGGAAGGATTTGGAGAAATATAGAAATATTGAAATGTTCTTGACTTTTGAAGGTTTATTTATACCCTGCAACTTTGCTGAAGCTTTTTGTTGTCCTTGAATATTTTGAATCTTTGCAGATTCCCTAAGATTTTATAATCATGTTATCAGCAAATAGGGATAGTTGTATCCCCTCTTTACTTTTCCTTTATGCCTTTAATTTCTTTTTCTTATCTTATTGCTTGTTTGTATTTCCAAAAATATTTCAGATAATAGTGGGGAGAATGGGCATCCATGCTTTACTCCTATATTTATTGAAAAAGGTTCTAATCTAGTGTATCCTCATTGCATGTGATGCTTACTTTTGATACTTTGTATGATATTAAATTAGTTCCCTCCATGCCTATTCTTTGTAGGATTTTCAGAATAAATGAGTGAAAGCTTTTTGCATCTTTTGAAATAAACATGGTTTGGGATGATTTTTTTTTTAAATTTGAAGATATCTTTATTTTAAAAATATTTTTTATTTTTCCCAATTATATGTTAAAACATTTTTTAATATTTTGTTTTTTTAAAAGTTTTGAGTTCCAAATTCTATCCCTCCCTCCCTTTTTCTCTCTCCTCCTCCCTCCCTGAGACAGTAAGCAAATGGGTTATACATGTGCAATCAGGTAAAACATTTCTGTACTAGTCATTTTGTACAATAAGACTCCAATAAAAATGAATTAAAGAAAGTGAAATATAGCATACTTCAGTCCATATTCACACAATATCAGTTCTTTCTTTGGAGGTGGATAGTATGCTTCATCATTAATCCTTTGGGACTGTCTTGGATGATGGTATTGCTGAGAATAACTTAGAAAGCCTTTAACAATTCTTCATTGTATAATATTGCCATTCCTGTGTACAACACTCTCCTGGTTCTGCTCACTTCACTTTCATGTTCACATAAGTCTTTCTAGGTTTTTCTGAAATCATTCTGCTCATCATTTCTTATAGCACAATAATATTCCATCTGTTTCACAGGTAAACACACAGCTAACACCATTTGCTGGGCAGGAGAACACAGGAGGGCTCCTAACACTAACAGGTGTGCTAGCACAGGTTCACTTATTTTTTTTTTTTTGACAATTGGGATCAAGTGACTTGCCCAGGGTCACACAGCTAGTAAGTGTCAAGTGTTTGGTCTGAGGCCGGATTTGAACTCAGGTCCTCCTGATTTCAGAGGCAATGCTCTATCCACTGCGCCACCTAGTTTCCCCCACAGGTTCACTTTTGATCCAGTCAGACAGGAAGACAGCTTTGGAGGGGTTAAATAAGCTTACTTCATTCTAGTCTAGCGTTCTCAGAGTTGGGTTGCTAATAAAGGGAGCACCAATTCCTACAGCATTCCTTGATCACACTTCTCACAGGAGTGGGTGAGAATAGGAGTATAACTCCTTCAAGGTCCCCTAAACCTCAATGGGGGCTAGTTGAGGCAAACACAGATTCCCCCCAAGCCTTGATGGGGGCCAGTAAATGCATTCCTTTATTCATTACCCAAATTCCAAAATGGATTCCCCACTTACTGACCAATGCCCACTTGCTTTATAGGGCAACAGACAAGGAAGGTATCTTGCCAACATTAAGCTCACAGGTTAACTTTAGCAATATCTTCATGACCTAGCGCAGGAGTACTTTATGTCATCCCTCTATCTCACCATGCAAGCGGTATTCCTAAAAAGGAATAACATCCTCCTTACACACACTAAAATTCACCATCACAATCATATACCACAGTTTGTTTAGCCATTCCCCAATTGATGGGCATCGATTTCAATTTCCAACTTTTAGCCACCACAGAAAGAGCTGCTATAAATATTTTTGTACAAATAAGCCCTTTTCCCTTTTTTTAAATGACTTAGCAGTGGTATTGTTGGTTCAAAGGGTATGCACAGTTTAATGATGATTTTGTTTTTAATATGATTAATTATGTTGACTGTTTCTCTAATGTTGAACCATCCTTGTATACCTGGTTGAAAAAAAAAGTCTAGCCTGGTCATGAATGATTTCTAATATGCAAGAATGATTTCTTGGATAAATTGCTGTGTTTTGTATGACAGTATTTCATTTACAATTTTTGAATTGATATTCATTGATTATATTTATTGGTCTAGAACTCTCATTTTGTACTTTATCTCTCCCTCACTTAGGTATTAAAACTACATTCATCGTATAAAAGGAATTTTGTAGGTTGCTTTCTTTTTCAGTTTTTGAGAATAATTTGTGTCATATTTGGTACTAGTTTTCTTGTAAAATTTGATAGAATTCTCCTATGGATATATCAGGACCATGAATTCTTTTATTTGATAGTTCCTTTACAGCTAGTTCTATTTCATTTTCTCAGATTCGCTTATTTAACATCTCTGTTTGGTCGTCTGTTAGTTCAAATATTTATATTTTTGAAGATATTCCTCTATTTCTTTAGTATTCTCAGTTTTGTTAACAAAGAATTGTGCATAGTAAACCCCTATAATTTTTTATTTTTTCTTGCTTTGTTGTAATTTCATGTCATTTCTTTGTTATTTTGTTAATTTGATTTTTTTATATTATCTAAAGGCTTATTGATTTTATGTCTTTTCAAAGAAATATCTTTTAATTTTTAAAAATTATTTTTATATCTCTTAGTTTCCAGTTTATCTACTTCTCTAATTTTAATATCTCCTCTGCATTTGTTTGTTTATTTATTTGTTGGATTTCTAATTTTTAAAATTCATATTCAATTCATATTCAATTCAATTCATTTTAGTTTGTTAATGTATGTTTATAGAGATATGATTTTTGCCCCCAAAGACTGCTTTAGTTGCATACCAGAAATTTTGTTAGGTTGTGTCATTTGTTTCTATGATTTGTTATTTAGTCCACTCATTATTTAGAATTTCATTGTTGAGTATTCACTTAGATCTGTGTCTTTTGTTTGTGCTCTCAGAACTGGTGATTATTTTTATCATGCTATATGATATGTTTACTATTTCTGTCTTGTCATATTTATTTGCAATATCTCTGTGTCCTAATCCATAATAATTTATGCAATAATAATATAAAGAAAAGAACTTTGAAAAATTTTAGAACTCTGATCAATGCAATGATAAGTCATGTTGGATCATGGTGGGCTACTATGCTGATCAATCCGGAGCATTTGTAAACATAATGTATCTTGATTTAGTAAGGCATTAATCAAAAGTTTCTCATGATATCCTTGTGGGGAAATGAAGAAATACATTGGGTTTTAGTATAATTAATAATAATGATTTTATTATCTCATTTTATCTTTATAACAATCCTGGAACATAGGTGCCATTTTAATCTCCATTTGCACATGAGGAAATTGAAGTAGACATGTTAAGTGATTTACCTAGCATCACATAGCTAGTAAGTGCCTGAGGCTGAGTTTAAATTCAGATGAGGATTTGTCTCTAGGTTTAGTGTTCTATCCACTGGACTATTCTAGCTATGGAGTAATTGACTGAAGAAATGTACTCAAGAAGATGTTGCTTAATGGTTTCATGGCAACTTGGATGATGGTCTTCAGTAAATTGCCACAGGGCCCTATTATGTTCAGCACTTTATAGGACTTCACCAAACATGTGCTTATCAGAGTTGAATGTGACACAAACCCTGTAAGTTAACAGTATGTTGGATGAGACTCAAAATTTGAAAAAACAACAACAGATGGGTCAACTTTAATAATAATAAATTTAATGTGGATCCATGGAAAGTCTTACATTTACATTAAAAAAGGCAAGTGTGCAAAGATGGCAGAAATTTAACTATATTGATTAGGAAAGTAATGCCCTGATCAAGGGAGTTCATAGATTAACCATACTTTATGTATTGGCCAGACCACATGTTTGGCCAACTGGGATGATGAAGGATCTATAAATCATGTTCTGAGGAATAATTGAAAGGATTAGGTAAATTTATAATCTGATAAAGAAAAGGTCTCTCAGAGAAATGATTGTCTGTCTTCAAATATTTGAAGGATTGGTCAGTTATTTGGAAAAGGACTAAGACTTATTCAATGTTGTTTTGTAAGGCAAAATTATTGCTATTTTAGCACAAAATAAAGAATGTTGAGCAATTTGTCTTTAAATGGAGTAAGGTGGCCAGTCAAGTAGTGAAATCCTTGACATTGGAAGGGTTCGAGTAGAGATATTATAGGAGTTGTATGCATTTGGATGGCACATGAACATTTGAACCTGATGACTTCTAAAATTCTTCCAACCCTTCTGTGATTATAATAATTTTTCTTCAACTATTTAGGTACCTATCTAATATTTTAGCTTCATCCTTCCTTGCCTAGTTCATTTATCTGATATTCCCTATTCTTTACCCATGTTGGAAAGAGTTTAAAGTCTTCACGGAAAACCAGATATTTGGGCCATGAAGCATCTGGCTTAGTTTTGATATTAGAATATTCCGGTAGTCATGTAATTTGTGTCCTTTTGTCAGCCTTGAAAGGTCCACGTGCTTTTTGCACCACCATTTAGTAACTTGGGACTCCTTGATCCTATATTCAAAATATAGAAGAGAGGATCATTGTAGGACTGAGAGTTGGAATGGATCTTCAAAATCATTTGTTCTTCCCCTTTTGCTTTTTGAATAAGAAAACCTCTGGAGAGGTCATTTATCTTGCCCAGGGTCACACAGGTAATTAAGTAGTAGGGTCAGAGTTCAAGGCCAGGTCCTTTGACTTCAGATTCAGTGGTCTTCAAGTACATCACAGAGAGGAGGTATTTTTGTCAAAGAACTTCGGCTTTGTGATTAGAATTATAGGAAAAGTTACATTTTACAAAAGTATTCGTAGAGGTTAGAAAATACTGAAATGGAAAGAAATATAATAGATTGCTTGGAAAAATAAAATTAATACCAGAAATTAAGAGAGCAAGGAAAGAGAAATATAGCATATCTAATTTATTGAGATATAAGATGTCTTACTTCTAATTTTGCATTTTTTATATTTTTGTAAAATGTCACTGACTCTAAAAAGATGCGAGGGCATTTGAGATTCTTGCAATTATACCTTGCCAGTAAAATACTTAAGAAAATATATGTCATGAGTTTCTATATAGACAACTATTTAGAGTTAAAATCTGAAGAAAGGAGGTCCTTTTGCAGTTTGAAATGGGAAACAAAGCAATCGGTTGAGTTTTCTTTGTATGTGAGATGTCCAGCAAATGCAGAATATTTCTGTAGTCTAAAAAGCTATCCCTTTAGGTGATAGAGAATGCAAAGATCAACATACTCATAAGGAAATCCTAATGCAGTGAGATTAAGATCAAATAACTGTGTTTGGCAGGCGGCTAGTGTACCTAATGGTCTTTATTATTCCATCTCTCTAATCCTAACCTTCCCTTAAAGTTCAGATTAAGTTTTAACTTTTCCCTGAAACCATTCCTGGAGTCCTCAAATGGTCAGGGATTGCTCCTTCCTTTGAATGACTATAGCATTAATTATCTACTCCACACCTGATATTTTGCATACACTGCTTAGTATGCTGTTTTTTTCATAGATATTTGTGTACAAGTGAAATAGTCATATAATTTTATAACATAACAATTATAATCAGATAGATGGAGTAGAATAAGGAGGGACATCACTTGACAATTTGCCACATATGGTGAAGAGCAAATCTATTTCATACCTATGATTTAATTCATTCATTATATGTGATTACAAGACTATGACAGAGGTTTAATTATAGTGATAAAGGTCACTACAATTACAAACAGGAAAAGGGCCATGAAAGGCTGAACATAAAAAACAAAAACCTTTGTACCACCTAAATTTTTACGTGTTCAGGAAGATTTTTTAAAAACTGACCTATCAATGACTGAATTGTGCTTTGTTATACTGTGTATTTGGTTTGTACTTTGGCCAAGTCTTTGCTTTTTCATGGGATTGATAAAGTATTTTAAAAATAATTATATTATTGATAATATAATAATGTTATAATACTTCAGTTACTTGGAAAATCCATTATTTCATCAGTATAGGTACTTTTTTCAAAGACACATTTCAACTCTTCTATACCTTCACATACATAGTTTAATGAATTAATATGTACAAAAATTTTTACCACTTTGCAATGAAACTTTTGGTAATGATCTTTTAAAAACTTAAGTTGTCTGATTTTTTGGATGATAGCCCATCACCTGGCCTGCCCTCAAAGTCAATTCAGCTTGGGCACCATCTTCTTATACCCTATTGCCAAAATCTTCAGGGTCACCCCTATCCTGAAGTGAGGTAGAAAAATGGAATTTTGATGTCACTATGTGCAGAATATTTTAGAATTTTAAAAGCCCTATCATATGACAATATAGTGAATAAGATATAGAACAATACAAGGCCGCCTAGGGTAAGCACCAAAAGAGTAGTACAAACACTATTGTAGGACAGAAGGGTCAGACATGAAGCATGTTGTCCCCAACAGTCCTGAGTGCTGCCTGAGCTAGATTAAAATGTAATTGGGAAATATTTAACAAAATAAAGAGACAATAAAACATAGATAATATTAATATGTGGTTTTTAAAGTCAATATGTGACCCTTGGGGATTTTTATGTATGGTTTAGTGGCCCCCTTTTGTATTTGAGTTTGACCCACTGGTGTAGAGGAGGAAAAGAGAGGTAAGATCACCAGAAGAGGCAGGTGCTTGAGATGAACAGCTGGGGATGATTGAGTAGAGACTGCAGGAAAAGAAGATAGGCTTTAGTTCAGTATAAAGAGGAGCTTCATGAAGAGAAGTCTAAAAATCTCTGTGAGGTAAGAAATTCTGTGACTAGAAATATTCAAGCAGAGGCTGGAGGTTGTACAGATTTCTTCATAGGGTACCTTTTAACCATGATTATATAATACTATGTTCTTTGTTGTTTGAAAGACTTTGATATTATTGTAAATTCTAGATTAAGAATTTGTATGCTCTAGATTGGGTGACTAGATGGTGTAGTGGATAGAGTGCTAGGCCTGGAATCAGGAAGACTCATCTATCTGAGTTCAAATCTAGCCTCAGACACTTACTGTGTGTGATCCTGAGCAAGTCATTTAACCCTGTTTGTCTCAGTTTCCTCATCTGTAAAATGAGGTGAAGGAAATGGCAAACCACTCCAGTATCTTTGCCAAGAAAACACCAAATGGTGTCATTAAGAGTCAGACATGACTGAAACAACTGAAAAACAACAACAACAACATGCTCTGGATGGATTTTTTTTTTTGAAAGCTAGGGGATGAAATGGGAGATTAAAATAACTTCTTTGTTTGAAATTATAATTGAATGTCAACCATAATTAAATATTGTAATATCAGATGAAAGCCTTTCATGAAGTTCTGATAAATTTACATTATGGAAATGCTTGTTATTATGGAAAGAAATATGCCACGAAATTGGCAAAAGTCAATAACCCTGTCTTGGTTTTGGCTAGAAAAGAGCGTGCCTCACTGGAACACAGATTTAGCTATCTCTAGTGCAAATACGGGACAAAAATGACATACCGCATAAGCTCAGAAATCTTTTTCAGAATACAAATTAACCCGAACTTGAAAGTCTAGGGAGTGATTGTGTGTCTAGAACGGTATTTTAAGGCAAACCTCTCTTGATGAGTACAGCTGGGCTCTTGTGCAGTAAAGCTCTCTGGGACTCTCTTTTATAGCGGGCATATTTTACTAAGCAATCATTTCTTTTTTATGAAGACAGCTTCCTTGGTCAGTCCAGTCTTATGATGATTCCCCAAGTTGTAGACTGCTATGTTTTCATGATGTGATTATTTCTCCTTTTTATTGGAAGGCAGGAGAATTTGTTGAGGTAAAGGATTTAATTTAGCAATGCTGTTCTTTTGAACTGCTAAGCTAGCCCAAGGTTTTCTAGCCTAATCTTTAAGTGGATTTTGTTGCCTAAAGATTTTGAGTAATGGTATAAGACCCAGAATAGGATTTGTGAGTTTCTTATGAAATCTCCTATCCAGACGTGTGGTGGTGATCTGATAAGATGCTTAGTCTTGGTTTGTTATTTCTGAATTCACCAATAATTATTTGTCCTTTGTATTAATTCTTCTCATTTATTTTCCTTCTCTTCTTTGAAATGAAGACATTGGACCTCGTCAATATTTCTAAAATTAATTGGGCATAGGATACATTTATGTTTCCAATATCTTGACATGATCCAATGCTAAACTGAGGGCACGGGATGGGAATATTGAAAAACTCCTGGAATAAATTATGTGTGGGTGGAATTTTTCGCACAATTAGGCCTATTTTCATCCAGAAAATTGTCAGAGGTAATACGTTTTGATAAAAACATTTTCATATTTAATATTTTAGAGTATTAGCCCTACTAAGTGTGGAGAGACCTATCACCAGTTAGTAAAATGGTTATAAACTGATGAAGTTTTCAGCCATGGCAGCCCATGAAACAAAGAAAAAAAATTTTAAATAGCCCTTAGTTCTATCTAGCTCAATTTTGCATCCATATTTATGGAGTGGTGTAAAAGGGAGAAGAGGATGCCAGGAAACTATCTATAAATATTGTTTTTATTGTTGGTACTCTAGACATGGAATCCTTGTCCATTGTGACAGTATACTCTAAAAGGAACTAAGTCATACCAATAATAACTTCCTTACTGTGCATGAAACAACTGATGTGGGAGTCATATCAAAATCAGTTGTTTACATGGCCAGACCTTTGAGTCATTAGAGCAAAGATAAAAACCAAGGCCCAAAAAGAAAAATGGATAAATATGAGAACATAGGCCATACCGTTATAAGAGCTCCAATCTGACCAATTCAGATAAGCTGGACATGCTCAAAAATGGCCACTGGAATAAGGAGAAGATGGACTCATACTATGGAAGTGTAATTGGTGTGTAATGGTGAGGGGGCCAAAAGAGCTTTCAACTTGGCTTGGCCAACAAGCACTTTATCTCCTTGACACATGAAGAGATATGGTAACCAAGACATTAGTTGAGAATGTAAACTCATTTGTAAAACCTTATGGAAAAGAATGGTGGAAGACTGGGAGTAGCATCATTTCACAAAATAATGTGAAACAATGGAAGAAGGAGAAATTAAATCTTCAGAAAAGTTATCCACAGTAGGTTAAATGACTTGACCAAGGTCACATAGTCAGTATGTCAGAAGTGACACTTGAACCCAGGTCTTTTTGGCTTTGAGGCCAGCTGTCTGTCTATCTCTCTCTCAGCTGTGCCATGTTGCCTCTTTTATCCATAACATCAGCAGATTTATGATGCTTCAAGATTTGCAAAGTGCTTTTATATACAACCTCACTTGACATGTAGGAAATTGAGTTTCTTAGAGGTGAAGCATGTTGTCCATCATTACACAGCTAGTAAGTATCTGAAGCAAGATTTTGAACCCAATTCTCCTAAGGCAGCATTGATATTGAGGCTGCACTGAGTAGTGCATGAAGTATTTGTGTTACCACAAATACTATTTGTGGTACCACAGTTCTCAGCAGTGATGTCATGCTACTAATAAAGCTTATTACAATAATCATTATCAACCATGTTTTTCCTATAATCATTTGTTTGGGAACCTTGTTCATAGAATGTTGTTGATAATTTTCCCTTGTTTATACAATGCATTATACAACATTTTAAACATACATGTGTTTATTCTAACTGCTAGTCTCTACACTTTAGCAATTGGGATGAGTAATGAAGACTCGAGGTTATAAAATTTTTGTTTTATAGCCTTAACTTTATAGGCTAATACACATTAATATCTTAAGCTCCCTAGAATTTGAATCTAAAGGTTAAGGACATGAAACTCTATTAATAGATGACATCTTGGCATGGATAACTAAACACATTTGTGCAGTGCTGGAATTCATACTCAGTTTTATAATAAGGTTAGATTCTGTAAATAGCATCTGCATTTAAAAAAAATATTTTTGTGGCATAGAACCACTTTAAAGTGAGGGAGATACATGGAAGGAAATGTTGAGGGATGGATGTGTAGTTGAAAGCTTAGTGGATAGGGTACTAGATTTTGAAGCTGGTAAACTAGGGTTCAGTCCTGGCTCTGAAAACAAACATTTTGATAATTTGCAAGCAACTTATCTTCTGTGATTCTCAGTTTCTTCGTTTGTAATATGGATACAATAACTCATATACACATATGTGTATATGTACACATATGAGCTATTGTCTATGTTGGTTACTGTTCCCTTATAATTCTTCCTTTCTACTCTCCTCCTTTACCTTGCTCATACCTCTGCAACCACAGTTTGATTGGATGGATAAGAATGGTAGATAAGAATCAGTGACCTTTATTTCCTGGATGTGGCTTGGGGAACCTTGAGCAGAAGCAACCAATGGGATATTGCACTTCCCTAGAGAGAAATAGAGCTGAGATATATGATAGCCTGTTTTCTACTCTGCCTTCTAGCAAACATTCCGAATACAGCAGATCCTAACTTTTCATAGACGTCAGGTCAGAATCACAGAACCTCAGAATCTCAGTGACCATCTAGTCCAACCCAGACCCAACTGGAATCCTCACTGAAACATATCTAACAAATGGTCACCTGATCTCTGCCAGAAAACTATTGAAAAGGAACCCACCACCTCCATTTTGCTTTTGAACAATTCTATTGGAATTAGAAAATTTTCCCTGACATCAAGACCAAATTGACTTCTTTATAAATTCCACTTATTGCTCCTGGTTCTTTAGTAAAAAAAAAATCTAGATCCTCTTCCACATGACAGTTCATCAGATACTTGAAGATCAAGTCTTCTCCTGTCCAAGTTAACCTTCCTACCCCCAGTTCCTTCAGCTCATCCTCACATGTCATGGATTCAACCATACTGGTTGCTTCTAGAAGGGAGATAAGAGTTTTAGTTACTTAATATGTAGGAATTTAGTACAGTTCATTTTATCAATCAGTCAAAAAACATTTATTGTCTGCTATGTGCCATGCACTTTACTAGTTATTAGGGAATACAAATACCACAGTCAGAAATTTCACTGCCTTCAGTCTAATTTTATGATTACACATTTCAGAATAAAAGCACCCTACTTTAGTGTCTTATTATAGCATGGAAGTAAGTGATCCTGAGTTCTCAAAGACTACTCATTGAAACATGATCCCTTATTGGTGGTACAGGGGGTAGAGTGCCAGCCCTGGAGTCAGGAAGACCTGAGTTCCAATGTGGCCTCTGACACTTAGTAACTGAATGACCCTGGGCAAGTCACTTAGCCCTGTTGGCCTCAGTCTCCTCATCTGTAAAATGAGCTGGAGAAGGAAATGGCAAACCACTCCAGTATTTTTGCCAAGAAAACCCCAAATAAGGTCATGAAGAGTCAGACATGACTGAATAACAACAACAACAATAACAATAATCTTCTCCCCTCATCACCCAGTGATTCACTCAGGGCCCTTTACACTGTGATTGACCTGTCTATTGAATCAGGCTAATATTGCTGTAGTTACTTATTCAGCTTAACATGCTTTTTGTTCTATGTAAATCAAGTAAATCGAAATCCAACAGCTGGTATGTCATGGAAGATTACATAATCTAAAACTGATGAAAGGATCAATGTGAACTTAATTTCTATATAAAAGAGAAAAAGGAACAGAAACCTCTGCAGCAAACAGCAACCTTCTAGACTGCTTCCTGCAAGTATGATGGTGTCTTGCTTTACTGCCCAGTCATATTGATTGAAAATATTTTTTTTTTGGTAAAACTTCATGAAATCATAGAAACTTAAGATTGGAAGGAAACCTTAGAGGTTATCTGGTCAAAAATATCTTTGCAGTATCTGACTCAGAAATTTCTCCCAGTATTTAGAAATTGAAGGGATAATTGACAATGCCAACAGATTCAAGCAGTCACTACTTTTTGTTATAGTTTGTTCTAGAATATGCACATTATAAAGTAGCATCTTAAAATGATCACATTTTACTATAAGAATGTTATAATTGAGGAATGGGTTCTCAAATAGGTATTATCCTGTCATGAAGCCAAAGATAAAACTGTAAATAAGGATAATCATTCAAAATAATAAAAGTAATTCTCAATGCTATATAATAGACAAATGTGCTGTATACATTCTTTTAGGAGAGGTTCTAATTTACTACAATGTAAAAATATCATTCTTTTCTAATAAATATGGCTTCCAATTAACATACTATATGTCTGTTTCTCTATTCATCTGTCTACCCATCTATTGTTTGTTTATTTTGGGGATTGGTTGGGGACTGTGATTTCATTGGTGTAAGGAGCTCCCAGTGAAGAATTTTCTCTACCAATGTAGATTGGCACCTTCTCACCTGCCTATGGTCTGAGAGAAGTGGCTAGGGCACTATTGAGTGACTTGCCTGGAGTCATACTATCAGTATGCATGTGGCAGAGACAGGATCAGAACCGTGGTCTTTCTGACTCTAAAGCTAATTTTCTATCCATTTTCCCCCACTGCTTCTCACGGCTAGTTGTGAGAAAGTTCTTCACTGGGAGCTCATTATACCGATGAAATCAGTCCTCATCCTACTCCCGAAATATAGATAGATAATATACGAATGGATAGCTAGATGCTCACTATATACATATAGCTATATATATATATGCATATAAATATATATATATAATACATATAGTATGCAAGATAATATGTGTATATATTTATATATACTTATTAGTAAACCTGACATATTTAACTGTTGGTTTTCTTAGAATTTAGAAGGAATTTTTAGAGGTGATTCAGTTCTCATTAAAAAAAAATGCCCTCTATAGAAGTTTAAGCTGATGCTTTACTTCTCTCTTGCTAAATTTCCCTGTAGGAAGCAAAACCTTTCAAAAACATCCATTGACCTCGAGCTTTGCTTAAAGTTTTAGGTATTCAACTTGTAGATGTTAATGTTAGGAATTTTTTTCTACTGCAAAACATTTTTTAAAAAGTAAAAGCAGACCTAACATTTCTTTCTTTTGCTTTCTCAGACCAACTACTCGGTATCACAGTTTAATAGATTCAGTTCAATTCAACAAATATTTTACTGCCCATTACTGTATATGTGGTTGAACTCTTAAGAGACCTTTTCATTCAGTTCCCTCATTTTACATATGAGCAAACTGAGACCTGAAAGATTAAGGGATTGCTTTAGGTCTCCATCCCAGTCTATTAAAGCTACTTTGGGACTTAAAGACTTTCACGAAAGTCGTATCAGACAGTGATGCTGAAAGCAGTAAGCTTTTATTATGGATATGTTTTAATTCACACAATAGAAGGCCTAAGTTTTAAAATGAGGCACTAGGGTTGGAAGGGACAATAAAGAGTAATAAAGGATGGGGCTGAGGAGAGGGAAGGGCAGTCAAGGATGCAACCAGAGAGATCACTAGAACCTTTGGCGAAATGGTTGGCAGGCCACAGTAGGAGGAGGAAGGGATCAACAATGGTCCTGTGTGAGTCTGCCCTCCAGACCTGGCACATCTGGGTCATGTTCAACATAGTAGGACAGCACACACATATTAGGGCCGTAGCTGGGGAGGGCCATGGATTTTCTAGGGAGTGGAAACTACTTACTCAAACATATCTGATTTCACAACTCTCACTTCTCACATGTAGGGAAATGACAGGTATTGAGCCAGGGAACTTTCTACTCTAGAAATATCTAACACGGAAAATTCCAAGAAAGGAAGGGAGTGTTATGCAGGAGGATGGTATGTGACCCCGTAGCAAGGGAGCTCTATGGGTCTCAGAGAGGCTGGACTACCACAATCAGACACCTAGTTAGGAGCAGAGCCAATAACAAACTATTGGCTTTAGAACCAGTTATTCTGTGCTCACTCCTCCCATCTTTGTCCAAAGATTAAGCTCACTGGCTCATCCCCCTTGAGTTTTCAGCTTCCTGGTTGGTTCACACAGGATCATAAGTGGTTTGTTGTTAGGATGGCTCATCTATTGTTCATCTTGCCGGGAATGTGACCAGCTGCTGACTTTTCACATGATAGTCTGTCAGTATTGAGTGACCACTAATACTTTGTTTTGTTGTGGATCATTCATCAGTTGTGTGTGTGTGTGTGTGTGTGTGTGTTTTAATTGCTTATTTTACTTGGAACTTGAGAAACATCAAATCAATTAAACATTTCCATATGCATTATAGAACAAGAGAGGATTATTCATAAAACCACAAATCTTTTAAAGCTTACTTCTCTACTTAAATGTGTATAAATTCAACTTGTAATTTTTGAAATTGTGGTGCTTGTCTATAATTCCTTCTGACCTTCCTTCTGTTCTCTTTTTTGGGGGAAAGGGGAAGACTCTATGCCTCTCCTTGCTATACACCATCCCCATTTAAGGGGAAAAAAGATAGAACCCTTGTAACAAAATTGCATAGTCAAGCAAAACAGATTCCCACATATGTCAAAAAATGAGTGTCTCATTCTGCATTTTCTCATTCTACATCTTGAATCTATCATCTCTCTGAGCAGAGGTCAATATTTGTTTCATTATTGGTACTTTGAAATCAGTTGGTCATTTCATTGATCAGAAAACTTAAGTCTTTTACATTTGTTGCCTTTACAATGTTATTGGTATCGTCTGCATTGTTCTTCTGGTTCTGCTCACTTCACTTTGCATCAATTCATGTGAGTCTTCCCAGGTTTCTATGAAATGGTTCTTTCATTGTTTCTTACTATGCAGAAAGAAGTATTCCATTACATCAACATACCATAATCCATTCAACCATACTACCCACCAATTAATGGACACCGACCATAGTTTTTAGTACTTTGCCACTACAGAAAGAAATACTACAAATATTTTTGCACATATGCATTCTTTTTCCCTTTCTTTGATCTCAGTTCAGATTAGCTGCATAGACTATTGCAGGCCTACTGTGGAGTTATAGATGTGCCATTGACCTGTCCTCAGAAGTTAGTACTGTATGGATGTGGCAGAAATGAATCCAGATAGCTTTACCTCTTCTGGTCTTTTCTCTTCCTATGTAGCTGTCTACTCAGAGGTGGTGACCAAAACACATGTATTTCATTGCCTTCTTATTCGTGTATTCCCTGTTCTGCATGTCGCATTCATAAATAGATACTTAACACAAAGTGTGTGTTGGGTCAATATTTTGAGTATTTCAGCTGCCTGCCTATAATTTACCTCACGTTTCTTTTCTTCTGCCTGTTTATTCTCTTCACATTTACTATAGGCATTTAAAGATAGTATTATAGCTCTTCTGGGATTGTGAATGAGAATTATAATATTTTCCAGGCCTCTAATAACCTTCTGCATACCTCAAGCACTCATTAACACTAAAGGGAACTAGTCTCGGGATTAGAACTGCCCCTGCTGAATTGTTCAAATGTATAATTTAAACGTTGGTTTCTTAAAATGTTTTAATTGGATTTTTCCTTACCAATGTTTAATTTTGTCACTTTTTTGTAGTTTTTACATTAATTGCCATCACTGCTAAGATCTGAGACAAGGCGGTGTTGATGTTAGCTGAAGAAAATTTCTGCAGCCCACTGTATAGCTTGCTTGTACGGTAAGATTTTTTGCCTTTTTTTCCCCTTAAATCATTTCATTCCTTTTGGCCTTAGAGAGTGGCAGAAAGGTTGATATCTTAGAGCACAGATCTTAATCACCAAATTAAGAATTTAAGCGATAAGCATTTATCTTAATACTCGTTTTATCCAAATCCTTTTTTGAGAACCAAATGTTATTAGCTCTTCATATTCAGGAGATAATTATCTAGTTCTTAAGTCTTGAGCTTGTGACTTCTTTGTTTTTCCCATCTTACCCAGGACTGTTTTGCCCCACCCCCGCTTTAATTTCCATTAGCCTAGATTTTGACCATTTTTTATTCTGCAAACACAGCTCTACTTTGTGTCCGAGTAGGAGGGGGAAAAAACCCAACTGCACATAAAACACTAACTGGTCAATTCTACTACTATTATACTACTATTATAATATACTACTAATATACTACTACTGTTACTTTAATTGAAAATTTAGAGATGATCACTTGAACTGAAGATGAGCAACTGACATGAGGATTTGTATTACTTTTGGATTTAAATGATCCACATTATCCTTAAGATCTGCAAGTATCTCTTGATACAGAGATGCAGAATGTTATATATAGTACATGTGACGTTGAATTGGGAGACAGAAGACCTGGATTTTAGCCATGTGACATTGGACAAATCACTTTGACCTCTCTCAGACTAATTTTTCTCATGAATGAAATGGTATATCTTTCTTGCCTATTTTAGGGTTGTTGTAAAAGTCAAATGAGGTCACTTATGTGAATGCTATTTGAAAACACTTGAACCCTGGGCAAACGTAAGCTGGTGGTATGTAACAAAAATAAACTCATGATCTTTCATGCACGTTCCCAGCTGAAATGTTACCTTTGACTCCATGCTCTTAGTCACCTCCCACATCAAGTCATTTGCCAGTCTTGTAATTTTTTTTCTATGTAAGTGACAAATTTCTGGCATCCAGAACCAGATTAAAATATAATTGGAATGGTAGCAGCTAGGTCACACAGTGGTTAGAGCACCAGCCCTGAAGTCAAGAGGACCTGAGTTCAAATCCGGCCCCAGACCAAACACTTGGCACTTACTAGCTGTGTGACCCTGGGCAAGTCACTTAACCCCAATTGCCTAAAAAAAATATAATTGGTAAATGATTGACAAAATAAATAAAAATACTACACAATATAGTGCTTATTTGTGATTTTCTAAGTTAGTAAGTGAACCCATAGACATCCATTTCTTTTTGAGATTGACACCACTGCTCTATATTATATTCCATATTGATAACTGTCTTATCCACTCATATAGCCACAAATTTAGTGCAGGCCCAAATCACTTCTTACCTTGACTATTGTTTTAGCCTCCAGATTGGTCTCTCTGTCTCAAACCTTCCCCTTCCAATCTATCCTTCACATAACTTCCAAGCTAGTTTTTCCTACAGTGCAAATCTGACCATGTTACATTTTTTTATACTTAATAAACTCTGATGGTTCCTTATTGCCTTCAGGATCCAATGCAAACTTTTCTGTTTGGTATTCAAAACTTTCACAAGCTGTCCCCATCCTATCTTTACAACTTACCACATGTGACTTACAAGTTAGTGCGTGTTACTGACCTCCACATGATAAATGCACATTGATTGATTCTTGGAAAGTTACTTAGTAAGAGAAATTTTATAAATGAAATACTGTTTTCTCATTGACTTAGTTGAATAAGGGAAGTTATACTCAGTGGTTCCCTAGGAGGATGTTTTTATATATGCTAGTGATTACGATCATTATGAGAGAAATGAGAACTTTCTATCACTGGGTATCTCAAACTGACTTTTTTATTCCCATTCCTTTTCATTCCTTCTTTTTTCTTTTCCCTTCGCTGTTTCTATAGCATAATCTGTACTCTGTTACCTCATTCATAGGTACTTATTAATACTTCAACTGAGATCAGGACAGCTGTGTATAATATGGTTTCTTTTTTTTGGCTAAAGAAAAATGCCTCGAATGCGGTAATGGTGGATATTTCTTCCTTTTTTGAGAGTTAAAGTAGTAAGATTTTTAAAGAGATGCCTTTTATTGCAGTGAATTGCATTAGAGTTTTCCAAGGACCACATCCAGTTATGGGGGAAAAAACATGGTTACAGTTATATGAACTAGGAAATGAGTGTTTGTTTTTACATATATTAATATAGATTGTGCCATCTGTTTTCTGATGACTTTAATGTCAAAGTTTTACTACTGCTATTCTGAAAGCTACTATTTCTGGATCTCTTTCTCTTTTCTTTCCTACCAAATCACTCTCATTAGGCCCAATCTCCTGTACTAAACATATGTAAGAGTTCTAAAAGTCATGATTCAAAGTTGTAAGGAGGTGGATTTCAGATGAAAGTGAAGAATGACTTTTCTAATAATTAGAGAACTACATTATGTGCAGTTGATGACAACTTCCAATTTTTTTTTCAGTACAGTGGATGGTCTCCAGCCCACAGTTTTGTAGAAAACTCATCATTAGGATGAAATAACTTATTATATCCTCATTAACTTGCCACGTGCCAAAGAGCTTGGATAACTAAGAACAGTACTTTGAGAGATACAGCTGCGGCAACAATTCAGTGTGTAGGGAAGGAGTACAAGAAGCCAGCTTCTGCCCGCCATTTATTAAACACTTACTCTATGCCAGGAGCTATGTTAAGTGGTGGACACTGTGCTAAGCACTGTCAGTTTGTGTATTTTTACAAGAACAAAACAAAACTGAGATGAATGTATGGGTAGGTGGGGTCACATCCATTTAGTCCACAGATATCTCTACCATTATTAAGGAAAAGGCATGTTTTCTGCCTTTCCTTTACCCCTTAACTTCTTTTCTCCTTTGCCATTGCTGTGGGTAGGAGAGGAACAGAAGAACAAAGACAAGAAGAACAAGAGAAACATATTCAGGGCAAGATTTCTGCTTTTCAAACATTTACAGCTAAAGCCTTTAATAGTGTCTTAAAGACAGTTCATTATATTAATTCATTATATGAATGTATACATGTGTGTGTGTATATATATATATGTGTGTGTGTGTGTGTATAAATTTGACCCTGGGAAATTAGTGCTATTATTATCACCCTTTTACAGGTAAGGAAACTGAGGCTGAGAGAGGTTAAGTGATTTGCTCAGGGTCACACAGCTAGTAAATATCTGAGGCAGGGTTTGAACTCAGGCCTTCTTGTCTCCAAATAGTTTGTTCTCTTCACTATACTACATAGCTGGCTGTGTTTCCTCCAAAAGACAGAAAGAAAGAAAGAAAGAAAGAAAGAAAGAAAGAAAGAAAGAAAGAAAGAAA
>NW_020954591.1:14331491-14410316 GCF_900497805.2 Vombatus ursinus | reverse complement strand
AAGGAAGGAAGGAAGGAAGGAAGGAAGGAAGGAAGGAAGGAAGGAAGAAAAAGAAAGAAAGAAAGAAAATTAGCAGGAGTTGAGAATTTCTTGCATGGTCCTCTTCCCTGATGTTTGTGTCTTGTAATGTTTTTGATTGTTGCTGATTATTTAATTCATAATAAAAGAAAAGGAAAAAAAAAAAAGAAGACAGTTTAAGAACATCACCTGGCAGGTGTTTCTTAGAGGTGAGGAAGGAGTGCATTCCAGCTGCTGGTGCCTCCCCTCCCCAAACCACCTTGTTTTCCACAGGTTCCCAAAGTGGGTGATACTGCCCCCTGGGGGTGCTGGAACAATCTGGGAGGCAGTAGTAGCCTCGGGTGCCATTGGGGAATGTTGAGTAAAAATAAGGGGGCAGTGGCAGCATAAGGAAAGAACAGAAGAAGAAAATTTTTGAAAAACTGTTCGTACACGTTTCATCTCTTGTGTAGCAGAGTTAAAGTCATAGTGATTACATTATTTTCCAAATAAACACACAAAATGCAAGTTATAACCAATCACTGGTCAAGTCTGCTGACAGGTCTTAACAAGCAAATGTTGGCAATCAAGAGTGTCGTGCATTGTTGGGAAGTCCAGCATGTATTGGCAGGAACATGTGAGTGTAATGACTTGCTTACAATACGATACTCTACAATTACATGATGGAATATTGTGTCGTCGAAATTTCAATGCAGGAAAAACCTACACATTTACAATAAATTATTAAATTTAAGATGTTTCATTTTCTTAAAAAATTATATTTTTTTTGGAAATGGCTCAAATTAAAAAAAAACATTAAAAGGTTAAAGAAAGTAGATTTTCAGGGGGGAACTGAGCAACTTTTTTTTGAAAAGGGGGCGGTAGGCCAAATAAGTTTGGGAACCTCTGTTCTATTTTGTCCATATATACTTTTATTCAAATGTGAGCTTCTTAAGGGTAAGCCTGTTTCATTTTTGCATTCGTATCTTTAGTGAATAGTCAACACTGTACCTGACACATTTTTTTGTTCATTTCAACAGCAGTTTTTTTTGGTAAAAAATAGGTTGCAGATTTTTAATGCTTTTGTTTGCTATGGGGAAATTTAAATAAAGACTAAAAGGTTTAAGTTCAAACATCTTTAGACAGTTTTTAAAAGGAACTTGAACCTTCTCAATTTCCTTCCCCACAAGTTGTTCTAAATTCTAATGTGCCAAACAAATTGTTAATTAAATGTTGAATTACTGTTTATTGATTATATCAAGCAAAATACTTATAGGTAGGTTAAGATTACAATTGTAATATGTTGGAATTGCATTTTTATGTACTATACACACTTTGAGAGACAATGTGGCATAGTGATTAAAGTTGGATTCAGTGTTGGGAGGACCGGGGTTCAGGTCCTATGTTTGACCTTGTGTCAAACCTTTTTTTCTTAAGGACCACACCTTAAACCCAAATCACTTTGGCTCTCACTGATTGGCCAACAGTAGGTCCCAGGCCAACCCCCACTTTGAGCCCTGATTGGCTGAGAGTGAACGTAAATAGCAATTGTTTCTATTTTGGCCAGAAACCCCATGGGTTTTCCCCTCCCAGATTGATTTTTTTTTTTTTGGACTAGGCAAAAGAGGCCATTCTCTGCCTTATTTCTTACCTAGCCTTAATCACTGAATGCATGTTGCTTCAGTCAAATTGAGGCCTGTTAAAGACCTTAGCTTAAAAAGGCCAAGGTCTCCTGCTGTATCCTGGACCATCTCCAGTTGTCCTGATCCATATCTGGCTATTGGCCCAGATGACTCCAGAGGAGAAAGTGAGGCTAGTGACTTTGCACAGCCCTCCCTCACTTAAATCCAATTCACTTGCATGTCATGGCATCACCTCCCTGATGTCATGATCCTCTTTGAGAGCGAAGGACAAACAACAACCTTTGACCTTGAGTAAATCATTAGTGTTTCAGTGCCACACAAAGTTTTCTCTGACTGTTAAGTTTCAGGGCATGTAAAGAATTAAATTGGTAGTGTATATTTCTTCAGTGGAGAGTTCCTTATGAAATCCCAGATCCAGTTTAAAATATTCAAAAATAGATATGGTCATATATCAGGGTTCTTTAAATAATGCATAAATAAGTGCATTTGTGTAGAGAGTATAGCCTGAGAGCTCCAACTCTGCCTTTTCCTGGGTGCATCACTGGACAAATTACCATTCTGGGCCTCTCTTACCTCATCTGTAAAATTAAGATGTTGGCAGAGATAATCTTTTAAGTCCCTTCTAGCTATAAAATTCTTAGACTGATTTTGGAGCTTAATTTACCAATTTAAAGTTATTATCTGGGTTATATTTTTCTTGCCTTCTCAATGGATAGGAGAGGGAGAAATTTTAGTACTAAAAACAAAATAAAATTTAATGGGAGAGAAAAATATAAAGTTATTATGGAGGCATAATATTTGTTTTTCCTTCAGACTTTTAATCAAATTTTAATTTGATAATGAGAAACACAAGTGGTATAGCCTGATGATTATGTTAAAAAACTCCTGAGAATTTAAATGGTGTATTTTTACAGCAAGTCAGAACAAGGGAGCTTTACCATTCTGTGTGACCCAGACATATACTCTGAGCATCTTAAAATCCAATAAGCACTTGTTAAGTGGGATCAATATTAGTCAGCAAGGCGTATCTCTGCAGAATTCATCTATTAAAACAAGCTGACAGTTTTAGAGTCTGAAGTGTTCATTGCTGATTTTTATGTTGAAAAATAATTCAGCTTTAGAGGAATTTAAAGATATGTTTGAAAAATTGTTGTACATCGTGGTCTTTATTGCATTATAAATAAGAAGTTTTTAAAGAAAATTTGTGATTTACAAGGACATCAATTTAACAAATGTTTGGTGTAGATTATAAACAGTAATAAACTTGTGGTAAACAGCTTGTGGACTTTATATGTTCATCACATACTGTGATTTCAGCATTGTTATAACTTAGGCTTGTCTCTTCCCCCACCCACCCACTCTGATCCAATTAAAGTGAAAAAGGAGAGTAATCAATATTCCAACAGTTTGTCTGGCAAGCGTTTTCTGATTTAATCACGGATTGCGGAATTGCCAGGGAGTATGAAGGAGGCATCTAACACTTAGCATAAGTTAAGTCACCTTCTCCTTTTACCTCTCAAGTTGCCCACTCCTGCTTTTTACCTCATTCTTTCTTGAGCTGCTTACTGACTTTCCTACACTTGGAGAATGACATTTTAAATTAGGTGGAAATTAACTTGGGCTTTGTCACTAGACCTGCCCCTAATAGACAAGATTCTGGATTTCTGGTAACTTCCCTTTCTTCTTTTTTGGTGTCCCATCACCTCTCTCAAGGCCCTTTTCTTTTTTCTTTTTTTTTGGTGAGGCAATTGGGGTTAAGTGACTTGCCCAGGGTCACACAGCTAGTGAGTGTTATGTGTCTGAAGCCAGATTTGAACTCAGGTCCTCCTGACTCCAAGGCCAGAGCTCTATCCACTGCGCCACCTAGCTGCCCCTCCAAGGCCCTTTTTTTACAAGGCCTTATTTTCACCTAGCTATATGCTAATCTTTTGTTACAGATTAATGAGAATCATGGAATTTAAAAAAAAATTAGAATCCATCTAATCTAACTCTAACCTAAAGTATGCATCCAATATTCTAGACAAGTATTCCAGCTCTGCTTGAACAATTTCTTTGACAAGGAACTCTAATGAGGTCCTTCTGTGTCAGATCATTCCATTTTTGGATAACTAATTATTAGGAAGTTCTTCCATATGTTGAACTGAAATCTACTTTATTAAGAGTCACAGACTTTTAGAACAAAAAACTGCCTGAGAAATAATCTAGTCAGAACCAATTTTGTTTTTTATTAATTTTTTAAAAATGTGTATATACCGTTTCACTTCGTTATTCACTCCCTAATTACTCTTTGTTCTCTTCCCCTCACCATATGGGACATTCCCATAAAAACAATTAAGTCCAATAGCTTACTAATGAGTAAGATCAACTATGTTAATTTCTGGTTTGTTAACAGAAAAGTTAACTTTACTACTATGGAACCAATATTGACCATTGCATTTGACCTGAGTTTTGTTAGCTTTTGGTGTTGTCTTCATTTATGTTTTGTAGTTATTGTGTATAGTTTTTGGTTCTACATTCTGTATTATGCATGTTTTTTTTTACAAGTTTTCCATAATTTCTTTGAATTCCTCAATTTGTTATTCAACGTGGCACAATGATATTTCATCACCTTCTTATAACGCAGTTTATATAGCCATTCTCCAAGGGTTGGGCACATGGTTAGTTATTGAAAACAGTGTTACTATGCATATTTTGCTCATATGGAACCTTTATTTCTGTCATTGAAATTGCTGAATAGGGGCAGCTATGTGGCGCAGTGGATAGAGCACGGGCCCTGACATCAGGAGGACCTGAGTTCAAATCTGGCCTCAGACCAAACACTTGACACTTACTAACTGTGTGACCCTGGACAAGTCACTTAACCCCAATTGCCTAATAAAGAAAAAAGAAAAAAAGAAAAAAGAAAAAAAAAGAAATCGCTGAATTAAGAGAAATGAACAGCAATAACTTTTCTTGTAAAATTCAAAATTAGTTTCTGGTATGGCTAGACTAATTCATCATACTAGGTTGTCTTCCCATGGCATTTCCAACATTGAATTTTTTGTCTTTTATCACCTTAGCCAATTTGTTAGATGTGAGGTGATGCTTTGGAATTGTTTTAATTGTCCTTTTCTGATTACTAGTAATTTTGAACAATCTTTCAGATAATGTTCATACTTTTTTTCTGAAAACTAATTCTTCATATCTTTACATCACTTGAATCCTTGATGAAAGCTCTTAAGATTCACCATTCACCATAGATTTTTGTGAGATTTTTTATGAAATGATTTTTATGAAATGAAAGGATTTTTCCACTTATTTTCTTTTGACTTTAAAGCTACATTGATTTTATTTATGTAAGTTCTTTTAAAATTTTACATAATTGAAATAGTCTGTTTTGTCTTTTCTAATCTCCTCTATCCTAGATCTGGTTATGTATTCTTTTTCTACCTATAGTTGTGAACTATAGGACCTTTCATTCTAAACTTTTTATATTACATAATTTGCCCATGTAGAATATAACATGACATATGTTAAAAGAAGCTGATTTAAGTGTATTTTTCACTTCAACTTTCACAAGTTGGCATCTGGGTTTTACAGTTTTATCTTCTTGTAGCATTCTCATTTTATAATGTAGAAACTGAGGCTCAGGAAAGAGAAATGAAGTCACCTAGTAAGTGGGATTTGAACTTGATTTCTTAAATATAATACCATGATGGTACCTTGATGATTCATAGTTGCCACCCATTGGTCCAAGTTCTACTATACATGCAGAATTATTACTATTACTTCTTCCATACCATAGCCTTTCAGTAATTTATCTTGTCTTTTATGAAAGCTCCGACTTTGTCCCTTATGTCTTCCCTTTTCCAAGATGGAACATATATTTTCTTAAAACAACCCTTACATGACATAACTTCCAGCCCTCTCACACTGGTCATTGCTCTCTTGGTGTATTCTAGAATGGTTACTGATTAGGTGCAATAGTTGTAGGGTTATTTTCATTTGTTAGGAGATTCTTAAAGAATCCAAAGTCTTCAGTATAAGAGGGAATGAATCCGTAATGGTAGGACTTCAGATATTGTAATGGATAGTGGCAGAGATATTTTTAAGTAGGAGACACTGTTCAGTGATCTTCTGCTCTGCTGGATCCTGATTTTCTTGAGAGATTTGGACCAGGGTCTTTCAAACTGTAGATGCAGGATCCTATGCTATAAAGGCTTTCTTGACCTTCATAGCCAGAAGGTGGCATTGGGGGATGTGAAATGGGAATAGGACGAGACTTGGACACTATGGTTTCTGACTCTGATTCAGTGATCTTTACACACACAGATTGAGAAATGTTGCATAAAATCAATCAATTAATCAGCATATACTGAGTGCTGACCACGTGCCAGGCATTGTGAAAGACGTTGAAAATTCAAAGACCAAAGTCATAGTCCTTTCCCTCAAGGAATTTCCGTTCTTCTATCTGGGAGATAACGTATTCATATATATACATACAGAATATTTGCAAAATGAATGCAAGGTAATTTTGTTGGAGTAGGCACTAGAAGCTGGGTGGTAGGGCAGTTAGGAAAGACTTGGGGTTGAAGGTAATGCTTGGGCTGTTTGATTACTGAAATAAACAAAGGATTCTAAAAGATGTGGAGGGAAAACTTTCTATTCATGGAGACATAGCCAGTGATAAAGCACCAAGATGGAGTGTGTTGGGTGGGGAACAGCAAGAAAGCCAGTTGGGCAGAACTATAGAGCATAAGAAGGGGGGCAGTGTATAATAAATCTGGGAAATAGGCTTTCTATGTCAAAGAGAAGAATTTATGTTTGACCCAAGAGGTCCAATGCAGTAGTCTGTGGAGTAGGGGAGTGAAGTGGTTAGAACAGCATTTTCTCTGCCTGTCCTCCCTGCCTGGAATGTTTTCCCTTCTCACTTCTGCCTGCTGGCTTTCCTGGCTTCCTTTAAGTTTCAATTAAAATCCCATCTTCTACGAGAAGCCTTTCTCAGTCCCTCTTAATTCTAGTGCCTTTCCTCTGTTAATTATTTCCTATCTTTCCTCCACATAGCTTAGTTGTACATATTGATTTGTTGTCTTCCCAATTAGATTGTGAGCTTCTGGAGGACAGGTATTCTTTTGCCTCTTGTTGTATCCCCAAAGTTCATTGCATTTCTTGGCCCTCAATATAAGTTTACTGACTGTTGTCTGTGCTTTAGGAAAATCACTTTAGCCGTTGAATGAAGGACAGATTGGAGTGAGGAGAGAATTGAGGAAGGCAGAAAGATGACAGAATGATAGTAATGCTTTAGGTGGGGTGTATGAGGTGTTCAGGTAAGATTAGCAGCTGTAATGTGAAGGCTTGCTGAACCCTTTTCAGAGCTGCTCATTTACCTTTGTTGTCCATCTGTCACCCAACTCTCACCTGTGGCTCCAAAAAATTGTAATGTGAGTAGCAGCCATACCCAGGTAAAACTGTCTTGGCAGACCAAATAAATCAGGTTGAGGGTAACCTATAGGCCTTGAACCTGTTGGTGAGTTAGGGGGTTGTCTATCCCAAGTATATGAAAACTTCCCTTGGGTGGAATGGATGGATAAGAACAATTCTAATGCCATGAATGCAGCTGAAACAGGTGCTGTGGAGTGCTTATAGCTTGGTCAGATTTTGAGGAAGCCAAAGTCATCCTCTGCATCCCAGGACATTACCACTCTTCTTAACTTTTGTCTTGCACCTGGACTTCAGTGCCTCTAGAAGAGAAGATGAGGGACTTTGTGCAACTTTGTCTCACTTACATCTAATTCACATGCAAGTCATCACTCCCTGATATCATTGGTCCTCTTCAAAACAAAGGAAAAACAACAATGCTTTAGGCCAGACATAATGAGGGCCTAAACTAGAGTGAAGAGAGAGATGGGGTTGGATGCCAGTGCTGTTGTGAAAGTAGAAAAAAAGATTTTCCAACTAAATGGATATGTGGGGCAAGGGAGAGCTGAGGAGTAATTGATAAGGCTGAGATTATGAACCTAGATGGAATGTGATAGGAGGGAAGGTCAGAAGAGTGATGCATTTTTTTTGGGGGGGGGAAGATAAAGTCTTGTTTTGGACATGTTGAATTTGAGATGGCTGGGGGACATTGGGTCCAAAATGTCCTGTAAGTAACTGGTGTGTTACTGAAGCTCAGTGATGGATAGGATATATATATATATATATCCTAATATCTTAGGCTGGATATATAGATCTGTGAGTCATCTACATAGAGATGATAATTGAACCTATAAAAGCTGCTGAGATCACCAAGTGAGAGAAGAGAATAGGGGTCAAAAGAGATCCTTGGAGTATGCCCACAGGTATGGGTATGAGATGGATGATGAATCAGCAAAGGAGACAAGGAAAGGGCTGATAGAGAGGAGGAGAACCAAAAGAAGGATTGTTATGAAAACCCAGAGAAGAGAGAGTATCCAGGGGGAGAATTGCTATAGGGAAATCAAGAAAGATCAGGACTAAAAAAGGGCCTGGTAATGTTGGAGATGACAGTTGCAGTTAAATGCTGAGGTCAGATATCAGACTGCAATGTTAAGAAGTGATTGAATGGAGAGAAAATGGAAGCCAGAGTGCAGAGCTTTTTCTTTTTTAATGGCTTGGCTGTGAATGGAAGGTGAGATATGAGATGATAGCTTGAGGGCATGGAGGGTCCAAGGATGGTGTATTTATGGACAGGAGGAAGGAGTCACTAGATAGGAAGAGATTAAAGATTAGAGTGAAGATATGATTGTTGGGAGCAATCAGCTAGAGAAGACAGATGGGAGAGATGAGATTTAGAATATATTTAAAGAGTATATTCTTAACCTTGGTGAGAAGGGCCACTTCTTTTTCAGGGAATGGAATAAAGTTGGAGTTACTAGAGGATTTTTAACAAGGTATATTAAGAGGGAAGGGAAGGGAAGTAAACAGGCTTTTATGGAGTACCTACTACATGCCAGCCACTGTGATAAGTGCTTTACAAATATTATCTCTTGATTTGAGAGTTGCAGAAGAGAGAGCTCATGGTAAGTGGACTGTATTTTCTCAATAAAAGTATGAGGTAACATCCTTAGCTAAGAGATTGGGGGATGGAATAGTTTATGGAGGTTTGATGAGAGGAGAGGTTTGAAACAGGCTTTGGTGAATAAAATAGATTCAGTTAAGGAAGTATAAAAAGATTGACTTGATACTGTGAGGGTCCAGTTGAAATTATATGACTTCAATTTGGAACCAATCAGCTTAGTTGGGTGATTTCTTCCAGCTTTATTCAGTTGCATTTGAGTAGGAGTGGAGGAGGCAGATGATGGCAATAACTTAGGGTTGGGGTTTGGTAAGTCATGGGATAATGAGGCAAGGGATTTGAGAGTAGAGGACAGTATAGAACTGAACTGGTTAATGAGTGAGATTGGAAAAGGAGAATGCAGTAGGAGCAGAGATAATGTCCTGGGAAGCTACTCAGGAGTGTAGGAATTGGAGGTATGGGTGAGGAGCAAGAATAGATGTAGGAGTGATGAGTCATAGAGAGAGATGGAAAGATAGGAAATTATTATCAGATGAGGGAATGTCATAGGTTTTCATATGGAAGTGAAATATTTGTGGTTGTTGGCAAGATCAAGGGTATGATCATCTCTGTGTGCAACTGAGGTGAATTGGAAGAGTAGGATATAGAAGCTGAAGAAATTGAAGAATAAGGTAGACTTTTTGAGGCAATATCAATATATGGGCTGAAAAACCCTTATGTATAACCCTTATTATATATACTGTCAAATTTCAACTACTTTTGCCCATTTAAACATATTACTATGCTTACCTGAACAGTGAGGTCCTTTTTTTGTTGTTCAGTTGTTATCAGTCATGTCTGACTCTTCATGACCACTTGTGGGGTTTTCTTTGCAAAGATACTGGAGTGGTTTGCCATTTCCTTCTTCAGCTCATTTTACAGATGAGGGAATGGAGGCAAACAGAGTTAGGTGACTTGCCCAGGGCCACACAGCAAGTAAATGCCTGAGGCCAGATTCGAAACAAAAAAGTCGAGTCTTTCTGACTCCAGGCCTGGCACTCTATCCACTGCACCACTTAGTGGCCCCATTCTAGGGAAAGGTATATTATTGATTTGCTCTCTGTCACCTCTGAGATCCCACATTGGCACTGTTTTTATTAAGGCAAGAATTTTGCACCTTTTAAATTAGAAAATGTCGCATTTTCACAGAAAAAAATGTTTGTAAGAATATAGTAAGTAAAACAGTATTTTGGCCCTGTTTTAGGAAATACGTTTTTAATTGGAGTCATATAGGAATTAATGATGAAAAAATTACATAACTGGGAGTTTTTGTTATGTCTACCCTTTTCTCTCTTTCTTTCTCTTCCTCTTTTTCCTTCCTTCCTCTCCTTCTATTCCAAATACTTCACCTTGGAAGTTTTCACAAAGGTTTATTGTAGCATATTTTAATAAAAATAAATTTTATTTTAAAAAAATTACACAAGAATTCTTAAACAGATTTTAAAATAGTTTGAAAACTCAGAACCCTCTTTTTCCATTTCCATTCTCATTCACACGGAGCAATCTAGAAGGTCCTGTGTTTGGGATGAAAAACTGTCACAGTTAGAACAGGATTAAAATGTCAGCATCTTCTTTTGTTAATACTTTAATCTGGTAACTATTTGCCCTAGAGAAGACAAAGTAAACTGAAATCCCCTGGGTGTAAATGTTTTGTGCACCATGGTTATTAGTGTTGTATTTGTAGGACCTGGATTAAGGAGACTGTTTCTAAAGGGTAAAAATGTAATATTGATGTATAGAACAGTTTTCATGTACAGATTTATTAAAAATGAGCAACTTAATTGTTAGGCAAAAATTAGAAACTTGTACCCTTGTCATGGATATTATGGTTATATTGAAGTATCTGATAGTAGAGTATTTCCAGTTGAATTGGAAAATCTTGGAGTGGGAAGAAATTTCAAAAATCAAGCTTGAATTTTCTAAATCTTTGTCAATTGCCACTTATTATCTGTGTGACTTTGGGCAAATTACTTCACCTTTCTGGGTTTCAGCTTCCTCTTGTGTAAAATAGGGGGTTTAGACTAGATTACCTTTTAATTTCTTTCTAACTATAGCTCTATGACCCTCTGATCGTTTTAGTTCCTGTCTAAAATCCTTATTAGTGTATTTGCATGCTTCCCATTTTTTGCTAGCTTCTCAGTCTCTGCTTTGACACTGACATTTTCTTGTTTCCTGAATCCCTAATTCTAAATGACCCACTGTTGTCATGACCCAAGCATTGCCGTTTGAGTTGATATTTGCTCAGACAACTAATGTTGGAATCACTCACTGTACAAAAGGAGCAGATGTGTTGTAGGATGAATAGCAAAATGCTGTTCTGTATGCATAGAAGAATAAACAAAAGCAGAGATATGGTCTTGGGGTGGAACGAGGGACAGGCCACTGTCTGGGTATAAAAAAGCTATCTTTTTGAACTTGGGGCTCATTGACTATTCTGTTCCATACCTAGTAAATTCTGGTGCTTGATAATTCTTAATATTAATTAAGGTGACATTTTTCTTATAATTGGGATTTGTAAGCTAGCAAGGACCTTTTTTCTGCATAAAAATCACATCACAGTATGAAAACTAAAAAAACATTAGGGTTGTATGTCTGATGACTGCTATATTTAATGCTAACATATCAGCTGTTGTTATTAGCCTTTCATTTTCCAAAAGGACCAGTGTAAACTGGATTTAAGTGAGATAGAATTGCACAAAGTTGTCAGCCTCACTCTCTCTCTTCCAGAGTCACCAAAGTTCAGTAGCGAGACACAAATCAAGATGGCTAGTGATGGCCCAGGATGCCTGATGTCTTTGAAGTCTGACTAAGCTCTAAGCACTCCACAGTGCTTGTTTAAGCTGCCTTCATGGCCATTGGAACAAATCGTTTTCATCTACCCATTGTACTAGGGGAGGTCTTCACATGTTTGGGGTAGACATTTACCTAATTCTCCAATCGGTTTGAGGCCTGTCAGTTACCCTCAACCTGGCTTAGTCTGTCTGCCGAGATGGTTTTAGGAGAGTGTGGCCCTTGTGCATGCTACAGCTTCTTGCAGCCACAGGTGAGAGTTGGGTGACAGGTGGACACCAAAGGTGGATCAGCAGCCTTGAAAAGGGCTCATCAAGCCCCTACACCAGGTGCCAGTCCTCCCTGAATACCCCATACACCCAACATGCCAGGATGATTTTGTTGAAGTACTTGGAGCAATGTGTTGTCTTCAAAAGCCACATTTTGATATGCTCTCTGTTGCTGGGAGTTATAAATCATAACATTTGTTAGAGTGGTCTGTTTGTGAGATATGGCTTTATCATGCTCAAGGTCTTCATAAATCCTGCAGGTATACAGTGTCTCAAAAGTTCTCACATTTGCTTGATACCATGGGCTCTCTCAGATTATGTGATGATAAATTGATGTATTAAAATGCTTTCTGTGAATTATCCTTCACATTAAAGTATGCTAATAGGAAGGTTAGCTCTAAAGAATGATTTCTTTATCATTTTTATAGGTTGAAATGACATCTTCCTATTCTAAGTTCATATCCAGAAATCTATAGATTTAAAAGCCTCCCATTTCTTCCTTATATAAATAGAATACAGATTTCATTGTACATTCTAAATAAAACCTGAATGCTAGTATCATGAGAGACATTATGATCTAGTAGGGAGAGCCCTGGACTCTAAGGAGTCCTGGAATCATTTACCAGCTCTGATGTTCTGGGATCTACTGCTAGTCAGTTAACCTCTCTGATCCTGTTTTCTTTTCTTTTCTTTAAAAAAAAAATTAATTAATTAATTTTTAGTTTTCAACATTCACTTCCACAAGATTTTGAGTTTTCAATTTTCTCCCCCTCCTTCCCTTCTCTCCTTTCCTAAGCAGCATGCAGTCTGGTATAGGCTCTACTTATACATTCATATTAAACATATTCTCACATTAGTTATGATGTAAAGAAGTATTAGAACCAATGGGAGGAACCACAAGAAAGAAGAAATGAAACAAAACAACAAAAGAAAAAAAGAGATCAAATAATATGCTTCCATCTGCATTCAAACTCCATAGTTCTTTCTCTGGATGTGGATAACATTTTCCATCGTGAGTCTTTTGGAGTTGTCTTAGGTCCTTCCATTGCTTAGAAGAGCCAAGTCTATGAAAGTTAGTCATCTCATAATGTGGCTGTTATTGTGTACAATGTTCTGCTGGTTCTGCTCACTCCACTCGGCATCAGTCCATAAAAGTCTTTCCAGGTTTTTCTGAAGTCTGCTTGCTCATCATTTCTTATAGCACAATAGTGTTCCATTACATTCATATACCACAACTTGTTCAGCCATTCCCAATAGATGGGTATCCCCTTAATTTCCAATTCTTGGTCACCACAAAAAGAGTTGTTATAAATATTTTTTGTACATGTGAGTCCTTTTCCCATTTTTGTGGTCTCTTTGGGATACAGACCTAGAAGTGGTATTGCTGGGTCAAAGGGTATGCACAGTTTTATAGCCCTTTAGGCATAGTTCCAAATTGCTTTCCAGAATGGTTGGACCAGTTCACAACTCCACCAACAATGTATTAGTATTCCAATTTTCCTACATTTCTCCAACATTTATCATTTTCCTGTTTTGTCATGTTAGCTAATCTGATGGGTGTGATGTGGTACCTTGGAATTGTTTTGATTTACATTTCTCTAATCAAGAGTGATTTAGAGCATTTTTTCATAACTATAGATAGCTTTAATTTCTTCATCTGAAAATTGCCTCTTCATACCCATTGACTATTTATCTGATCCTGTTTTTCATCTGCAAAATGGGCAGCCACACAGGGATGCTGAGAGGAAAGGACTTTGTGAAAATTAAGTTGACATACCAATGGATACTCTAATTATTTTTAATAATGATAGTGTTTGAAATTGAGAATACTTTGAATTAGATTGACAGCTAAGAATTGGAATCCTAATCCAACCCCTCTTTTTACAATTGAAGAAATTGAAGCCAAGAGAGATTAAGTGATTTGCCAAGGTTATATAAGTGGTAAACTGGCAACCAGGATTTGAACCCAGGTCCTTTAATGACAAATTCAGCACCCTTTCCATTGTACTACATTATCTTCCAATTAAAACCTATCCTGTTGCATTTGAATTTATCCTTTGGATAAATTTTCTAGAGAGGTATAAGTTCTTTAAACAAAATTATCAAAATAACATCTTCAGCAGTTCTCTATTCATTGTAGTTTGTGCCTGGAAAATGTTAATATTCATTTGATACAGATGCCATTGTATTCAGCCTCTCACAAACCAAATTGATTCCTGATACCCTTAGGAATGGAAAGTCTAATGAATTTGGCTTTGACTCCCTCCCTTGATTAGCATTTAGTTGGATTTGTTTTGCCTGTGGGGTGTGGTTGGAGTAACTAATGGACATGTTATACTCTGTGCACAGACAGAATATCATAAAAAAATATTCAGAGGGATTGAATACTTCACTAGTGGGAAGTGGTGGGATAGAAAGAGTTCTGCCATTAAGCTCCTGTGCCATCACTTTAGCCAAGTAGAGCATTCAAAAACAAATATTGCAGAGGAATAAACATTTTGTACTTGGCTAAATCACCAAGCAAAAATGAAAAATAATTTTAATTTCAGATTGAAAATTTCTGCCAAAGGTGAACATTCTTTTCCTCATGAGTGAGTAATATTAAGATCACTGGAAAAACTTTCAGTTGAGATTTTCATAAACAGCTTCACAGAGATGCTGGTGCCTGTGTTGTGTCTTGTAGTATGAGAGGGGTTTCAAGTTATGAGAATTTAATTTCAAAAGTTCAATTCATTAATGAAAATGAAAAAATGAAAGAGTTCAATTCACTAATAGGGACATAACTAGAAATTTCAGCATAAGAGATAAATTCATTTTTATTATTTATTTATTATTATTGTTATGTCAGTGAATACTACTCTTTGGAATATAGGAAAAGACTCACATGAATTTTGATAAAATCATCCAGTGGCAAAAAGATTCCAAGTGTAGTGGTGAATGGGCTTATTCCATTAGTGTCTGAAGGGTATTAAAATTGGAGTTAGAATTAGCAATGGGTAACATGGCTGGGGCTTTGTCCTTGTCACCAACATCTGGAGTGATGGAAGGCATGCTTCTCCTCTGCCCGCCTTAGCAAAACACTGGCAAGCCAAAGGCCCATCCCTTTCCTTGCCTCCATGTTGACCTTCATCTCTGAGGATCCTATTCCCAAAACTTTCTCCTGGGGGCTTGACTTCTCATAAGAGGACCTACATCATGCAGGATGTCCAGCAGAAAGGCAAAGGCAGCACATGCTGACTGCTTGCTTCCCTCACCCCAATTGTTACAGTTAACCCAGTTTTCCTCTGCCTTCCTTTTTCCCTACATTGTCTGGCTCCCTTGTTAGGCTCCCTTTTCGTCTTAGATCTCATCCTCTCACATTACTTCCATCTCCTGGTACTCACTGAAGTCATCTTACTTCTCAAAGAGGCAGCATGGTGCAGAGGAAAGATTGATTGATTTGTTATCATGAGACTTTAATTTAGATCCCTGCTCTGCCATTTACTGTCTGTGTGACCTTGAATAAAACAGTCATCCTGGGTGTAATGAGATAATTGAACTAGGTGAGCTTTGACATCCCTTCTAGCCCCACATCTATAATCCTGTGACTCTTGTGATCTGTAATTCCCATGATAACTGTCCCTTGACTCCCATTCCAAGGCTTGCTGACTTCTTCTTTCATACCCTTTGACCTTCTCTCACATCCAGTACCAGGTAGAATTACTGACGTACTCCCTGTATCCTACTGCCACTTTCAGATCTGCCACCATCACTCAGCAACCGTAGCTCCATCTTTTCCAGATTCTTACTGCTATCATTTATGGATCTCTGGGTCACTCTCCTGCCTTTTCATTAAGTGGAGGACCTACCTCATATTCTTCTTCTCCACCCCAGTCATTATTTTTCTTTCTCCTCCCCACAAACAACCTGGCCTTTTAGGTCCCTTAATGCCTCTTAATTCTCATGACTTACTTCCTGTCTGATCAACCTCTGAATTATGTTTCTCCTCATCCCTTACAGGGATTTAAGGCCCCTTATGGGAAGGCAGGCCAGAGAGAGAGATCTGGCCATAGGGCCCTTGGCTGGGGCAGTCATTGTGGGGGCCAAGCAATAGAGCAGGCTTATAGGGCTTGCCATTATGGCTTTTCTTAGGGGGGAAGGAGGAGAGGAAGCATTCCTTCCCTCAGTCCAGATGTTGTTGCTTAGGACAAAGCCCTGACAATGCTGCCCATTGCTAATTTTAGCTCTGATTCTAATCCTCATTAGAAGTTAATGGAATGAGTCCATTCACCAATGAGCTTGGAAACCATTGGAAGATTTTATCAGAACTCATGGCTACACTTTCCTTGGAATTAAAAAAGTATAGTGTTCACTGGCATAAAAACAACAACAGCAACAACAATAATAACTATTTCAAAGTTTACAAATTACATATATGAATATTGTATTTCTTACCTTCTTAATGGGTGGGGAAGGGGGAAGAAAGTAGGAAGAAAAGTTGGAACCAAAAATAAAACAATAAATAAATAAAATAACAAATAATAAAATTTAAAAATTAAAAAAAACCAAAGAATACTTGAGATGGAATGAGTAGATTAAATGCTTGATTAATTGGGAAAGAATTCCATATTTGGTGAGGACCACAATGGTTCATGTGATGGATCTGAAGGCTTTGTCCAGCAGTCATAGGAATCAAAAAGGTATACAGCTATTGCTGTTGAGGAGAGACTTCTATGACCTCTGTCTGTACCCTTATACCCAGTCATTCATTCCGTAATATGTGTAGGAAATAGAGGCCTTGTGTGAGATTGGGTACATGTAGCAACGCAACACATTTTTTCAACAAGAAAAAGCCAACTCTTAAAGTATTTTACCATTGTACAGAATATTTGTATTTGAGGGACACAAAAATGTAGTGGAAATATCCTAGATTTAGAGGCAGGAGCCTTGGATTAAAATCACTCACTTGCTGTGTGACCTCAGCTAACATCCTCATGTCTGAGGTTTAGGATTATATTACCAACTCCACATGGGGAAGGGTCTAGAAAAGTTGTCTTAAACATTTCCAAGAATGTAGTATGTCTGTTATCATTGAAACGATCAATTTCAGTCTTTTCTGACTCTGGAAGAAAACAACACTGAATGACTAAAAACAGTCTGCCCAAGCAGCTGCTGTAGGAAGAGCTGAAACAGAATAGCTGCAAAACCAAATGGGCAGAGTTCTAAAAACACACTGGCACAAATGTTTACAATTGAACAACTAATGAGATGGAATGTTTGTTAAGCACCTGCTATGTGCTAAATGCTGGGAATACAAAGATGAAAAAAAAATAACCCAGCCCCTCCTTTCAAGGAGTGTAGTGGAGAGGAGAGACAGATGCATTGATAACTGTAATACAGGTCAGAAAGTGATGTAGTGTGAAGGAGAGGTCAAAACAAGTAACCTGAAAGATCCAAGGAGGGAGAGAGAATCCCTGCTAGCTAGGCTATAGGGGAGGCTTCATGGATGAGTCAACATCTGAGCTAGGCTTGAAAGCAGGAGAGCAGTATTAGAGAGTGGGAATGGAAGAATGGGGAAATTTGTTCCAGGTTTAATGATGGACTATGCAATGGCATGGAAGTAGGAGAAGAACATGGCATGAGATTGGGAAACAGTGGTTAGAATAGTTTAGCTAGAATATACAAGGGGGAACACTGGGAAACAAAGCTTGAAAGGTAAATTGAAGCCAGTATGGAGAGGGTCTTGAAAACCAAACCAAAAAAGCTTGCATTTAATACTTTGCAAAGCAAATCTCAAAGGGGATAGAACATGTGAAGTGCTTTGTAGACCTTAAAGCACTGTGTCAGTTGTTATCATTATTAGAAACTCCAAGAGATGAAGGTTAGGAGCTATTACAAATGTTGGCAAAGGGGAAGAGCCAGGAGATAAGGAAACCAGTTATCCAACAGTTATAAAGTCCAGGAATGGGATAATGAGGAAACTGATTTGAGAGAGATTTTGGAGGTAGAATAAAGAGGACTTGATAATTGATGAGATACTGTGGTGAGAGGCAGTGAAGAATCATGTTAAGACTCACTGTGATTTTAAACTTGAGGGACCTGTAGAAGAGTGAAATTCAGCAAAAAAGAAGTTAAGAAGAAGGGAAGATATTGGAGGCATGGTGATGATGAACTCTTTTTTGAAAATTGGTTTTGAAGTGTCAGATGTGATATCCAAGCAGACATATCAGGTAGGCAGTTGGAAATGTGGGACAAGAGGTCAGAGCTCCAGATACAGATCTGTGAGTCATCTGCCTAGCTGATAATTGAAAGTGTGGGTGTAGATGAGATTGCCAAGGAGAAAATACAGAGGAAAGAAAAAGGTCAAGGAAGGAGCTTTGGCTAATGACCACACTCTAGGGAACCAGATAAGGGAACTAACAAAGTAATGGTCAGAGAGGTGGGAGGAACAGGAAAGAACAGTGTCACAAAAGGTAAGTGGTGAGAAAAGATTCAGGAAAAACAGAGGGGTTAATGCCAAATATTTCAAAAAGATAAAGGAGATTCGAAAAGATCAAGGAGAATAGGGACTGAGAAGAAACCATTAGATTTATCAATTAGGAGGTCACTGGTAACCTTTGAGAAAACAATTTAAATAAAGTAGTAGGGACAAAAACCAGACTGGATGGTTCTGAGAGTGAATAGATAGGGTAAGGGCAGAGGTATGTATAGCAGACTATTCTTTCTTGTAGATTAGCAGTGAAGGGGAAATAAGAGAGAATGTGAACACAGAAGGTTCAAGGAATAACATTTTTAAGATAGGGGAAACATGGATATGTTTTTAGGCAGAAATGAAGAAGACATGAAGAGGGAGCAGTTAAATATATGTATATACATATATACATGCACACATACACACATATCTGCATACATATGTGTGTGTATATATATATATATGTATATATGTATGTATGTATATGAAAGGTGCTTTATCTGAAGTCAGAAAGCCCTGATTTCAGCCTCAGACACTTACTAGCTGTGTGACCCTGGGCAAGTCACTTAACTTCTATATGCCTCAGTTTCCTTATCTATAAAATGTGAATAATAACAGCACCTTCTTCCCAGGGTCTTTGTGAGGATAAAATGAGATAATAATTTAAAGTATTTTGCAAACCTTAATGCACTACATAAATGCTATCATCATCATCATCATCATTATCATCATTATTATTGTTATATAGTCTTAGAAGGTGATGAGCTTAGGGACATGTGTTGAGTGGTTAGAGTCAGCAAAGAGTTATGTTACCTCATCTGACACCAGAGGAAGGGACAAAGTGTGGTTAATGACAGACTTCTGAAGCCATGGAGTAGAGGAATTCTGAATTCTCACCATGACTGACCTGTTTCTTTAGCCAAGTAGGAAGCAGGTCATTTGTTGAAGGATTGGTAGGATGATGCTTGAGAGGAAGTTTTGAATAGCTTTTGAGAACAGTATGATGGTGAATTAGTAGATTACTAAAATGATTACTTTATAGGCTTGTGAATTGAGTTAAGGTTAGGAATCATACATTTATAGTAGATAATTTCCAGACTTCCTCCAGTAGCACTTTCCCGCTGGGAAGTAGGAACAGCAACAACTACAATGAGGATGACAATGGCAATAATAAATGCCTCAGAGGGGTTCTCCAGGATTATGGATGCTCAGGGTGGGAACAACAAAAGTCAAGGGGGCAAGGGATGCAAGGGTGGATGAGACCCTTGAAACTAGTTAAAATGACCAAACATATGCAGGATGGGAAGTGAAGCCCTTACAGAGGTGATAGACTAGGAGGACGGGGAGGAATCAAGGGTTAGGAGGCCCTAATGAAGGAAGACCTCAGTAATTCAGTCACTGAGTATTTATTAAGTGCTTGCTATGTGCGAGGCACTGGGCTAAGTGCCTAGAAAAAAAAAAAAGGAGTAGAATAAAAAGAATGGTGGAAACATAGTCCCTGCCCTCAAGGAGCTTACATTCTAATGGGAGTGGTATTGCAAACTCAACATGGCCAAATCAAGACTCACTGTCTTTCTTTCTAAACCCTTATATCTTCTGAAATAGCTGTTATTCTATTAATCAACTATTGAGGCTATTACCATCATCTCAGTAACCTAGGCTTACAACCTTGGTATCACCCTCAACTCCTCCCACCACCCCACATATCTAGTCTCTTGCCAAATCTTGTTTTTCACCTTTACAACATCTCTCATGTACATTCCTTTTTTCAGTTACTAGCATTTTTATTAGTTTTTATTAGTCTCTCCCACTTCCCCCACCACCACTGGGCACATTAAACACACACACACACACACACACACACACACACACACACTCACATTCCTTTAATATAGAGTTGCATAGTTCAGTAAAACAAATCTCCATATCAGCCACATCTGAAAATGTATGTCACTTTTTGTGCTTTTAGTTCATTACCTTATCATTGAGTTGATAAAATTTTTTAATGTATTATGTTATCATCATATAAATTGTTCTCCTAGTTCTGCTCATTTCATTCTGCATCAGTTTACTCTTTCATTATGTTTTATGATAATAATATTCCATTATATCCATAACCATTCTTCAATAGGACACTCATTTATTTTCCAATTTTTGGCTACCACAGAAAACTATTACAAATAATTTTGTATATATAGATCCTTTCCATCTTTATTTCTTTGGGGTATAGGGCTATTCATGATCTAGCTAGGTTAAAAGGTATGTACAATTTTCTAACTTTCTAGGCATAGTTCAAAATTGTTTTCCAAAATGCTTGGACCAATTCAGCCCCAACAGTATAGTAGTATACCTGTTTTCCCCCAATCTTTCTAACATTTGTTATTTTTTTATTTTGTCTTCTTGGTCAGGCTTATAGGTCTGAGGTGGATCCTCGAAGTTGCTTTAATATATATTTCTCTAATTACTAGTCATTTAGAATATCTTTTTTCCCATAAGATTGTTGATAGTTTGGATTTCTTTCTTCGAAAGCTTCACGTTCAGATCCTTTGCTCTATTGCGGAATGGCTCCTGGCCTCTTTCAATACTTAGCTAAAATCCCACCTTGTACAGGAAGACTTTCCTGTCTTCCCTTTCCCCACCAGCTGCCAGTGTTTTCCCCTCTGAGATTATCTTCCATCTATTCTGCATATATGTACCTGGTTATTTTCACGTCTTTCTTGCCATTAGAATATGATTTCCTTGAAGACAGTTATGATTTTGTATGCCTTTCTTTGTATCACTCTCACTTCAGTCAGTCAAATGGAAGAGCACAGTTGATAAAACATTGGGCCTGGAATCAGGAAGACTTGAGATTGAATCCTATCACAGACACTTATTAGTTGTGACTGTAGGCAAATTGCTTAACTTTTTTTGACCTCTGTTTCCTCATCTGTAAAATGGTGATAATAATAGTGATACCTATATATCAGGGTTATTATGAAGATCAAATGAGAATAATATTTGTAAAGCTCTTTGCAAACCTTAAAGTACCATATAAATTCTAACTATCATCATTATTACTATTATTCCAGAACCTCACACAGAGCTTGCCACATATTAAATGCATAATAAATGATTGTTGGTGATGTAAAGAGCACTCTAAAAATACTTTTTGAACTGAATTGTGTTTTTTAGAACCTCAAGAAGGATATAGAAGGTGTTTTTTTAAGTAGGTAATTTCTACCTCCATTTTTATTTTTCTTGGGGAGAGAAAAGTAATGAACATGATCACCTCTGAAATTGTAGAATAGTTAACTTATTTATTTGGATAGTATAATAAAACAAGTCACGAGACTGTGATTAAACAATGTTAAAGTAAAAAGTACTTCCCTCTTGAGGAACAAATGGTGCAGAATAGTATCTTTATTACAATAGACAAACCTTGTGAATAAATTGGAAGCAGTGGCCATAATGTATTTTTGGACTTCTTTAAGTTTTTTATTTTTTTCTTCCAATAACATTCTCATTAATGAAATTGTTGATTATTTCTATGATTTGTTCTTTGACCCATTGATTCTTTAGGATTAGATTATTTAGCTTTCAATTAATTTTTAATCTGTCTTTCTACTTCCCTTTGTTGAACGTAACTTTTATTGCATTTATGATCCAAAAAGAATACATTTAATATTTCTGTCTTTCTACATTTGATATTTGAGGGTTTTACACCCTAATACGTGGTCAGTTTTGTGTATGTGCCATGTGCTGCTGAGAAAAAGGTATATTCCCTTCTGCTCCCATTCAGTTATCATATCTAACTTTTCTAATATATTCTACTTACCCCCTTAGTTTCTTTCTTGTTTATTTTTCAGTTGAATTTATCGAGTTCTGAGAAGAGAAAGTTGAGGTCTCCCACTAGTATAGTTTTACTGTCTATTTCTTCCTGTAACTCACTTAACTTCTCCTTGAGAATTTGGATGCTATCCCACTTGGTGCATATATGTTTAGTATTGATATTGCTTCTATGGTACTTGTTAGCAAGATGTAACTTCCTTCCTTATCTCTTTTAATTAGGTCTACTTTTTGCTTTTTCTTTGTCTAAAATGAGCATTGCTACCCCTGCCTTTTTTTTACTTCAGCTGAAGCATAATAGATTCTGTTCTAGCCTCTTACCATTATTCTGTGTGTGTCTCTCTGCTTCAAGAGTGTTTCTTGTAAACAATGTATTGTTGGATTCTAGTTTTTTTTTTTTTTATCTACTCTTCTATCTACTTCTGTTTTATGGGAGCGTTCATTCCATGCACATTCACAGCTATGATTACTGTGTATTTCCCCCCATCCTACTTTTCTTCCTGTTTGTCCTCTCTCTACTTTCATGCTTTCCCTCCTCACCAGTGTTTTTCTTCTGTCTACCACCTCCCTTGATCTGCCCTTCCCTTCTCCCGCCCTTTTACTTAATCTCCTCTGCTCCTACTTCCCTGTCAGGTAAGATAGATTCCTATATTCAACTGATTGTGTATATTACTCCCTCTTTGAGCCAATATTGATGAGACTAAGGTTCAAGAGATGCTCATCGTCTACCCTCCCATCTTCCCCTCCATTGTAATAGGTCTTTTGCACCTCTGTGTATAAAATAATTTACCCCATTCTACTTCTCCCTTCCTTCTGCACCCAGAGTACTTACTTCTCTTTCTCATCCCTTGATTATTTTTTTATGTCATTCCTTCAAATTCACCTTATACCCATACCCATTGTCTATGTATATTTCTCCTAGCTGTTGCTATACTGATGTTGCCCTGAGGCCCATGGGGGACCCTTGTGTCTGGTGCTATACTGAGGGGTTGGGGTGGGGAATGGCTGGTGCTGCCAGAGGCTTTAGGGGTCTGGCAACTTATGTGGTGCTGAACCGGGGTCCTAGTGGTGGTGTCTGGTATGTGCTGAGGCCAACAGAAATGTTTCTGCATTTCCCTGGGGCTATACTGAAGCACATGGTGGTCTGGCCACTGGTGGCTACCTTTTGCCTAGGGCTATGCTGAAGCATGTGGTGGGAGCCCAGCACTGGCAACTACCTGTTTGCTTAGGCACCCATAGGATTGGCGGCTGGCTACCTGTTTACCCGGAGCTACACTGAAGCACATGGAGGTCTGTGGCTGCTGGAGGTTGCCTGTTTGCCAGGGCTCTGCTGAAACATGTGGGGGTCTTGGTGTTGGCATTTGCCTGCTCTGCCACATTGGGGCTTGGGATCTTCCATTTGTTTGCTGAGGTATGTTGTTGGGATGCTTCCAATTCTGGACTGTGCTCCCCTTTTACCCAAGTGAAACAGACCTTTCCTGCCTATCTTCCAAGTTTCTTGGGCTCAAAGATGGTTTCACCTGGTCTTTTTGCTGGTTCTGGTATTCCAGGACTTGTTTTGGGGCACTACTTTATGGCTGTTTGGAATTGAATATGGAAGAGTTATGGTGATTTACTGCTTACTCTGCCATCTTGGCTCTCAGAAGTCTGAAATCTTAGGGAGATGTAGTTTATCCAGGGATGGGGAACCTCTGGCCTCGAGGCCACACACTGCCCTCTAGGTTCTCAGGTGCAGCCCTTTGACTGAATCCAAACTTCACAGAACAAATCCCCTTAATAAAAGGATTTTGTTCTGTAAAACTTGGACTCAGTCAAAAGGCCATACCCAAGGACCTAGAAAGCCACATGTGGCCTTGAGGCCGGAGGTTTCTCCCTTCTCTCCCTCCCCCTGCCCCCGGGTTATACAATATTGCACAATGACCTGGAAGATTATATTATAATGAGCATTATTGAGGATACAGTGCTAGCCTCTGGGAAAACTTATTGAATGGTTTATTATGGAGGTCAGTCTTGGGGTTCTTTATATCTAGGGCAAATACAAAATAGATGAAAACTACATACTAAGTAGATTTAAGATATTAAAAGATTGGGTAGTTACGCATATGGAGCTTTCTTTCGCATGCCAAATTTCTAGTCCTAGAGCCACAACTAACAATTTTTATGACCTTCAGCTACCTCTTTTGCTCCTTTTCTGCTTCAGTTTCCCCAGATCTAAAATAGTTATAACATCCACCAAATACTGTGACTGTGGGGAGGAATGAAAGAACAGACTTGAATATAAGGGTGCTTTGCAAAAGTCAAAGGTATCCATGAAATTATGTTTATTATTAATAATGTGGTTAATTCCAAATTTTCTGTCCAAGTTGGAGGGAGCAGTCAAGTAAATGATTTGCCACAGGGCTTCATGGATTAAAAGTGCTACAGGAAAATATAAAAGTTAGGCACACGTGTGTATACACACCCAAATACACACACAATATTTTTTCCCAGCAGCTTTACCTTCCTGAATTACATTGTATTTAGTCAACCAATCAATCAACAACCATTTAGTAAGTACCATCTATGTGCCAGGCCTTATGCTATGCACTGAGCTTGCGAATAATGGGAAGAGAATAAGCATTTATTAAACATCTTTCATGTGCCAGGCACATGCTAAGTTTTTGTTGTTTGGTCTTTTTCAGTTGTGTCCAACTCTCTGTGACCCCTTTCGGTGTTTTCTTGGCAAAGATACTGGAGTAGTTTGCCATTTCTTTCTCCAGTTCATTTTACAGATGAGGAAACTGAAGCAAATGGGGTTAAGTGCCAGGGCATCAACTGGACCAGAACTGACCTCTAACCTGTGAGTGGCTGGCATCAAACAAGCAGAGCAGGCTAGAGATAGGACAGTCAGGACACAAATGGAAGTTTAATTAATTTCAGAGTGAGGAAAATGACTGATGCATGTGGAAGTCTCCCTGTCCTAAGAAGGAGGGCTTAATGTGCTGGACTAAAGGCAAATCTTATATACATACTGAGCTGAACTATGATATAATCATTTTTAGGTCTTAAGTTACTATGCCCACACTGTGGGGCACAGAACCAGAATTCTATGATGAGAACAGTACAATACCTGTCAATGACAAGAAAAAGGCATTGTGAACATGTGATGGATTGCCCTGGCTTATAGGGGAAACTAAATCCCTCAGTGAACACCTGGTCCAAGCAATACACTTTTCCAGAGGGTGATGTCATCCTGAGCGCAAAGGATTATTGTTATGACAAGCTCGGTTATGACAACCTTAGTTCTAGAAAACAGGGTATCTCCAAAATATTTTAACAAGGGTCACATAGCTAGTGTGTCTGAGTGTCTGAGGCTGGATTTGAATTCATGTCCTACTGACTCCAACCTCAGCACTCTATTCACTTCACCATCTCACAGCTAAGTGCTTTACAAATATAATCTCATAATATTTATGAGGATATGGTCCCAGTGACAGTCATTTTCCTTAGGTTAGCTTCCTGAGGATTAGTCTTACTAAATTTGGAGTTGTTCATCATCAGTAAACTGACAGTTAATGGATTCTCTGGCCATGGCAATTCATGAAACAAAGATAATATAAAATGGTCCTTATTCTAGGTCTGTCTACTTCCTCTTCTGCAGTTATGGTGAGAGAATAGCAAAAAAGGAGGCAGAGGGGGTTAAAAATCTCAGAATTTAGGCAATCTATGAACATTAACTATTGGTTCTTGGAATACGAATTCCTTGTCCAATGCTCACATCTTACCAAAGGAGCCAAATCCTATGAATCTTGACATCTCGCTGTAAAGTAAAACCAGAAAATGAAAAGTAAATGTTACTAAGTGCAAGGATGGCTCATAGCCTCACCTTGAAAGTAAGTAAATAAAGGAGTTGGTGGAGTGGGTTTTAACTATCTTTTAATGGGACTTATGTTCCTATGACATTATAGGGCTCATGATAGACATCTTCAAAATACCACCATGAAAATAATTACAGGTCATGTACCTATATCAGTTATAAGGGTGAGGAGGTACAGAAATTCTGTGAAAAACTTGATGTTACTCAAATGTATCTATGATCTCATCAATTTGAATCTTTCTTCCAATGATGCAGATTACAAACTTATTTGTACTTGCTCATACTGTGGCTACTGTCCATGGTCTCCCATTAGTTCACTACCTGGAGGCTACTCAACATGCTGGTAAACCTTCCCTTCTTTCTCTGATTTGCCATCTGTCACTACTTGTCCTTGCTATCTTCTCTTCCTGGCATACATTTCTCTGATGGCATTATTTACTCCCTTTCGGGTATATATGGCAGCATGTATACTAGATGACCTCAGAGGTCCCTTCTAGCTGTAAATCTATGATCTTGTTATTCTACTGTGCCACCATTTTCCGACTCAACCAAGTTTACAGCCTTGGAGTCAATCTTTACTTTTCACTTTCTCCCACTCTTCTTGTCCAATCAATTGTCCTTATCCAATTTTGTCATTTCTCCTTCCACACAATCCCTTTCTCTCCACACATAAAGCCAATACTACCCAGTTCAACTCCTCATCACCTCTTACCTCGACTATTACATGAGTTTACTAATTGTTCTCCTTGGTTTCCCACCTCTCAGTTTTCCAAATGATCCCTCACTTGACTGTAAAGATAATTTTTCTAAATCATGCCCAGCCGTGGCATTCAAATTTCAACAATCTGCAATGGCTTATTGTTGTATCTAAGATAAATTACATATTTTCCAGCTTTTCATTTAAAAGCTTTCTCAATTTGTCTCTAGCTTATTATTACAGAATTATTTCATGCAACCCCCTTTCACATAGTCTATATTCTTGCAAAACTAACTTGTTTGCTGTCATCTAAACTTGTCATTTATTTTGTACAATCTGTCTCCCATGCCTGGAACATATTCCCTCTGCACCTCAGCTCCTTAAAATGTTTCAAAACTCAGGTTTGGTGCCATTTTCCAGATAAGGTTTTCATGATCTACCCAGAATTTATTTGTATAAAGTTGTCCCCCTACCCTTAGTAGAATTCAAGTTTATTGAGGGCAGGAACTGCTTTTTAAAAAATTAGCCTTACAGTAGACATTTAATAAATGCTTTTGAATAAATTAACTAATGCCTACTGTAATAAACCATAGCACAATATAGTGAGTGTTAATTAAATATTTATTTTAAAAGAGTATTGCTTTTCCTTTTAGAATTTGAAAATGATTTTTTCTTATGATTTCAATGGCCTAGGTCTCATAAAATCAAATTTGAGCCGATGTCTTCTTTTTCTCTCAATAAATTACTCTACTCAGTGAACCCTTGTGGGTATAGGTTTTTGTTAATAATTATGCTATTTTTCTCATAGAAAAGCATTTTTTCAAAAGAAAAGGCTGATCCAACATGTCTCTGCTTTAACTTTTTCCTGAGTTTATTCAAAATTCTGCTCAATATCAGAAAAAAATCAATCCACTGGGAAACAATAAATAACAGCTCTCAGAGCATTTGACACTTAATTGGAAAGCTGAGAAAGCAATTAACAGATTAATTAGGGATTTTAAAGAAGGAACTCAGAAACCTCTTTCACAGGATTGGAAAAGACAGGCATAAAAAATATCCTGACTGATTGAACACTTTTATCTTCCCTGTGCTTGGACATTGTCAGGAACCTTTCAAGGAATAGAGAAGGTGGCACCATTCTGGGCTTTAAGTCCTGATAAAGGAGGGGAGAAGAGATATACAGAGTAGCCAAAGAGCAGATATGTATATACATATGCTTGAAAAATATTTAATTTAGTGCTTTAAAGTTCCATGATCTTGTCATTGTTAATGACACTCCCCCCCCACCTTATTAAGTCTTTTGTAAATGATTTTCCTCAATTGTGCTCTTTAAGCAAAAACAAAAACAAAAGAAAGGGAAAAAAAGAAATTCAACACTTAGGGACTAACCTTCTAGAGAGAAGCCTCTCAGAACTTACCGAGGCTTGTAACATAACCCACACTAGCCTATCAGTAGCCTCTATTCAGAGCCTTTCCTGATTGGTGGAGCCTGGAAAACTTGTATGGCATTCACATAGCTTTGATTACACCCAGGGTCATCTCTGTGCCAGGTAAAGGCATCTAAGTGAGACTCCCATTATGTGCCAGTAACTTGGATGAAATCTAGGAGCTCATTGATGTGCATAATAGCTTCATTAGTGTAGATCCCAACCCAACCATGTCTTAATTTCCTGTGTTTCTTGGCTGTGTCCATAGGCATCCTACCATATTCAGTCCAACCAAAATGCTAGATATCCATCTCCACATCTTCTGATGTTGTACGGGTACCAATGAAGCATTTGGCCCATCCTTCAGGTATCTCTTGCTCTTACTGAATGATGAGTCCGTTTCTTCTTCTAGTCATTAATTTTTCTGATGATATCTTTTATATCACTTTTCTGGCTCAAGTCTGTATTCAAACATATGTATGTGTATGTACACATGCACTTGCACACATACTCTCACACACACACACACACACCCATCTTACTGTCAGAATTCTTCCAGTAGTGATGTATGGCTGTGAATGATACAATATACCACTGTTTATGAAGAACTGAATTTGCAGTTTATTAAAAGTGTAATGGACAGGGCAAAATGGGCAAGATTAGGCAGTTACATATTACCAAGGAACAATTGGTCAGGAAACAACTTTATATTTAATAGAGTTATGCACAAAGGATGTATTGGTCATAGGATTGACAGATGGGTTGCAGGGTGTAATGAGGAAGGTGGGATCTATTAAATTTATGAATATTTTGGAAAACACTGAAAGTGAATGTTAAATGTGATGATGTTAGTGATGTGGTGGATGTTAGAGGAAGAGATTGTGCTAAATAATTCTGTACTCAGCTTTCTTAACAATACCTCTCTAAAAACTTGTATCTCCTACTCCCATGATATCAATACCTGTGTTTATAAAATGATGATGATGATAATGATGACGATGATGATGATGATGGTAGCAGGCTGTCACAGTGGTTGGAGAGCTGGCCTCAGAACTAGGAAGATGTGGATTCAGTCCTGTACCTAGAACATACTGGGTGTGCAACCTTGGTCAAGTCAGTTGATCTCTCGGTGCTTTAGGTCACTTGTCAAGCTATAAATTGCAGAGATGGTAATCACTACCTGAATTAGTACAAGGAGCTTCCTCATCTAGGACTTCCTTGTTCCAGTGATATCACAAGTCTAGGCTGTATCCCTAATGATAACAGTTGGGATTTATATTATATCATGCTTATAGGTCTGCAAAGTGCTTTTCATACATTGTCTCACTTGAGAAACTCAAAAATAAAAGACATTTTATAGGAAACCCATTTTCAGAGACTACCATGACATACTGATTGCTGATAAATTCAGCCATTCATTCTTCGTAATAATAGCTATCATTTATATAGTGCCTACTGTGTACCACTCACTGTGCTAAGTGTTTTATGGTTATTCTCATTTGATCCTACAACAACCCTACAAAGTAGATGTTATCTCCACTTTATAGATAAGGAAACTGAGGCAGACAGAGGTTAAATGACTTGCCCAGGGTTGTACAGCTAGTGTTTATGACTAGATTTCAACTCAGGTCTTCTTGACCTCAGGCTCAGAGCTCTAGCCTAGTCTCTTGTTTATTAGCTGGTATCCATCAACCATAGAAGTCTTTTGCTCTGTTTTCCCTCTCTGCTCATAAACCTTTAGCATTTACTTTATGCCCTTCTCTGTAATTATTCTCTTGTGTGCTATCCTCAAGTTTTTAAAATCCCACTTAACACTTTTTCTAGTTGTCATGGAGTTGATCCTATTGGGTTTTTTAGCATTTTTCTCACCTGTATTTCCCAGTTTGCCATATATTTTAACAGTGGTTTGTTTTCTCCACTTTCAAATATGGAATTCTAATATATCTTGTTAGCACATCGTTCTATCATACAGCATGTCTTCAAGAAAAAAATATTAGCTTGCAGTTCTGTAAACCTTTCCTTTGTAACTTGTGTATTTTACGGCTTCCTTAATTTTTTGTCCCCTTTTGCTCTCTTTACCTTTTCATATACATTAAGAAACATCTTTGCCATTTCTTGGTATTGGGTGAGACATTTCCTCTTATCTTAAAGTTACTTGTCTCATCTGAGGTTAGAAGAGTAGTTAGAATTACAAGTATTCAATAACTTCGGTAATTATTCTCACTTGACTATGTTTGGGTTTGAAGTGCAGAAGGAATAGATAGTGAGCCAACATGAGGTGAGGTTTATATCGGAAACACGAGATAGATAATTCAATGGAATATTTGTAAATATACAGATATTAGTTTATTCTGACTTTAGGTCTTAAAGTAATCCAATAGAAACTGTATTTTAAGAATGTGTTACCAATGAAGGATATCGGGCTGCCAGTCTGGGGATCATTAAATTGTTTGCATAATGAAGTTGTAGCACACCATCAAATGTTCCAGGCTATTTCACCAATGTGTTTCTTAGTGGAGCAGTGCTGGCATATTGGGATGGGCAGCACATTTCTTTAGAGAAGGAGTTCTTACTCTGGGGATGGATAGATTTCAGAAACCTAATGAATGGATAGATTTCAGGGAGTCCAGGAACTCGGGTGGGGAAAAAATTACATCTTTATTTTCACTAATCTTGGGTTTCCTTTGTAATCCTATGTATTTTGTTTTATGCATTTAAAAATATTACTCCAAGAAAGCATCCATAGGCTTCGCCAGACTGCTCAAGGGGTTCGTGACAAACCTATACTGTTGAAGTATATTTGTTGAAGAGAAATTGTTTACCTTATTCTTTGACTTCTCAAAATTGTTTGCCCAATTCTGTTTGTACACTTAGACGTCTGCTCTCTTCTTAGGAACGCCAGTGAAGATTCAATCATCATCAATATGTTCCAGTACAAAGAGCATTGGACTCTAAATGAGAAATGTCCATTTTGAACTCTGACTCTCTCTCTCTCTCTCTCTCTCTCTCTCTCTCTCTCTCTCTCTCTCTTTTTCTCTCCTCCCTCCTCTCTCCCTCCCCCCCTTGTCTATGTCTATCAACCTCTGTTGCCCTATCCTTTCTTTCTCCCCTCCTTCACTCCTCTCCTCATATATCAACTAATTTCCTCACAGAGTTCTTGTAAGGATCAAATTTCCTGATTTATGGTACTTGATGACTATAATGTACTGTGTAAGTATTTTTAAAAAATCAATCCTGAGCTTAGACATTATCATCATATTATCAAGTTAAGCCTGGGCCTACCTAGCACTTTGGATATGATATGGTAACACCTAGCTCTAAGAGGCTTATCATTTTCTAGTGTACCATAATTCTTAGCTTGTTAAGATGTGAATGTAAGTGTTGTTCATAAATGTCATTTTAAAATTGCAGATTGTAAACCATGCCTTTAGTCAAGCGGAACATTGAACCCAGGCATCTCTGCCGAGGAGCGCTACCAGAAGGGATTTCCAGTGAACTGGAATGTGTAACCAATAGTACCCTGGCAGCTATCATACGACAGTTAAGCAGTCTAAGTAAGTTTCCTTCCTGAAAAGTTTTTCTGATGACCAGTGGTATCCTATTCATTTTAATGTTAATATTTTGAAAATGTGAAGATGTATTCTGACAGAGGAATATCCTCTGGTATTAGTGAGACTACTTGAAATATGTGAGAGTGCATGTGTTTACCCACTTCAGATATAGACATGACCCTCTGCCATTTTTAAAAATCCTAGTATCAAGCAAAAATAGCAGTAAATCATTCTGGACATGGAGTTCTATTAAATTGTTGAAATAAGTAAAACTAGTGCTTCAGAGGGATGCGTTAAAGAATTCCCATTAATGTTAATATTTGCATCAAGGGATAATATCTTTTGTTGGCATTTTCAACTATAATCAAGTGAAATAAGTAAAATCTTGATCCTGCCACTAATTTGCTGCATGAGCTTGAACAATTTATTTCATTTCTCAAGTTTTCTGTTTCAGCATCTGTAAAATGAGTTAGTAAGGTAAGACAATCTCTGAGCCCCCTTTTTTAGATTTAACAGTTTATAATTCTGAGTATTTGAAAAGGCATGCTTAGAATTTTATTCCTTTAAAGTAGGTAACAGATGCTTCTGCAGCAAATAATTAAAAAGAGACATGAGCTATGATACTCTTTAGCCAATAGCTGACAACTATTCCATGTTGTATATAAGGATTAATAATGCAACTTAAATTTAAATCAAGGGCTTTGCAAAGTAGTTTGTGAAATATTCTTTGCCTTTTAAACTATTCTTAAACCCTCTTGGGGATGCTTTTACTTAACTTAGACTTCATTTCTTATGCCTCCAGCATTAATACTTGTGAATGGAATTTAAATATGAATTCTTTATGGTTGACAATATTTTAATGGGCTTCTAGCTATATTGGCTGAGCCACTTTAAACTGACTTTTCAAGGGGTGATATGTATATGCTCTTAATCCCTTTCAGAATTTTCAAACACGTTGAATTCCATCCTTTAGGTACTTTTAATAGTTTGGGAATGCTTGAAATGCTAAATACTTAGATGTAATCTTTGAGCCTACTTGAGATCACATTTATGCTAGTTAGAAAAGTACAAGGTTTATAGTCTTCTATTTCTTTGGGGTTTTGTTTTTAAGATTTTAGTTCTTTTCAAACAAGTAAATAAACACCACAATGTAATTTTATACCACTGTGTAACAATGGTATAATTGAGAAGTGGTCAGAAGTACAATATTCACTAACTTCCTTAATTGAATTCAGTTTATTCCTATTATAACTAAGTGATTTTCTGGTTATAAATTAAACATTCTCTTATTCTTTAAAATTTTTCTTTGGTGACCTGGTGCTTTTTTTGTGGTTCATAGAAATTGAAAAGGTAGCTTAAGATTTCACATAATCACTGTTGTGCCAAACTATCAGTTAGCTAAAAATAAGATCCATGAATGAATTTCTTTCTAAAGAACCCTAAAACAGAGAGAAATAGAGGAGGTAAAACCAATGAAAAGGAAGCTTGGTGAAAAGATCAACTGAACAAGCATCTAGAAGGCATTCAAGGACAAAAATAAGAGAACAAACAAGAAAAATGGAAAAGATTTGTAAACATTTTTGTAACAAATTTTTTACCACCAAAGATAGGGAAGCCACCACACTTGGACTCAGTAACATCACAGTCTTGGATGGGCTTATAGAAGAGGAGGTAGAAATGATACTAAAGAATACAAAGATGGGGGAAATAACCTGATTAGGCTAAGTGTGCATAGGGTGGCTATTTGGCTTCTGCCACTCCATTCACTACATGTTCACTTCAGACCTAGATTCCACACTCTTCCTGCAGTCATCATAGCAAACCTCATATTGTTAATATATGTTGTGTTCGTTGTTCCAGCATCCTTGCTGGAAGTTACACAGTTACAGTATCATTGGGAGATTGATTCACAAAGTGTATAAAGAAGACATGGAAAAAAAATCTCAGATCTTATTAATACCGAAAAAGGTGACATAGAGATCATCAACAACTACTGATTCAAAAGTCTACTTTCTGTATATATAACATTTTTTCAAGTTTATTGGCAATACACAGCAATATTTATTGAGCATAAAGCAGTGTAATATGCAGTAAAAGTTACTAAGATAATCATACTTTTTCACCCAGTAATTCCATTATTGGGAATATAAAATAAAAGGATTGTGTTTGTAATCTTCACCTTAAGATCAAAGAACAAGGTTTTTAGGCATTCACAAGAGTTTTACATGACCACACAAGAAAGTCCTTTATGTTCAAAGTTTTCATAGTGACATTATATATAACTGTCAAAAATCCCCTCCAAAACAAAAAGAAAGAAAATGACCTAAATATTCAACAGTAAGGGGATAGCTAAATGATCACGGAATGTTAATGGATCATTAATCAATCAATCATTCAAACATTTATTATAAAGCACCTATTATGTGCTAGGCACCAGCGATATGAGAACAAAAAAATAAAACAGCCCCTGCTCCGTCCCCTAAGAAGTTAATTCAGTTGGAGGAAACACTCTGTACATATCTAAGTATATACAGAATAAAAAGTATTTAATACTAAGTGTCTCAAAAGTCTTAGTGCAGTTTTCAAGCTCCAATGCCTCAGAAGTATAAATGCTACAAACTTACAAAATATTTCACTTTTTATAACATTGATGTTTATTAAAGTTCCTCATCACCATCATCTTGTGCTCATCACTCATCACTCTAGTCAATTTTCCAATCTTGTAAAAACTTTCATTAGCTATAGCTCAGTGAATGAAAGGATTGCATTTACAATTCTAGCCTTGAGGTCTTCCCAAGAATGAAGTTTGGGTGCATACATGACAGTTTGATGTAGCCCCACAAGAAAGAGTGTAGCTGACTTAAATGAGGTGACCAACGTAGCCAAGCAAAAGGATTCCCTCAAAAGAGCCACCTGTGTGAGAAGGTGTGATCCTGAAACTGTCTCATGTGCAATGCAATGATAGCATGTTCTATCTCATTAAAATTAAAATCTTATTCTTCAAAATTCACAAGACTTATTAAGTGTAAAAGCAATTTAAATAATTAAACTTTTAAATGATTCTTTTGTAAGTGTGTAGCCTTTATAGCTCTGAAGTTATTAAAGCTTAAAACTACAATGAGCTTTTGAATCACCTCTTACAAGATATTTAAGGAGAAAAGGCACTAAGAGTTGGGGGAAATCAGAAAAGATTTTGTGAAGAAGATAAGCCTTGAATTGAGTTGTGAAGGTAAAGAGGAATTCTGTGAGAAGAGAATACATTCCAACCATGGACAAAGATGAAGAGATGGGATATGGAGTGCTCTGCGTGAAGCACAAAGAGAAATCCAGATTTAGAACTAGAAGGAACCTTGGAGGTCATTGAGTTCTACCTTCTCATCAGTAGATGGGAAAACTGAGGCAGATATAGGTTAAGTGACTTGTCCAGGGTCACATATTTATAAGTGTCTGAGGCTAAATTTGAACTCATGTCTTTGGATATGTTGGGGCCAAGTTGTGAAGGACAGTTAAAGCCAAACAGCACTTTGTAGTTCATTCTAGAGGCAATATGTGTAGTCACTGAAGTTGATTGCTATTTATTGATGAAGTTTATTTATGTTTCTACCTTTACTTAGGGAAAATCATTTTTTGACAGCTCTATAGAGAATGAATTGGAATGGGGGAGTCTTGAGGCAGGGAAAATAATTAGATGTTTCCAATAGTCCAGGGTAAAAGTGATGAAGGCATGAACTAAGGTGGTGGATATATGAGTAGTCAGGAGAGAATGGATAGGAGAAATGTTATGAAGATAGAAATGGTGAGATTTGGCAACTGTGTTTAGGGTTAGGGTGAGTGAGGACAAGGTTTAAGTTTCAAACCTGGGGCAATGGAAAGATGGTGGCACCCTAAAATGACACAGGGAAATTGTAGAGAGGGTTTGGTTTGAGGGGAAAGATAATGAGTTCTTTTTAAGGCATGTTTAGCTTGAGATGTCTATGGAATATCTAGTTTGAAATTTCTAGTAGGTGGATGCCAACAAATACCAAGAACATAAATAATTATGGAAAGATCTTTATGAAATACTTTAGATGGGAAAAAACAGAACCAGAAGAGAAGAGAGCAAAGTAATTGTAACTGTGTAAGGGGAAAAGTGAATGAGAATGAATGGACAAACAATAATCCTGATGGGGATTTAGAAGAAGTTACTGAAAAGTTATGATTCTGTAAGCATTAAAATAATTTCATTTAAATACAAATTATTACCAAGTAAGGTAAATTTGCACTGATGCTCAAATTCAATTTTAAATAAGGCATTTAACCATAAAAGAAAGCAATGGACTAGGTATTTTGAGGTAGAAACAAGACACTAAATAGATATGGCCCTTCTCAAATAGTTACACTCTAACTGCAGAATATATGATAATTAGGAAAATAAAATTTAAAAAAAATTGTAAAAAGACAGAGAAATAAGTAGAAATTGATTTTTTTAAAGGAAACTAACTCTCAATGATCTGAGCGATGCCTGTGGCCTACCTGTCCAAAGACTTTGAGAGCTCATGTGGATCACATTCAATACTGGGGATTCAGCTTTTGTTTTTGTTTTATGTCTTGTTCAGAATGAAACTCTGAGGAAATATGAATAATACTTAAGTATGGCCTAGGTTTAGGTCACCCCAAATGTGAATAATCAGATCTTTTTTTCTCACAAAAGCACTCAGTATACAATATGAGTATCAGATATGGGATAGCTTTTGTCATATTAACCATAAAAAATGCATAAATCTCAGAGGACCCACAAGTCCTTACAGAAACAACCTCTTCATGTCCTCTGTAACTTTAAGACCCTAGATCTAGGCTGCAATATCTTAGAAGGTTAGAAAGGTCCAGATCTGTTCATAGCAAGTTCAGTCCTTCAGCTGTCAAGCAGTGCTCTGGGAATGATCCTCTTTTCCTCTGAGAAGTTCACTGTTAAGAAAAACTTCTCCCTTGGGGAGGCTAGTACTCAGCTCTCAAATCCGTGAACTGTCAAACTCAGGATTATCCACGAGGTAATCGCTGAAGGATGGAAACATTTATTTTCAGGAACAGTAGTGTCTACTCCTTGCTCAGAAAAGGCAGAAGGAATTCAAGAATTGAAACTCCCCTCTTAGGCTCACGCTGGCAACCATTATCATGCGCTTCCCCTACAAGATGCCATTTTCTGCTCCTGGAAGGCAAGAGGAATACTTTTTCTTTTTCTTTTCCCTTTTCTCTGGCTGCATTCTGATCTGGAAGTCTAAGGAAGACTTTTCTCCCCAGGGAAAAAAAGAAAAGGGGAAAAGATCTAATCGGTTTAAATTTTTTATGAGAATCATATATACATGCATATATATATATATATATGTATATACACATACACACACATAATATATCCTTAATGAGGATAATAATAGGTAAAGGGCAACCATTCCCAAGTGACCTTCCATAGTAGATTATAGCTTTACCATTGTACAGTTGACTAAAAAGAGAAGAGAATAGAGAATCCTACTGTGCCTGTTGTTTGTGGATTACAAAATTCTCATTCAGTGCAGTGAAATGATCTGTTCCAACAGGGTATCTCTTGCCAATATATCAAAATCATACAAATTCCTTAAAATATATCACAAGAAAGAGAACTTTGTTCAACAAATCTGAATCATAAACACCACATGAAACATGCAACAGGGAGACATGCTTGCCGAAGTCTTTGCCACTGTGGTGAAGGAGGTCCAGGGCAGAATCCAAGTGAAAGAGGCACGATAGTAGGAATGTTTATTTCCTGGAGTATAATATGTGGTTGGATAGGCCACTTATACAGATTCTCCATCAGTATGTTTATCTGGCTAGACAATACAAATGAACTACAACTTGGACCTGTAATTAAACAGGAGGAGGAGCGTGGGCTTCATTGCCTTTAGGAAATTGCAAAACTCTTTTCATGGCTCCAAACTATTGTCAGATGCAAAGGCCAATATTTTTGATGTCAATGTTCTGTCAGTATTATTAGTATGACAAAAAGACATGGAATGCAGCAGACATTTTGGAGACAGCTCTGGTGGTATGCAGCATTCATCTATCTTTGGCCCTCTGCTGATTGACCTTTGTAAAAGGACTGGTATGAAGATATGCTTCGTATGTTTGTCATATTTGTAGAGGACAAAAACTGGGAGGGATAGCTAACACTTTGTATTCTGGAGTTCATATTTATAAGTTCTCAACAGATGAGACTGACATAAGGAATTGAGCACGGTGATATTTATTAAGGGTTTAAAATTCCACATTTAGATTAAAAAAAATCGCCTTCACAGATGGGATGGCAGAGATGTCCAGACAATCAGTCAGCCATTAAATTTATTATGTAACTACATATATGTCAGGCACTAGGTTAAAAGCTGGAAATACTAAGAAAGGCAGAAAACAATTCCTGCTCTCAAGGAGCCCACATTCTAATGGAGGAGACAACATGCATGTATAAATAAGCTATATACATGATGAGATAAGCAATACACGAAAGGCATTAGAATTAAAGAGGATTCTTCCAGTTGAAAGTTGAATTTTATCTGGGATTTGAAGGAAGCCAGGGAAGCCATGGAGATCATTCCAGACGTATGAGCAGCCAGGGAAAATGCCTGGAGTCAATAGATGGAGTGTTTTGTTTGAGGGAGAACAAAGAGAGTAGCTTCACAAGTATTTGGTAATGGAGGATGGGGAGAGATTGGGAGGAGGTTTAAAGTGTAAGAAAACTAGAAAGGGGTGTGTCTGGGGGTGCCAAGTTATTATGGGCAGAGGATCCTTGAGGAGATAGGGAAATAATGCAACATATTGTGGGAAAAGGGAGTGGAGGTGACATGGTCAGAACTGTGCTTTAGTAAGATCATTTTGACAGCTGAGAGAAAGATGGACTACAGTAGGGAAAGACCTGTGGCAGGCAGACCAACCAGCAAGCTGTTATAGTAGCCCAGGTATAAGGTGATAGGGACCTGCACCAGGATGGTGAGTATCAGAAGAAAAAAGGGGGTATATGTGGAAGATTTTAGGAAGGTAAAACTGACAGACCTTGTCAATAGATTTAATATGGGCAGTGAGAGAGAGTAAAGAATCAGTTGAGGATGCTGTCTAAGTTATGAGCCTGAGTGACTGGCAGGATTCTGGTGCCCTGTACAATTATAAGGAAATTAAGAAGAGGGGAGGGTGTTTTGGGGGAAAGATAATGAGTCCACATTTAGATGTGTTGAATTTAAAATGTCTACAAGATATCCAGTTTTAGGTGTTCAATAGGCAGTTGTAGGTCCAAGTTTGGAGGTGAGCATAGAGGTTAGGGCTGGATAAGTAGATTTGAGAATCCTCAGCATAGAGATGATAATTGAATCTATGGAAGCTGATGAGATCACCAAGTGAAATAGTGGAGGGAGAAGAGAACTCAGGATACAGCCTTTGGGGGACACTCATTGTAAGTGGCTGACTTGGATGAAGATCAAAGGAGAGCAGAGGAGACTGAGAAGGGGTCAGATAGGTAGGAGGAGAACCAAGACAAAGCAGTGACAGGAAAACTTAGAGAGAAGAGAGTATCAAGGAGAAGAAGATGTTCAACAGTGTTAAAGGCTACAGAGTGGTCAAGAAGGATAAGAATTGGGAAAAGATCATTAAATTTGGCAATTAAGAGACTATTGAGGGGCAAGTAGGTGGTAGATAGAGGTAGATAGGTAGATAGAGCACCAGACCTGACTTAAAATCCAGCCTCAGACACTTACCCCCCCCCAAAAAAGAAAACAAAACAAAACAATTTTTTAAAAAAGAGAGACCATTGGTAACTTTGAAGAGAGCAGTTTCATTTAAATGAAGGCAGAAGCCAGACTGCAGAAAGCAAAGGAAGTAGCAACATCTGTTGAAGATGACCTTCTCCAAGATCTCAGTCACAAAGGGAGGAGAATTATTGGATGACAGCTAGTAGGGATGGGCAGATTAAGCTGGGGTTTTTTGAGGATGGGAGAGAGACATGGGAATGTTTGTAGACAGTTCATATGAAAAAAAATTTAGACGCATTAGTAGACTTCAAACTCAATTTGAATCAATAGTGTGACATGGCAGCTGAAGACAGCTATGCTCTCTTCAGCTACACTGAAAGTATAAAGAAATCTACTTTGTCCTCGTTGGATGATATTTGGAGTAGTGTCCAGTTCTGGGCATCATCACCTGGTAGGAAATTGAGGATGATGATGATGATGATGATGATGATGATGGTGATGATAAGCTGATGAGCATCCAGATTGGGGCAACCTCAAAATATGCCATATGTAGATTTATTTAAGGACTTAGTAATGTTTAGCCTGGAGAAAAGGAGACTTTAGGGGTTATGATAGTTGTCTTCAAGTATTTGAAGGGTTGTCATGTGCAGTAATAGAGGTCAGCTAGGTGACACAGTGTATAGAGTGCTAGGCCTGGAGTCAAGAAGACTTATCTTCTTGAGTTCAAATCTGGCATCAGACACTTACTAGCTGTGAGACCCTGGGCAAATCACTTGTTTGCCTCAGTTTCCTTATCTGTAAAATGATCTGGAGAAGGAAGTGGCAAACATCTCCAGTATCTCTGCCAAGAAAACCCTAAATGGGGTCCTAAAAAGTCAGACACAACTGAAAAACAATTGAACATGTATAATAGGTATTCATTTTGTTCTGCTTGATCCTGGAAGGCAGATCTAGAAACAATGGGTGAAGGACGCAGCAGGACAAATTTAGACTTCATGTGGCAAGAATTTCCTAAAAATTAAAGCTATCCAAAAGTAGAATGGGCTCCTTTGGGAGGTAGTGAACTCCCCCTTCATGGAGGTCCTCTATCAAGGTTGGCTGGCCATTTGTGGAATATATTGAAGGAAAGATTCTTGTTCAGGTGTAAGATTAAACCAGATGGATTTTTAAGTTCTTTCTAACACTGTGATTATTTAATATACTAATTCAGATCTTTGCCTTGTTATTATATTTAGTATTGAAAGACCCAGGAGTATAATGGGCAGAGAACTCTGGACTTAGAGTCAGGAAGACCTGAATTTGAATCTTGTCTTAGACACTTAACTAGCTGTATGACCCTGGGAAAGTCATTTAACCTCAGCCTCAGTTTCTTCTATAAAATGGGGTTAATAATGTCACTTACCTAACAGGGTTGTTGTGAGGATCAAACAAAATACAAAGTGCTAAGTAAATATCAGCTTTTGTTACATACAGTGTTCATTTACTTAGAGAAGAGATATTAGACAAACATTTAAATATACCTGGGATGGTGGGTGGGAGGAAGGGGTATAGGTTACTGGAAAGAACATTGGATTTCTAATGAGGATGATTTTATTTGTGACTCACTGATTGACTTTATAACATTAATTTCTTCAAATGCAAAATTAGGATTAGGTAATCTCTAGGATCTCTTCCAGCTCTAACATGCTGAGAATTTTGTGATTGTGTAAGTAGCTACCTTATCTGCAAGCCAGAGGACTAGTCTGTTACATAAAGTGTGAAATGTACTGCTGGTTACTGACTTTTCATCCATAACACTATGTATTAAGCCTATGTGTGAAAAAACTGACCTATTTTCAGAATTGATTGGTTCTACCTATTTATTCAAGGCTTAAAAACAATGAAATTTGATCTTGAAAACACCTATTAACACAAATGTTCAAAATGGTAGGTTCAAAAATAATTTTTAATTTGAGGAAAATTAAATTAAAATCCTATTGAGGTTTTTTTTTTTGTTTCTGAACTCAGTAAAGATATAAAAAGTTAAAGTGAACATATCAAATTCTAACTGGAGATAAGCAGAAGAAAAAAATAAACCCTATTAGAGTTTGCTTCCTTGAGAGAATGACTTTTCCTTTAAAAAATAGCCTAACTCTCACAGGCTCAAGAATTTGCTGATTCTGTTTATCTCATTCAGAGATAATGTGGCATCTTTATTATAATGACAAAATCTTGGAGATAAATGGGCCCTTAGAGGTCATTTAATCTAACACTTGCTTGAAGGATGGACCCCCAACAGAACATCCTGACAGGTATCATCTCGCCTTCCCTCAAAGGCCTCTAGTAATAGGGAACTCAACATCATCAAAGACAGTCCATTGCATTTTTAGGCAGCTAGGTTGTATAATGAATAGAGCACTGGGCCTGGAGTCAGTAAGATTCATTTTCCTGAGTTCAAATCTGGCCTCAGATACATACTAGCTGTGTGGCCCTGGGCAAGTTACTTAATCCTGTTTGCCTCCATTTACTCATGTGTAAAAATGAGCTGGAAAAGGAAATGGCAAACCATTCCAGTATCTTTGCCAAGAAAATCCCAAAATGGGGTCTTGAAGAGCTGGATACAACTAAACACGACTGAACAAAAATGATCAGGAATTTCTTTTTGATATTATACCTTCTTCGCAACTTCTACCTTTTGGCCCTATTTGTTAGGCAACCAGTCACCAAGCATTTATTAAATGCTCCTTATGTACCAGGCTGTGTGTTAATCTCTGGGGATTTAAAAAAAAAAAAGCAAAAACACAAGTCCCTGCCCTCAAGAAGCTCACATTCTAATGGACAATTCTACCTTTTGAGATTAAGTAGGATAGGATTAGTCAATCCCTTTTCAACATGGCAACCCTTGAGCTATTTGAAGACATCAGACCCACACAAGTTCAAATTCAGCCTCAGACACTTACTTGGAGTGTGACTCTGGACCAGTCACTGATGGGGATAATGATAGCACCTGCCTCTCAGGGTTGTTGTGAGGATAAAATGAGATTATATTTGTAAAATGTTTTACAAATCTTAAAATGCCATGTGAATGCTAGTTATAATAATAATAATATCAATTATATTTTTTCAGTCTTGTCCTGCTACTCCTTCTTTACTCTCAGTTCTTTCAGTCTCCTCTTAGGGCATGGGTTTCTATCCTTTCCGAATCCTTTTATGTTCGCTTTCTCTCCATATACAACAATTTGTTAATGCCGTTCCTCAAAAGTGGTGTTCAGAGCTGAACATAATACTCTAGATGTCATCTGGCCAGGGAAGAGTAAATTATTTCTTCCTTCATTTTGGATTCTTTTTATGTAGCACTCCTTCAAAGTGATTTGACAAGTGGAGAATGTGTTTAGTTTTAAATATCTCCCAATAGGTCTCTGAACCTGAGTAAGGCCCATCTGGCCATTTTCAGGGAGCCTCTATTTGAGGAAAACAAATTGGGGTGTGTGTGTGTGTGTGTGTGTGTGTGTATGTGTGTGTGTGTATGTGTGTGTGTGTACACTCTATATACACTCTGCTTATATATAATATATACACAGAGATTTGTATTACAGCCCAAACATAAGGAAGGAGAGAAGTCCCTTCTGTTGTTTGAATTCTCAACTTTAAATTTAAGCCCAAAAGAACATTGCTTTTTTGAAGTGTAAGGCAAAAATGTAAATTCTGCTGCCTTTTTCTTAAAAGATTTTCAAGTTGATTTATTTTTCTAACTTTTACATTTGTACCCTGATTTTGCATTCTCACTTCAACCCACTCTTTTTCAGTTTAAATGGTTTATATTGCATCTTGGGTGACAGGTTTTCACAGTTAAGTTTTCTGAAACTCTTTAATAAGTCGAAAATCCTCCATGGAATTTCACATGCTGGTAGCCTCAAGCATGAAAAAAATCTTCCTGTCTTTGAACACTCAAGTGCTTTTATTTATCTAGTGGGTGGTTTAAAAAAAATGCACCACAGTCATCATCACAGCCTGAGTCATTGATTTGTTTTCCCAATAACAATCCCTAATCATTTGTTTATAGAAAAATAACCTTAGACAACATTTTTAAAAAATATTTTTGTTTGGTTTTTATATAGATTGCTTCTGGAATCTGGGTTCATTCTGTGGAATAGTTGCAATTAGAGATGTCCAAGATATTTTTAATGGAAGTTGTGGTAATGGAAAGTTCATGATTCAGTCCAATTCCCCAACCCCACCCCCCTCGAAGCAAGATAGCGTGCTGTGCTGAAAATAGACAAAAATGAATCAAGCCACAGGCATTATTAAGTGCCTACAATGTTTGAGGTATTGTGCTTGGTGCTAGGGAGACAGATACAAAGAATGAAACAATCTATTCTCAAGATGCATTTTACTCACAGGAGAGGAGAAGTACATATACACATATGTCCAAATTAAGTGTAAAGACAGTATGTGAAAATAAATACAAAGTATAAAGGTACAAGATAGGGAGGAGCACTAGTATGTGATGGCATGGCATGTGGAAAGGTTTCATGGGGAAGGTGGTATATGAGCTGAGTCTTGAAGGGGGAGAGGAGCTCTATAAAGTACAGGTGAGGAGGGAGTGCACTCCAGGCATGGGAAATGGATAGTGCCCATGAATGGACATAGAAGATAGACTATTGTGTGTGAGGAACAGAAGAAAGCCATTTTAGCTGGATCTCAGAGTACAGGAAGTGGAGTAGTAATGCCCAGTGAAGCTGAAGAGATAGATTGGGGCCAAATTGTGAAGAATTTTAAAAGCTGAACAGAAAGAGTTTATATTTGAGCCTATAGGCAATAGGTAGCCTACTAGAGTTTCTTGAGGGGAGTGACCTCTTATTAAGGAAAATCATTTTGGCAGCTGTGTGAAGGATATATTTGAGTAGGGAGGGACTTGAGGCAGGAAATCCCATAAAGAGGCCTTTGCAATATCTAGGTAAGAGGTGATGAGGGCATGAACAGTGGCTGGTAAGTAGGGAGAAAAGATTGGATGTAAGAGATGCTATGGAGTTGAAATGACAAGACTGAACAAATGATTAGATATGTGTTGCGAGGTAGAATGTTGTGAGGTAGAGTTGAGAATAACACCTAGATTATGAACCTAGTTGATGTGGAAGAATGGTCGTGCCTTTGGCAGAAATAGGGAAGTTTGGAAGAGACTAGGGTGTTTTTTGGAGGGGGAGGGAGGGGGCAGGATAATGAGTTGTTTTGGACTTGCTGAGTCTCCAATGATATCCAGTTTAAAATATTCAATAGGCAGTTGGTATGAGACTAAAAGTTCAGAGGGGATATTTAAATCTAGGAATCATTAGTATAGAAATGACAACTTCCCGGGAGCTGTTGATATCACCAAGAAGGAATGTATAGAGAGAATAGGAAAGGGCTCAAAGCATTGGAAAACACCCATTTTTTAGAGAATGTGAGATGGATAATGGGCCAACAAAAGAATCTGAGATAGATTGGTCAGATGCCTTTGCTTGAGAGAGCCAGGAAGAAGTAGGGTCTTGAAAACCTAGAGAGGAGAGAGTATCCAGGAAGAGATGATGGTGTTCAGTGTCAAATGTAGCATCTAGGTCTCTGCTTGAGACAAGGAGTGATAAAAGACCATCAGACTTGATAACTAAGAGATTGTTGGTAACTTGGGAGGGATCAATTTTACTTAAGGAATGAGGTTAAAGCTGGATTGTAAAGAATTCAGGAGGAAAAGTGTAGACTTTTTTTTCCCTAGGAGTTTGACTGCAAAAGAGAGGAGAGTTATAGGACAGTTACTTTAAAGATGGGGAGGCTTGGGTATGTTTGAAAAGAGTATGGAAGGAACTAATAGATAGGGAAAAGCTAAAGATTCAAGAGAAGGAAGAAGATTAAAGGGAATATTTGCTGGAGAAGATGGGATGGACTAGGATCAAGCCCATGTATACATGATTGGCCTTGTCATGGAAAAGGTTTGCCTCATCAAAGACTAGGGGAAAAGGATGAAAGTGGAGGATGAAGTTAGGGAGTTTTGAGATGCAGTAAAGGGAGACTTGAATAGCCTCAATTTTCTCATTAAACAAAAGGTGAGGTCCACAGCTGATCTAGTAAGAGAGTGGGAGGTATTAGATTTGAGGAGATAAGAGAAGGTTTGGAATAGCTTTTGTAGGTACGGTGATAGAGAGTAAATTAGGGAGAAATAAAGGCATTTCTTTCCTGCAGTGAAAGCCAGTAGTAATTAGATAATATGAATTTAAAGTGTACTCAGTCAGCAGCAGCAGCAGCAGCAGCTTGTGGGTAAGAAGGAGAAGCAATGCCTCTGACCTCAAGGAGCTTACAGTCAATAAATAGAAAATAATTTGAGGAAAGTGAGCATATCAGTAGATGGTTTACCATGGGTGGTAGCCTTCTGGCTGATCCTTGAAGTGAAGCTATATTGCATTTCAGACTTGGGAAGAATGGCTTGTAGAAAAGAATGGAGACAGGGGAGATGGAATGCTGAGTTTGGGGAATAGTGAGTAGTCCAATTTGGCTAGAATATAGAATATGTCAACCAGAACAATGTGAAATGTCTGAAAAGGTAGATTGGAGCCAGATTGAACAGCTTTGAATGTCCAATTGAGGGGTGATTTTTATCCCAGAGTTAATGGGGAGTCATTCAAGATCCTTGAGCAGGGAAGTAATCTTGTCAGACTTGTGATTTAGGAAGAGTATTTTGGTAGCCTTGTGCAGGATTAGACAGGGAAGAAACCAGTAATGATAATAATAACTAGCATTTATTTAGCATGTTCATGTGTGCTGGATGTTTTACAAATATCCCATTTTACCCTCATAACAACCTTGGGGGGGAGGTGTTTATTATCACTATTTTACAGAAGGAAAACTGAGGCAGAGGTTAAGTGACCTGCCCAAGGTCACACAGCTAGTAAATGCCTGAGGCCAGATTTGAACTCAGGGCTATCCTGACTGCAGGTCTATTACTCTACCCACTGTGCCACCTAGCTGAAGGTAGATCAGTGAGGAAGCTATTGTAATAGTTTAGGCAAGAGATGCTTGATGACTATCTGAATCATAATGATGGCTGAGTGAATGGAAAGGAGATGTGTATTAGGGGTGTGAAGTTAAAAATGACAAGATTTGATAATGGATTGGAAAAGCCATTTATTGATCACAGGTAGTATTTCTACAGTAGAAATCCACTTAGTCCTCTGTGATGTTCTACATAAAATAAACAAATCTGATGCCTACCTATTCAGAGCCAGCACCCTCATGGATATGAGGACCAACATGTCCAGTTTTGACAAACAGCAAAACAATATAAGGATGAGGGAACATCACAGTATTGTTTATTTTTTGTAGACTTTTCTGGAATGTGAATGGATTTTGTAAATCAAAGGAGGTTTAGTGGAGAAACTTCAACACAAAGATCTTAAGAATCATAGGTCTACAGCTGGCAGAGACTTCTGAGGTGATATGGACAATGAGTCCGAGGGAAGGTTGAATGACTTGCCTAATGTCACCTATTTGAGGTGAGCTTTGGACTCAAGTTTCATAGCTCTATATCCAGGACTTTCTCCTTGTACTATATTATGTAACTTTTAAGACTGAACAAATTTTGTTTTTAAATTTTTCAAATTAAAAATGTTTTTAAAATGTCCTTTTTGTACCTTTGGGTATTACATGAATTTGTCATATTAGTGATTTTCCTAATAATAGGATAATAACTGACATTTATATAGCTTTTTAAGATTTGCAAAATACTTTATATATAGAGACACATACATGTATATGTATATATGTGTATATACATACATATACACATATACATACATACACATATATATAGATATAGATATATATGAAATTCTAATCCTTACCACAGCCCCATGAATAAGGTAAGTTAGGTGGTACAGTGCACAGAATGCTCAACCTGGAGTTAGGAAGACCTGAATTCAAATCCAGGCTCGTACACTTATTGGCCGTGTGACCATGGGCAAGTCACTATCCCTTATTTACCTCAGTTTCCTCAACTGTAAAATAAGAAGAATAACAACACCTACTCCCCAGGGTTGTTGTGATGATGAAATGAGATAATATTTGTAAAGTGAATGTCACAGAGCCTGGCACATAGTCACCACCTAATAAATGTTCCCTTCCTTACTTCTGGTCCCATTATCTTCCACTTTTATGGATGAGGATATTGAAGCTTAGAAAGCTTAAGCCACTTGGCCATAGTTATACAACTTGTATTTGTCAGGGTTGGGATTTGAACCCAAGTTTCTCCTGTGCTCTTTCCATGCTTCCTGAGTAGAGTTTGAATTGGTCTTTAAAGGTCATTGATAGTGGGTTAGAGCTATATCAGACTGCAATAAACTCCCAGTCCCACTAAATTCAAATACAAGTACCTCACTTTTGCTTTGTTTGTTTGTTTGCTTGCATGCTTCTTTGTTTATTTGTTTTGAGACTGGACTTCCCCTATCACACCTAGGCTGGAAATATAGTGGCCACTCATGACCTGGATCCCAGTACTGATAAGCATAGGAGCTTTAACCTACTGTTTCTGTTCTGGGCTGTTTTGTGCCTTTTTAGGCAACCTGGAGGTCCCCTGCTCCTGGGAGCTCACCATATTGGTACCAAATTTAGTGCAAACATCTGATTGGTATTTGTTTTCCTTTAGCACAGAATTCTGAGCCCAAGTGATAACAGACACCAGCATCTCCAGGAGTAGAGACTATAAACATATACTACCCTTCTGGGCTAGGACCTCATTTTCTTCTGGGAATTGGGGAAGGGATATTTACAAATGATTGCTCTTCCTCGAGATATCTCAGGGCAAGGTTATAGAGCTTTTACCAATGAGTACTGACAGAAGAGTTTGATTAGAACATCTCAACCTTGACTTTATAGCAGGTGAAACAGTCTTAGATTGTCTACATAACATTTAACATTTTAAAATTTAACTTTTATTCAATTAACAAACATTTATTTTCTCTCCCTTTTTCCACCTTGCCCCATCCCTGAAAAACAAAACCCTTATAGTAAAATAGTACTATAACAGTTATAGTACAATGACAAATACTCCTAGTTAAGCAAAACAAATTCCCATATTGACCATCTCTGCACCTCTAGTCCATCAGGCAGTGGGTAGATTTGCTACACTCCAGCTACATGATGGGTCTTACTTTTTTCTAAGGTACTGAGTAGTGAAGACCTGTTCAGAAAGTAGGAGGCCTTGTTCTGGATCTTTTTGATAAGAAATCCTAAGGGAAGAGAGACAAAGAACTCGAGTGGTTATTGCTCACCTCCACCAACAAAAGAATGATTAGAAACCAAGGGTCTGATTTCTGGTAATATGCTAATAATCTTCACAGCCCAGTAGAAATTAGAGCCAGGAGGAAGTAGAAACTATCATATAAAAGAGACAAATTATATGGTCTCTTTATATCGAGCTTATCCTGTATACTTGTTACATTTCTGAATAACATTTAAATTTATAGATTCCCCTCTCTGCCCTTCTTCTAGCACAGGAAGAGCCAAGGAAACTGGTACAGTTTAGATCTTGAGGATAAAATACAATACCAATGCATTTTGCTTTTTTTAAAAAATTATCTCCTGCTTTGGAATTATATTTTGGAATCATAATTTTTACAGTGAGAAATACCTTGAGCATTAGAATTAAGTTTAGGGTTTATAATAGAAATAACCTAACAACTTTTAATTACAAGCATATAGAGAGAATTTCTCAGGTTAAGGAGTTAATTTGAATTGTGAATAGTTATGTAGATAAAAGAAATCTTATTTGAAAAGATTACTTCATCAAGATAAAATCTTAGTGTAAGATATAGCAATGCCATACATTAGAATTGTTATATTTATCATGCTCCATCTCTCCATTCCTATCCACTCATACTTCATATCAATTAGATTCTAGAGTTTTGAGGGACCAAAGTTAACTTATGTTTTCTTTTGGCTAATACGTGTAACACTCATGATTTCCTTATCGTTTCCTAGTATGCGATTTCAAATAATGGAATTAAAATGGCAAATTATACCATGGTTCTTATCATTTTTCATGCTTGATTGTCTTTATGCTTTCTTTACCATCTGTTACATGGAATTATAGTAACATTTTGATCTAATCCCCTTCTTTTATAGATGAGTAACTTGCGGCCCGAAGAACTCAGGTGACTTGCCCAGGGTTACCTAGTTGCTAGTAGAACCAAGATTAGATTCTGGATCTCCTTAATGCCAGTCAGTACTAAAAGTAGAGTGCTTAGGCCTCCTCAGACACTAGATATAATGGAACCAATGGTATTTGTGTGAAAAATTCCACAAGGACTAAATCAGAGCATCATATCAGCTATTTGTTCTGTCCATGTTCCTTTTCCTCCTGCTTTAATTGAATGACTTTCCATTACAGTTTCAGGACCCCCTTCTCTCCTATATTAACAATTTTTACTAACCATAAGAACTTTCTTTCCCCTTTCATTTATTAGAATAAATGGATGATAAATGCAGTGGGTTAAAACTATTCTTTACAGATTTTTAAAAGTCTCCACTGATATTTGGCATATCTATCTGTTTGTTTATCTTTTAAAAAATCTAATATGTATATGTGCAAGTCACTTCTCTAGCTGGGTGCAAAACTGATCACAAAAATACTATCCTTAGAGACTTTGTACTCTGAGTATAAATGCTGCTAAGTACATGTAGCAAGAGCTACAATTCTGAATGGTTTTGTTAGTTATGGTAAGTGCATTGCCTCACATAGAAGTTTTAAAGGATATTTTGAAAGGATACAGTGAATGTTTGCTTTTGGATAGGTGGGAGAAGGTGGCCCTCACAAAAGGGAGGATTTTGAAAAAAAGGGTACAAAGAAAACTGATCCAGAGTGTTTTTGTGAGGGTGAAGGATATTACTAACAACAGCAAGTAGATGAATTGTAGCTGTATAGATGGACGCAAGAGTTGTTGGAAATTGTGTAGAAGTCAAGAGTTGATGGAAACACGTCTTTAAGTTCCTTTCTTTCAACTTTGAATATATGATAAACAGCCATAGATAGGGAAATCAAGAAGGATAATTGGAACAATTCTTCAAGAAGTTGTGATAGTTTGTTAGTGTGGATACTGCTTCTACTGACACAGGTTGTATGACCCCTCTACTCTCAGACTTTAGAAAGATGACAACATTTAGTATCCTACTAGGAATCCGAAAGATAATCAGTAAATATTTGATGAAGATTACAGCGATGAAGAAATGATCTCCAAATGCTGTTAAATTGATATACTTCTCAAGGCAGTATAATTTATGTGCAAGTTCTCATCATCCAGATCTATTCAGTCAGACATGACTGAAAACAACTATAAAAAGGTATCAGTACAGCTTGACCAGGCCAGTGCCATTGGATACTGAATATTTGTATAGATTTGACAGTCTGCATGAATTGTTGTGTCAGAAAAATACCACTATTCCCACGGTTAACCTGACCACAAGCTTTTTGTAGTCAAAGTAGGATGATTCTCAGAAAAAAAGACATAAAGTTCATTGCTGAGCTATACCTGAAACCACTCAGGCTTGTGTTGGACCTGCCAGAATTTTCACACTGTTGCCACAGCCTTTGAGAACCTAGGTGATTTCCATGCCTTAATGTGACATTGGAGCAGAGCTTTTAATTAGAGTAATGGAAGATGGAAATCTAGTAAGTTATGGGATTTGGAATGAAATACTTTGGAGACAAGTGTGAGAGGGTGAACATTACAAAGAGGTGCTGTTGCCAGCTCTGGCTCACTCTCATTTGTTCATTTGATATGGAATCAAAGTAAAGCACCATGAAACTTGTGCAGAACCCAAGTAAGTTTGCGAGTTGCGTGCTTTCTCTCCCTTTCTTCCATGTGGATTTTTGTAGCAACAAGCACAACGAGGAACACACGCTAACTATACTTGGATGTATTTCTAAGACAGTAGAAATAGGGGCAACAACCTCTGCCTTATCAAATTTATGCAAATATTCAGTATCATCGGTAGATCTGGATAGTGAGAACTTCTGCATAAATTATATTGCCTTGAAAAGTGTATCAGAATAACATCATGTGTAGATTATTTCTTCATCACTTTCATTCTCTTCAGATACGTATTGATTATCTTTGGGTTTCCAGTATGATACTAAATGTCATCTTTCTAAAGTCCAATTCTTACAGGAATTCACAATCTTATGGCAGAGTGCTTGAATTTGTTATGGTTTTTCTTTCATCCGTTTTTTTTAAAATGTCCGTTATTATGAAAGGGAGTGAGAGGTAAAAAATATAACTTCAATAAAAGGCTTTAAAAACACCCCCGCACATACCCCCACACATCCACATGCCTTCCAGCTTGTAAAATATTAAAGGTCTCTTAAACTTTCACTCTCTCTCTCTTCACAAATAACAAAGGCAATGTGAAGGGGATAGCAAGCATTAGTGGTCAATGGTACATTATGAATGCTGTGTGTCTTAATTTCAACTTAAATTTTTTTGGAACCTATTTTTCTTAAGGTCTGATTTCTTTTGAAATAAGACTCTGTGGTCATTTGAATAAATGGCCCACTTAGTTCACATTTTTCTACCCATTTTATCTAAACATGTGATGAGGCAATATGAGGATATTTTTCTAGTATGTTGGTGATATTTTCCCAGTCACTAGCTATAAGACATCACAGCAGACCCTGAGGTAGTCATTGATAAATTGATGCTAAAAAAGCTTGACTGTTTGAAGGACACTGGGGAACATTGAAAATACAGGCTTTGTATTATAGTCAGTTATTATGCTGAATTCAGTGTAGGTGGGCCTGGAAAAAAAGTGCTCATGGTAAAGTATGATTGAAGAATAATCTTATGACCTGTTTTTCTGTGACATGGTTCCACAGGAAAGTCTCCTAGAAAAGCATTATGTTGTGAAGCTCTAGGGTAATGACAGACATTCTGCCATTAACAACTAATCTTCCTCTCAAGCCATAGTGGAAAGTAAAAGAATCCTTACTTTTGGAGGTGCTTAATGGAATACTTATTACCATAATATCCATATGGATGAGAGGAGTAGGTAGGTGGCACGGTGGATAGAATGTTGGGCCTGGAGTCAGGAAGCCTCCTCTTCCTGAGTTCAAATCTAGCCATAGACACTTACTAGCTAGGTGACCCTGGCTGGGTAAGTCACTTAAACCCTATTTGCCTTATCTATAAAAAATGAGCTGGAGAAGGAAATGGTAAACCACTCCAGTATTTTTGCCAAGAAAACCCTGAATAGGGTCATGAAGAGTCAGACAGGACTGAAAACGACTAAACAACAACAACCATAGATGATAAACTATAAAGAGGTGTCAATAAAGCTAGACCAGGCCAGTGCCATTGAAACATGAACAAATTGCCCTTGTCTTTTGCAATATCTAGTCTCTAGGGTTTTTGTTTTTTTGTTTGGTTTTGGTTTTTTTTTTTTTGTAGTTATACCTCAAAGTGAATTTAGGTTTGTTTAAATGTAACCTGCTAATAGATGGACAGCTAGTTGGTACAGTAGATAAGAGGATTGGATTTGGAGTCAGGAAGACTCTACTTGGAATCCAGCCTTAGACACTTACTAGCAGTGTCCCTTAAACTCTCTTAGTTGTAGCGTGAGGAGGAGATGGCCCCTTAGTTAAGGCTACCTTTTTCACTTGTGCCAGGTAGGGAGGAACTTACTTGGGGTATAGAGCTCATGGTAGTAGCAACATGAAAAGTATGTTGTTTGTACCCTCTAAATTTTGGTTCTTCAGGACAGAAGAACCCTAATTGCCCTACCCTGCTTATGATTTTGCTGGGTAACATTGCCTATCTCTGGACCAACATCCACGTGGACAGCCAGATGGTCTCTGTTAATCCCTAGTTAGCTATAAAGAGCTAAGATAGGGATTCTGAGTTTTGTCGTGCTATCATTAATGACCATGGGAGTCTAATGAACCAAGTTTCTCAGCCGTCAGGGTCCCTAGGTTATAGGACCAGCCATGTTAAAATTCATAGTAAATGTGTTGCACTTTGGTGGTGATATCAGGAACTTGATCTATATTGCATGCTTCCTGGTCATTCTGGTTTCCCATACCCCACACCAAATAAACAAAACTTATTCTTTCAATAAGCCAATAGTTGATCTCCACACAAGGTATTATTGACAACTGTGGATGCTGTAACACCAAATCTTGGGGCATCCCTGACCAATCCAACAAATTGCTTGTAGAGAGACTAGGTCTTTTCAAACATTGGGATATAAGAGAGGAGGGCATTAATCTGTTGAGCCTACTTTCCTCTTAGAGCAGAGGTCTCCAAAGTGGGGTATACAAGATGATTCATTGGAATGGAGGAAGAAAATTCTAGAATGAGGAGAGTAGCGCCACATTGCTGAATGCATGCAGCCATGACTTGCCTCTGCTTCTCTCTTTCCCCTGGTGTATCTAGCATGGGTTTCTCTGACTTAGAAGGTTAGCTACCAGGGCCCTTCTTGGCAGGCAGGCTGACAATAAGTCATTTCCCTCTCAGCCTTCTGCCCTCTCTCTCCAGTCCCCATTGCAAGAACACCACAAACTCCTTGCTCTGCCCAGGCTTTTCTCTCCCCCCTCCCTCAGAAGAAGAAAGGGACTGATGCCAGGCCCAGGAGGATCTGCAGAAAAGAGAACTGCTGCAGGGCCCAGATTTTGCTGCCACCAGTGGGCTTAGGGCCCGAGTAACTCCCTCAGATCAGCAACCCTACTCCTACTATCTCCCTCTCTTCCCCCTGCCCAACACATCAGAGAACACTGAAGTAAATGAAGGCAGCCACCCCCAGGGAAACAACGCCTTCCTGGGCATCAAGCTCTGCATCCATCTGCTTTGAAATGGAGCCTTTCTTCCCACCTGTACCAGCCACCCCTCTAGTGTGGGCCTGACTTCCAAAGACTGCTTCCTTTGACCCTGCCTCACCTCTTCCTTCCCTACACACATCAGAAAAGATGGAAATTTGCTACTCCCCTCTCCCCAAACCCCTTTTTATAATTGGTGGATGGAACTGAAAAATGAGTATCACAATTTAGCAGGTGATGGGTCCTGGGACTGGCTCTGGCTGAAGCCTGGATCTTATCTTAGTTACCACTCTGGTCCTAGTTCTCCTCTGTAGAAAGCACAGAACTGCCTCCTGTTCTAAGTTCCACCTGACTCTTAGGATAGTGACTGCCTATCAGATTTCAGTGATATAGCAAATTGTCAGGGGAGGAAATGCCTTACACCAGTGCAGGTTATAGTCTTATTCATTGATATTGGCAGACTTGTGGTTTGGGTGAGAATGTTCTTTGGAATTAAGAGATGTTTGAATCTTACTTTTGCCACTTATTAGATGCCTTGGCCCTCAGTTTACTTTTTTTTTAACGTGCACATGAATACATGAAAGTCTTCATATAATTTGTGTAGAGGCTTTTGAATTTCCTCAGAAAATTCATGAGAACTTCTGAATTTTCCTCAGCACATTTATGTAGAAAACAAGCATATTTAAGCAAATCACACTTGAATATAAAAGATTTTGCTTGCAGATGGTGTTTTTTAAGAAAAAAAGATTGTTCATTAAAACAGAGTACTGTTTTAATGTTTGTTTGTTTTTTTGCTGAGTGTTTTCATGGTTCCTAGACTATGCGTGAATTTCAGGAAGTGATCCTGCTTGGAAGGACCTTCCCTCAAGTAGATGTTCCCTTTCAAGGACATTAATGAGCCACATTTGTCCAGCTCAGATCCTTGGAGAAGCAAAATTTAAGTAGTTAAGTATATAATGTGAGTAGCTTAGTGATGCGCTGGTAAGAGTGGGGGCCTGAAGTCAGGAAAACTCATCTGCCTGAGTTCAAATCCAGCCTCAGACACTTATAAGCTATGTGATCACGGGAAAGTCACTTACCCCTGTTTGCCTGTTTTCTCATCTGTAAAGTCAGCTGGAGAAGGAAATGGCAAATCGCTCCAGTAATCTTGCCAAGAGAACCCCAAAATGGAGTCATGAAGAGTCAGACACAACTGGAAAAAAAAGGACTGAACAACCACAAAATATATAAGAGGAATCATGAGAAAGCTGTCCTTTGGCCTTGGAGCCAGAAAGATTTGAGTTTAAGTCCCACTTCTGACCCGTATTGCCTAGACAAGTTACTCATCCTTTCAGAATTCTACAAGTGTGCATAGAGGGCAGCTGATGGTGTAGTGAGGAGAGCATTAGACCTAGAGGCAGGAAGACCTGAATTTAAAATCAGTGTTAGACCTTTACCAGACCTTTACCTGGGCATGTCGCTTAATCTCTATTTGACTCAATTTCCTTCACGATAAAATGGGAGTAATACTGGTACCCACTCCCCAGGGTTGTTGTGAGGTCAAATGAGATAATAATTATAAAGCACTTAGCACAGTGCCGGGCACAAAGTAGGTGCCACATAAATGCTTATTCTCTTCAGTTCCCCCTCTATCTGTTTACATACACACACATACATACTATACATGCTATATTTCAATATAATTGGTTTCCTTTGTACTCTTACATATTATATATCATGCATTTGAAATATTCTGAGAAAGGGTACCTAGGTTTCACAAGTCTGCCAAAGATGTCCATGACATAACAAAAGTTTAACAACTCCTGCCCTAAGATTATGGTAGATAGGAAGGGAACAAGCATTTATTAAGTGCATACTATGTTCCAGGCATGTGCTAAGTGCTTTACAAGTATTATCTCATTTTATCCTCACAACAACCCTGGGATGTAGGTGCTATTATTGTTCCAATGAGCAAACAGAGGTTAAATGACTAGCCCAGGGTCACGGGGCATTAGTAAGTTCCTGAAGTGGGCTTTGGACTTGGGTCTTCCTGACTCCAGTCCCACCACTACTGTACAACTTAGCTCCCTCTAGCAGAAGCAGACATGGGGCTGACCATCATTGGTAAAGTGAATTTTCTTATCTAGGAGTTCCCTATATCAATATATTATATCACAGTTCTAGACCTCATATTAAGTATTTAATATTCTCAGTTCATTTAGTTAATGTAATTGGAATTTACCAATTCCTAATGTTCTGTGATAATTAGGTACTTTTGTGTGTCCCTGTCCCCGTTCAATAAATTGAGTGAAAATCCACATATAGAGTGAATGACAGATATGAAGGTATTTCTCTTTGAGAAGTGGGGGGGGAAATTCTAAAAAGGAAGGTAGATTCAGCATCCTGCCTTACTTAATGCCTCATTAATTAATTATTAAGTTGGAGTTGCATCTAGTACTCAAAAGAACATGGAGGTATTGTATGCCTTAAAAAAATGAGAATTCTGGAGAAAAACAGTTGGACTCAAAAGAGAATTCAAAGTAGGAATTTTGAACAAAAGTGGGAAATTGTTAGAATCCAGCAGATTAGAACTGAATTTTTAAAATGATAATCTAGGGGGAAATAAGAATTCCTTTAAAATTCTGAAACCACTGAAAAGATGCTTGGATTTGAAATCAGATGATTTTGGTTCAAGTTACTAGTCTTATGACCTTGGGTTATAGCTTCCCTCAATTTCTTTATATTCAAAATGAGAATTAATATCTCCCATGCTTTTCACTTCAGTTAAATCATAGATCCAGTCTTTATCCCCACCCCTTTTACTCTACAGGGCTCTGGAGGCTTTTACTCCACAGGACTGCTGTGAGTCTCTGGTGAAATAATGTATGTACTTCTTTTTAAAAGCAACCTGTATACAAAAGTACAATGTTATTGCTATGTGAAGTTATTACATCCCCAAACAGCAAGTCTCTCTTCGTTTAACATAAATATTGGATGTGAAAACTGAAGTCAAAGTTAGTATTTTACCTCCCTTATCCTACTCCCTCCCCCCAAAAAATAAAAGAATGGTTATGAGGAAATGTTGAAGACCAAATTTGGAAAATTATTTTAGAAGATATGCTAAATATTTGAAAGGTAAAAACATCTATGGGGAAAGCCTCAATATTTGAAATATTGTGAAATAACATGAACGACCTAACGAAATATATTTTTTAAAGTAAATTTAGGTTGAATATTAGGGAAATCTATAGTATTGTTATTTTTGTGGGCAGAGGGCTTGCTGTTTCTCCAACTTTTTCTTTATCACCTTAGTAGTACAATAATTGAGGTTTATCTTGTCAGATAGGCACTGGTTTTTCATATAGGCAATGTATGCAAGCTTGGTAATATTGGAACTAATGGAGAGATTAATTCCTGAGAATTCTCTACATCATTTCAATTACTAAACATTCTGCTGTGGGCTAGTGCCAAATGGTCTCTAGCTTAAAATATGTTTGATAACAGCAAAGTGGAAAAAGGATTTAAAATTCAGGGAAATTAGACTTAAATTGTATTTCATAAGGCAGTGAAATGCAAATCCTAAGGTATCTCTAAAGTAGTTTAAAACATTACAACTCCAGGTCCCTTTCACATATATTTCAGTGTTTCAAATACATTTTTAGAGAGTCTTGGGAGTGCTTGAATAAAACATTTTTGAAGTTCTTTGCAAAAAAATATATATGTGTGTTGACAGTAGTATGGCAATTGTGAAAACATGTGAAGGTCGCTTCAGCAGATCTTCAACAGATGGCTTTCCCCATCCATTTTCTTCTTCTAGGCAAACATGCTGAAGACATATTTGGTGAGTTGTTTAATGAGGCCAACAACTTTTACATCAGAGCAAATTCTCTTCAAGACAGAATTGATCGCCTCGCTGTCAAAGTTACCCAGCTGGATTCAACAGTGGAAGAGGGTAGGTAATTGCATGAAAGCAGTGAGCCAGAAGTGATGCTGACAAGACGGTAGTAATTAATTACAGCACAATTACAGCTTTTCCTTAGAGTAGTAAGTTGATCATTCGTTTTGTCTTTTCCTAGGACATTCTGATAAGAAAAGAAATGTATAACATTGGGTTAATTAGGAAAGGAGTTAGAAAAAAGATATGTGTATGTGTGCATACATATATACATACATACATACACACATACATGTATCTTACTTATAACTCATCCTCGTGCCTGATTTATAAAAAAATTCTTGCTAATGAGAGCTTATACATGTCACCCGTTCCATCCAGAAATCTTACTTTATGCTATAAGTAATAGCCTCAACTACTGTTGCACCTGAAAACTTGTCCACATTATCTAGTCACTTTAGCCATAGGGACAGTAGGTGTCCTTTTGAGAAGAGTGACAGCAAGATTGAGAGAGAAAATTATGTGCATTATAGTACAGCAAACTGAAGGCTTCCTACTGATTCATATTTTGCCATTAATTCTTGTAAGTGTTTTAGGGTAAGTGTTTTGGTCACTTAGGGTCCCTCAAACTTCTTAAAGTGACATATATTGGGAGCTTTTAGACTTTGTATTTTTAAATAATGTTAATACTTGCAAGTGTTGTGCCATTACTAATGTTTTTATGTTGGATCGCAGTGACTGAAATTGTTTACTAGGGCAGTTGGCACAAAATTTAAAACAATCAACATCCCTTTATCTTTTTAAAAACAAAATTGCATTACTAGAGTATTTACTATAAAAGACTGTATTGAAAAAAAAACCCCAGCATCAGGAAAAGGACTTGTATTATTGCCTCAAATTTAATTTTATTAAAAAATATTTTATCCTAAGTTGTTTTTGCCTTTATATTGCTGGACTAATGGTATATGCAGCACTTTTCATTCATGTCAAATATTTATTGAACATTCATTTTATAGAGGACATTATTTTATTCATTAAAGAAACTAAAACAACTGATTAAAAAAACCAAACTTTACTTAAAAAAATAAAAATTTTTAAGTGGGATACAGTTTTTTTAAGACATTAGGGAATCCTTATGCACTCCCCATATGTGTACCTTTATGGAATCTTTTGCTCACATTGTCTTATAAAAGATCCTATGTCCTCTTCTCTCTGTCTTTAGTTTTGCTTAGCTCTTTTGTCAAGTAACATATAGTAAAGTTTAACTTTAAAAAGCTGTTTTTCATGGAATTCCATCTTTTGCATTTTATTTTATTTTTTAAATTCCTTTTACTATTTTTTATTGCTTTCTTTTGCTTTCAATGTCACCTGCATTTCCAAACATATGGCTCCATTTCTTTTCCCAAAGAGTCATCGTCTCTTACAAAGAATATAAAAGAGGAAAAAGAGAGTTCCTACCGGTACATGTTAAAAACAAATTTCTTCTCAATATCCAGTTTGCAAAATGGAATTTGATAGAAATGTATAACAATTAGTGCACTGACGTTTTAATTTTTCTCCTTAAGAAAAATACAGCTTTGAACATTAGAAAACTATAGAGTTCTTTTTTTCTGCCTTTTAAAATGACTAAATATTCTTTTAGAAGATAAAAATTTGGAGACTAATTTAGGACCTTCAGATGTCAATGGAGTAAAGGACTTTGATCTTAAGTTATACTATAATTGACTATTTAAATGGCTGGAAATCAAACTATTTTCATATGCATTGTTTCAAGTTCTTTGTTGTTATAATTAAAATGTTTCTGGTACAATAGATTTAAAACCACATGAAGGTAAATATATAGATCAGAATTTATAAAATACTGAGCTGAAGCTTATTTTAACAGCCCTGAACCCCCATTTTTAATCAGTTTGTAGATGGATTTATATCATAATGCTTTTATTGATCATTTTGTGATTCTGATAACTTCCAGTAGCTTTTTAATATAATTGGTGTAGTACTCCTGCCATCTCTCCTATTTTGTGCTTGAAGCAAAAAAAAATCCTGTGCATGTTACTAGTACAACCATAGTTCAATTATCTAAGTAAATATTGATTAATATTTGCTATTTGAATAGATTTATTCCATGGGAAACTGAATTTGGTAGGTGTACTGCTATTGTTCTAGAGACTAAAGGCTTCATACTTATTCCTCTATTTGTGTGCATGTGCATGTGTGTGTGTGTGTGTGTGTGTGTGTGTGTGTGTGTGTGTTGCTGGATAGAATCTCTGGCCATTTGTCTATTTCTACATCTCTTCATTGGTGTTAGTAAGAATATAAGCTTAATTCAAAAAAATCTATTGCTATTTTCTCTAAAAAAACACAACAAAAAAAAACATCAAAAACTATTACATACACATAAGCATCCATTCATATGTATTAAGGATATCTACAGAGTGAATGTGATTTGGCAGCCCATGTGCTATTTTTGAGAAAAAAGCATTTTATTTAAAGAAGGTACTTAATATGCCCTCACAAGCTGAAAAGGAAGTGCTTACTTTGGAGTCAATTCTGACTTAGTTCACACCTTGAGAGAGAGAGAGAGAGAGAGAGAGAGAGAGAGAGAGAGAGAGAGAGCTATGCTTGTCTAGGGGAAAGAAGATATAGTGTATACATAGTATACACTATATACATAAGGTTCTATATGGCTACCTGCAAAGACTGTTGGAATGCTGTCCTGGAAGGCCTTGTGATTGGTTTAAATGTGTAAGAACTGAATTTGACTTAGATTCTTAACAGTGAAAATAATGTATTCTCTGTTAACCAGACTTTTTTGGGTCTTTCAACAGTATCACTACAGGATATTAACATGAAGAAAGCGTTCAAAAGCTCTACAATACAAGACCAGCAGGTGGTTTCCAAGAACAGTATTCCCAATCCAGTTTCTGACATTTACAATCAGAGTGATAAGCCACCTCCCCTGAATATACTTACACCTTACAGGTATGGATTCATGTAGCCATAAGGTCTGATTTTATTTTTTCATTATAAATCTGGTTTTAGGCCATGGACAAGTATTATGGAAAGACTCATTTAACTGGATAGAAACTCTTCTTTGAGGAGAAATTCTTTTAGGTGACAATCTTCTAAATTCTTGGATTGTTGCAAAGGGACCAAAACAAGATGAAACTGAAAAGCCTTGAATTTTCTAGTCATCAGCATGCTTGTTAGCAAAAGAGTGAGCCCTGAATTTTTTTAATAGAAATAGTTCATTTGTCAATGATGGTGTATGGGCTTTGTGCTTACTATGTTCCAAGACTATGTAAAGGTAACTACATAATTCAGTTACCATACAGAAAACAATTGATCTGTTTCCACATTTCAATGCAGAGGCATTTATCATTCCAGACAGCACAGTATATTATGCAGTGTTACAGACTGTAGGGAGACAGTTTGATCAACAAGTTAACCCACCGTAATTATAGAGCAGTGCAACATACAATTTAAGCCAAACGCAAAATGAAACCCAAAGGAATTAATACTGCCTAACCACCCACTGCAAATGCATTCTTTCTTTTTCTTCTCATTTCCCCCTGTACAATGCAGCCATCTAGTCTAACCCATCTATTCCATTTTGTTGAACTAAATTGCCATAAGGGTCACTCCCTTGTTTAGAGGTACAGTAAAGTAAGATGTTGACTGAGTTAGACCTCTGCTGCGTAACATTCTGTGATTCTAGGAAATTAATTCCTACTGTGTACAGAACAGTTAGGCACTGGGAGAGATACAAAGTTCAGATAAGATACTATCAGTTCAATGCAGTGAACATTTATTAAGTGCCTGCTATATGCAAAATCTATAGTAAGCAGTGGGAACACAAAAATAAACAGTGCCATTGTCCATGTTCTCAAAGAGCTTACGTTTTACAGAAGGAGAATATGATATGTATACAGATTAAATAAAATAAAAGGTAGAAAATGTGTTGGGGCAGAGGAGAGATCTAGGCAAAGGACTCTAGGAAGGAAAATCAAGGAGGAAAGAGATGGAGGAGTAGGGAAGGGCGACTTCTTGGAGGAGGCAATACCTAGAGACTTGAAGGATGAGGAGAACTATTAATTAGCAGCAGCAGCAACAACAAAACCTTGGGAAACCCTCAGAGACCATGTGGGAGGTGGTATTATATTCTCTAGGAGGTACAGGGAAGAAGAGAAGCCCTGGCCATAAGGAATAGGGGCAAATAGTGGGAAGGGAAGCAACTTAGGAGATGGAACCCTCTAAATTAAAAAAAAGTGGGTGAGTAGAAAAGAAATCTTTCCTGGTAGATATGCATCTTCTGAGAGTTTATACCAACAGGAGGCCCTAGCTTCCCATAGCTCCTTAACAATATGACCCTCATCATTGGTTCTTTGGACTTGAGGATTTCAATGCCAACCAGATTGCCTGTAATGACCATTGTCTTATGTTAGCATCATTAGTCAGACATCCATCTTACAGCTTTTGTCCTTTGCTTTGACCCATTATTCCCTACTTCTTCTGAAGTCCCCTATTTATTTTCTGTGATTCTGTGAAATTAATTCCTACTCTGTACTATGTACAGAGCAGTCAGGCACTGGGAGAGATACAAAGTTCAGATAAGACACTATCAGTTCAATTCAGTGAACATTTATTAAATGCCTGCTGTGTGTGCAAAATCTATAGTAAGCAGTAGGAACACAAAAATAAACAGTGATATTGTCTAGGTTCTCAAATAGCTTACATTTTACAGAAGGTCATGGGGACTATTGTTAGTAATTTGCAGCTACTGAATCTTCATTTTCTATAAATGGGGGATATGAGTGGAAGGGGAAGTCTGATATAGGCTCATAGGATTTGGAACTGTGAGGAACATTGGGGATGCTTAGTCTATCTCCACTTTATGCACAAGGAAACTGAGGCCCAGAGAAGTGGGTAGCATTACTTGTTCAAGGTAGTAAATGGTAGAACCAAGATTCAAGCCTAGTACTCTCTCTACTCCACCCCAGGCTTCTTCTCCATGATACCCGAACAGATCTCCCTGTACCTAAAAACCTTCACTTGATCTGTTGTCCCCTCAAGTTATCATGCTATATTATCTCTTCCCTTTCACTGCCAAGCTCCAAAAAGAAAATCTGGGTAAATTTATGGCCTCTTACACTCATTTCAAGGTATCATCTTGCTCTCCTTTTCACAACAAAAATCCTAGAAAAGCTGCGGTTGCCTCCGCTTTTGAACCTTCTACTTCTTAACCTCATGCAGTCTGACTTCTTTTCCACCATTCAACTGACACCACTCTTCAGCACCAGTAATATTACTAAACTTAATAAATCAAATGGTCTTTTATTAATCTTCTTTCTTATCTGCTCAGTAGCTTTGAACATTGATCTCCATGTCAACCCCTAGACACTTTCTGTCTTCATTGTTGTGACACTGCTCCCTTTTACAGTCTCCTTTCCTGGATTATCATGCATGCCCCACCCCCTTTGTGTGGGTAGAGGTCAGCATTCTGTCCCAAATCCTTTGTTGTTCTCTAGATGATCTCAGTAGCTCCCAAAGCCACCTTTTTCCAGTCCTCATTCCACCACCATCCCCCTTTTAGCCACACACTTACACATCTTGCCTAATGGACATTTTTACCTGGATGTCCTATAGAATATTAAAAAAATAATTCCATAACAACTCATTTTTCCCTTCAAACTCTTAATAACCTCCCTTATTTCATAATCTCAGAGTGTCCTCCATTTCTCAACTCTCCTTCATTGCTCATATCGAATCACTTATTAAATTCTGTTGGTTCTACTGCCATCTTTCTCCTACCCTTTTCTCCACTTATATGATTACCACCGTAAGTGAGGCCCGCATCACTTTTTGCCAGCTTATTGTAATCATTTATTAATTGGTCTCCTTGACTCCAGCTTTTCCTCTCTCCTGTACATTTTCCGCACAACTGACAAATGGATATTCCTACAACTCAGACCTATATCACTCCCTTCTCAAGAAGTTTTAGTGTCTCCCTCTTGTCATCAGGATAGAAGACAAATTTCTCTACTTGGCCTTTAAGGCCTTTCACTGTGTGGCTCCAATCTGTTTTTCCAGACTGATCACACACATACCCCTTCTTGTTCATGCTGCATTACAGCCAAACTGGACTATTTGCTGTTCCCCTTAGACAGTGCTTTATATTTTTTCTTCCTTGCCTTTACTCAGGCCACCCTCCATGCTTGGAATACTCTTTCTCTTCATTCTACTTTGTGTAATCCCTGCCTTGCTTCAGAACACAGCTCAGGTGCTACTTTCTACATGAAGTCTTTCCTGATCCCCTCAGTTGTTAATGCCCTGCTTCTCACCTGTCTGCCATAATCACCTTCTATTTACTTAGAATATATTTTGTGCACATTTATCTGTATTCATGTTTTTCTTCCTTCCCCCTCATCCACTAGAATATAAGCTCCTTATGGGGAGAGACTGTCTTCTTTCTGTCTTTGTAAAACCAGTACCTAGCAGATGTTGAATAAATGCTTGTTGAATCAAATTTATAATGCTAGAAGGAGTCAGGAAATAGTTCTGAGTAGCATCCTGTGTTGGAAATTTGAGATGAATTGGGGCTACAGAATAAAAGTAGACATGTGTTTCCATTCTACACTGTGATCCCAATTCCAGGCTTGAGGAGTTGGCAGAGATACCAACACAAATGCTCCCCAGTAATATTTGAATATATTTTTAAATTTCTAGGTTTTGAGGAAATTTTTTTTATTTCTTTTCAACAATTTTCTGCATGTAACTGTGGAACCAAGAGAGTTTTGAAATGCTTTTGTTACCAAATTAGTTTAGCATATGTTGCTAAAATTACATATAAAAGTCGTAATTCCACAGATTTCTTCAGGTGGTTATTGAAATGAGACATTTAATAATATTTCTTGCTGTCAGTTTGTTAAATATTGTGGTTTAGTAAATTAGAATCAGAGTTTAAACCATTAGGCTTAAAAATGTACATAATCTCCCTTTTCTTTACTTCCATATTACTTTTATAGAGATGATAAGAAAGATGGATTGAAGTTTTATACTGATCCTTCCTATTTCTTTGATCTCTGGAAAGAGAAAATGCTACAGGATACAGAAGACAAAAGGAAAGAGAAAAGAAGACAAAAGGTAAACCATTCCAGAATAGAAAACATGTATATTCATGGGCTAATTTGAGTGTGATATCCAAACCAAACTGCTGAATCCTACTCTTTATTGAAATGATGGGTGGGTCAGACAGGGTGCTGAAATTTTTCCATTGGTTACATTTTTAAAGTGAAAATAATTGAGAATCACATGTGATTATCTTTCAGTAAATATTTTCAACTTTTTATTCCTTCTCACTTTCAATCAACCTGCTTCATTTAACAAGAGAAGATTCTCATAACTCAGTTTTTGTTTATAAGTTTGTGATTAAAATTCTCTGCCTATGGTTTTACTTACATCTCAGAAAAACTCCCATTTTTTCATTGCAGAAGAAGATGATCAACTTTAATTTTTTTAAATGTAGTTAATGGTTGGGCTCTCACTCATAAGCTCTATTTTTAAAAAATGGTATATTGTATGTATTAGAATGAAAAGCCAGTTTTATATTTATGTTTAGGAGGGATTAAGTACCATAAATGATGCTCTTCTAGGGGGATTGGTGGAGGGGAAGGGAGAGGAGATCATAAGAGGTACAGATACTATCTAAAACAGTCTCTGCAGAACATTACCTTCTCTATTGGAGATATGTTTCATTTGTGATTAAGAAAAGTTAAAGAACACTCCCTGAAAGTTTTTCTAGCATCCCAGAAGTTTATTTTTTTCCATTGGAAGACAATCTATTGTGCAGACTTCCTGGGAAGGACAATCCAGTCTGTATGGCAAATACCCAAAAGCTTTGGCTTAAAGCAGAGGTTCTTAACTTGTCCGTGAGTAGATTTCAGAGGGGAAGGAGCCTATGAACTTGGATGGGAAAAAAATTACATCTTTATTTTCTCTGACTCTTGGTTTCCTTTGTAATCTTATGTATTTTATTTTATGCATTTTAAAACATTTTGAGAAGGGGTTCACACAGGCGTCACTAGACCATCAAAGGACTTTATGACAGAAAAAAATTTATGAACCTCTGACTTAGAGAAATGTTTGGCATTTAGTAAGCCCAAAGGATTTTTTCAGTGATTTTTAGCATTTAAGTAACATAAACTACAAAGATCCTGGAGATAGGGCTCTGTTCAAAAGGAAAGGATTATTTTAATTATCTCTATTTTGTGTGTGTGTGTGTGTGTGTGTGTGTGTGTGTGTGTGTGGTTGAATTTGGGGAATTTATTAAGAGCAAAATCATCATGGGAAAGATATAGGATTCAGTAGTCATTGTCTATGTGAAGAAAAGATGGATATTACTCCCTTGAAAAGAAAGAGAAGCAAGGAAATATTTAATTGGCATGCTAGTGATACCTCCCTATACGTTTCTTATGAAATGTAGAAGCTGATTGAGACTTATAAGAGTGCTTTTCATTAAATATATAATTTACCTTTCATTGACCTTACAGATGCCTCTTACAGATGATCCAAACATGATGCTTTTGGCATAAATACATATATAATTATTTTTCTGTGCCTTCATGGAAAATCTGTAATTATCATATCTACAAAACTAGTAGCTCCTTCTAGATCTTTGATTTAATCCTGAATTCCCCAAATACTTGTAATTGTGGTGATAGCCTCATTCTGGTATCACATTATGTTAAGGTCAAATAGAACTTTTCTATAAAGTCACAATAGTTATTGTTTGATTCTGAAAGTAGGAATAAAGATTGTCCTATCTTTGGAAAGCTTAGACAGTAGAGCTGATCTTAGAGTTTATCTAGTCTAATTCCTTCATTTTATAGATGTGGACTCTGAGACTTAAGCAATGAAGGGAGTTTTCTAAGGTCACATAGGTAGTAAGTGGTAGAGTTAGGGGTGAATGTGAGTCTTAATGATTCCCAATCCAATGTGAACCACACACACATAGTGACTTTATTTCCATCTGTGTTTCTCTTTTGTATAAAATGTATCTCAATCCATCCATGTCTTTTTTCATCCTGAACCACTTATTGAAGTATAAAATCCATTTGTTTTCCATTGTGATGCAATAGTACCTCCACTGAAGTCTTTCTTGAATGACCTCTCTGTGGCATGGGAAGACCTTGGTTTCCCAAAAGTTAGTAGGGTGTAGGTATGGACAGATCATACTAAGCTAGGAAGGTTTTGATTGTGGGCTTTGCATCTGTCCAGCTTAGCTACAGTTGAGGGAGGCTAACAGCAGCTCTCCAAGACAATCTACCATAGTCTGTGATGGAGGAAGTACCCATGATGTCAAAAGCTTGGATTCTTTAAGATAAAATAATAGCAGAAAACCAACAAATTAGATTCACCAATGAAATAGGCTGCAGGCACTAACATCTCTATTACTGTTGTTGTTGAGTTGTTTCAGTAGTGTCTGACTCTTCATGACCCTCTTGGGGGCTTTCTTGGCAAAGATACTGGAGGAGTGTGCCATTTCTTTCTCCAGATCATTTTACAGATGAGGAAATTGAGACAAACAGGGCTAAGTGACTTGCCCAGGGTCACATAGACAGTAATTGTCTGAGGCCAGATTTGAACTCAGGTCTTCCTGACTTCAGGCCCAGCACTCTATCCACTGTACTTTTTTAGCTGGCCAACAGTTCTATACTTCAGCTTAGTAATTTCATGATGGTTTGAATCAACCATATAATCAGCCATCAGCCATCTGGAAAGGATAGATACAGCACAGGGTCCCTAGGGTGATGATTTCCAACTACATTGCTGTCATAGCCCCTAACTGCTGTTAGCTTGATTCTTTAGTACTTTATCCCACCTGAAATCGTTGCATGATGCATCTAGCTCCAAAATAAAGAAAATGAAAGTGAATTCTATGCTTAATTGTAATTTTTTAGAAGTTATGATACTATTTGAAATAATTAGAGACATTTAGGGATGTCTCAAAATCAGGGCTGGGAACCATTGGTCTTGGGACCTGCTCTTCTGGATCCTCACTGTAATTTTGTGGAGAGACAATATGATGAAGGTGAAAAGATCATTGGGCTCAGAAGACCTGGATTCAAATCGTTTCTCTCCCACTTGCTGCCTTTTGTGTCACTTCGTATCTTAGAGCCTCACTTTCCCCATTTGCAAAATGGAGATAAAACACCTGCATAATCTACCTGCCTTTCTGACAGACCTGTCAGAAACACCCTTTATAAATCTTAACCTTAATTTGCAATAGAGAGTTGTTACTATTGCTTGGTCTTGCTTGTGGTACTTATTATGTGTTGTCTCTGCAGTTGATAAGTCTAAATGAGTTGAAAAAGAGTTGAATGCCTCACATTCAGAATGATGAAGTTGAAAATTTAAGTCCCACAGAAGGAGAAAATTCAGGCCTTGTCTTTAAGAGACATAGCATTTTATGGGTTATGTAGGAAAAATGAATATAACAGGAATAAATAGCTACTACTCTCTAGAGATATCTATGTTAAGTCCTAAGTGTTTACTGATGAGGTTATACTGTTGTGCCTGTCAGTGGTGGGGCCATGTTCTCGATTTTTATATAGGGCCAAAGGGCTGGAGCAAAAGTAAGTGTTTCACTAATGGGGCAGGTAAGTTTTCTGTTTTTCTACTTAACCATTAGCAAAATTGGCTTAATATGATTTGGAATACCTCTTGGAAACTGAGAACAAAGGTTATTTATTTTGGAAGAAAAATATTTTGCCATGCAGATATTCTATATCAAGACTTTTTTTTTAAAAAAAAAATGTGCAGTGGTAGAAAACTATTTCCTGATCATACCTTGTCAGATGTTTTTATCTGGGCGGTAGAGAGCAGCTAAAGAGCAGTTTTCCTTATCTAGAGTCATAACATGAAGAGAGAAATATAGACTGCTTTCTCTTGGTTCCATAGCATATGCTGGTTAGAGTTAGCCTTCTTCAGAAATTTCTTTACAGTTAGGGTATGGCTTCTATTTGCATATCAGGTTTATATTTCTGTTCATTTTAACTGCATTTAACCTGCTGTTTTCCCTTTCCCTTCTGTCTTGGCATGCTTCCTTTCTTTTCCTGGACATCAGGAGCAAAAGCGTGTAGATGGCACAACTCGTGAGGTGAAAAAGGTTAGAAAAGCCAGGAACAGGCGCCAGGAGTGGAATATGATGGCATATGACAAAGAGCTTAGACCTGACAACAGGTTGTCTCAAAGTGTGTACCATGGAGCGTCTTCCGAGGGATCCCTGTCCCCAGATACTAGGTCTGTGTGTATTAAAGCTCCCTTATCCCCATGTGATGGTTATGCATGAGGCATTTCTTGGTATTTTCTTTTTTTTAATAATATAGGCAATGCGTTAGGTATTTGTTGCTGTGTTTTTTTTTTTTTTAAATAATTCGGAAATGCAGCAATAGCTTTAGTTCTCAAAGGTCTGGAATGTATCTTAGGACTCTCTTAAGCTATGCATTGAAAATATTCTGTTGAAGTTATAAGCTTTTTTGTGTATTGTTTTTCTTTGTATGATTTAAAACCCCTTTGACTTGAATTTGTTATTTAGTTGAGCTACTAATGTTGAATTTAGCTCTGTTAATTTAGAAGATATTTCAATTTCAATTTAATTAACTGTAATGATGCTTTCATTTTTAGCTTGGCATGCTGAATTGCTATTGATATACAGTGTCTGAAAATGATTGGTAGCTACTATTAATAGAATAATTAATAGAATAGCTCCATTGTTCTGTTTGAAAATCTCACTAAGAGTAATGGAAGAAAATGTGTGTCTGTTTCTGCCCTTCAAATGACTAATCTCATGTACTCTAATTTACAGGAAAAAATCATCATTGGAGTTTACTTTAGTGAACTGTTAGCTGCTCAATTAAAATGTTTCTTCAACAGGTCTAAATGCATGGCCACTAAGTGGCAATTGCAGTTCATTGTATACAATGAGTCCAGTGGAGCTAACTTGATAACTTTTAATTTTGTTTATTTTATTTTTCTGCCTTCTAACTTAAAATCTTCTATTGGGAAAAACAAAATTTTATGCGAAGTCTTTTATCAGCATATACAATAAGAAAAGACATCTCCTATAGCTCTTAAGGCATATTTATTTTTCAAGATTGTTCTTCCAGATTTCTTCTTGGTGGTGGTTTTTAAATTTAAAAACAAACAACGTATAACAACACTTAGTCCTGGGTTTATGTTTATTATAGTTTTATTAACTTCCCTGTCCCAATACCATTCTCCTCCCAAAATTTTGATTATTACTAACATGATATGAAGTCTTAAGTTAAATTTTGCTCCTCTGCAATCAGTGGAGTACAAGACTTTCTATTAATTAATTTATTTATAGTTTTTAACATTCACTTCCACAAGATTTTGAGCTCCAAATTTTCTCCCCATCTTATCCCTTCCCCCACCCCTAGATGGCATACATTCTGAATACCTCTTTCCCTAATTTGCCTTCCCTTCTATTTCTCCCCCCTTATCTTATCCCTTTCCCCTTCAATTTTCCTGTAGGGCAGGATAGATTTCTATACCCCATTGCGTGTATACCTTATTTCCCAGTTGCATGTGAAAACAATTTTTTTAAAGTACAAGACTTTCTAGTTAATTTTACCTTCAGCTTGAGAATTTTAATGACCATATAGTTTTCTGCAAAACAGATATTAAAATACATCATGAGAGGGTAACTGCTCAGAAGCATTTATTTTTCTCACTGGCAATCATTGGGTTAATTTATCATTTAATTTCATTTCTAATCTACTCATGCAAAAATGAAATTATTATTATGAATCTGAACTTTTTATTCTAAGTGAAACATCTTATTTCAGGTAATGTTCTCCAGAAACCTTAATGGAAGAAGATGAATATTCTTTTTTATGTGGTAGAAGGTCCTTGTATGCATCCTGGATTTTAAGATCAAATTGATCCGAGTTGACCACAAAATTGGTGGTTATTCAGACTGTCCAGCCTCTTTATACATAACTATATTTTAAATATTTCTTTATTTTTCTTAGTTTTGTTGTATGAGCTGTACTTTTTCTGAATTTCTAAATTCTGTCTAGGCAACCAGGGGGCACAGTAGATTGAGCACTAGGCTTAGGGTCAAGAAGACCTTAATTTAAATCTGGACTCAGAAACTTAGCAGCTGTGTCAGTTTAGACAAGTCACTTAAACTCCCTTAGCCTCAGTTTCCTCAACCGTAAAATGAGTATAATAGTAGCACCTACTTCCCAGGGTTATTGTGAAATTAAAATGAGATAATATTTATATAGTACCTGGCAAATATAGGGTGCCATATTGTATGCACTATATAAATACTGTCAGCAGCAGCAGCAGCAGCATTATTGTTATTTGCATTTGCATTTTTCTAAGACTCATTCCTATGGCACTTTGCTATCCATCAACCAACCTTTTCTACCACTGTATACAATGTAATTCATTATTGTTTTTGGATGATTTCTTTCATCAGGTTTTCATATGAAAATACATTCACTTGCCAGATACCACACCTTTAGCTTACATGGAAATTGAAATACACATAAGCAAGTGATGTCACCCCTATGCAGTGATCATTTGGGAACATTGTCTTCATAAACATAGGATCATAGATTTATGGCCCCTCACTGCAGCAAGGCAGTTCTTTTACTTCTTCCTAATTGCTTCCCCTTTTCACTACCTGTAGAAGCTATTCCAAACTGTCTCTTCCTTTCTCATACCTTCTGCACGTATGTAATCCTATCTCCTCCTTTTCAGCAGAAGACCTTAACTTTTATTTTACAGGAAAAAAAACGGAGGTCATTTAAGTTCCTGCTTCCCCCCTTCTCTTCATCTCAAAACCCCCTTTGACTTCATCCACTACTCTCTCCTCCCCAGTCTCTGATAATTAGGTGAGCCTTTTTGCCAAAGCTAATCCCTCTCTACTAGTATGCTTAATTCCATCCCCTTGATCTTCTCCAGAAAATTGCTCCTTCAGTCATTCTCTGCACTTTCTTATTTTCAACTTTTCTCCCATTTCCTACTTTCTTTCCTGCTGCCTTCAAACATGCCTAAGTACACACACACACACACCCTTCACTAGGTCATACCATCCCCTCAAGCTACTATCTTAATCACTCTTTCCTTCTGCTTTCTCGGCCTTGATTTAGTTGTTTACACATTTTACCTCTACTTCATCACCTCTTACTCCAAAAACCTTTGCAATCTCACTTCACACCTCATTATTACAGTGTTTGAAATTATCAATAATCTATTAATTGGCAAATTTGATGATCTTTTCTCGGTTCTCATCCTCAGTTGAGATCTATGTGCTATATTTGAAACTGTTGACCACCTTCTCCAATTGATAGGCATCCCTGCAATTCCCAGTTCTTTGCTACCATAAAGAGAGCTTCTATAAATATTTTAGAACATATAGGTTCTTTTCCTTTTTCCCTAGTAATCTTGGGAAACAGACCTAGTATTGGTCTTGCTGGGTCAAAGGCCAGACCGTCTCCTTCTGGATATTATCTCCTCTCTAGGTTTTCATAACAATACTCTCCTCTTTTTGTGTTTGTCCTACTTGTTCAACCACTCCTTTTCACTCTCCTCTGACAACCTCTCATTTCATTTCATCCTCCCTAACAATGTGTATTCCCCAAGGTTCTGTCATAGGCCTGCTTTTCTCTTCTTTCCACACTCTTTCTTTTGGTAACCTCATTAGCTCCCATGGAATTATGAAAATGACTAACACACACACACACACACACACACACACACACACACACACAAACAGCCCTCATCTCTCCCCTGAGCATCATTCCTGCATTATCATTTCCTATTAGATATCTCATTTGAAAACAACTTTTCATCTTTCTCCTCAAACCCTCCCTTCTTCTAAACTTCCCTATTTCTCTTGTAGGCACCAGCACCCTGTTAGTTTCCTAGATTTGTAGCCTTCACATTATCCTTACTCATTGACCTGACTTTCCCACACATATCGACAGTTGCCAGAGCTTGCCATTTCTGTTTCTTCTATCCCCTCTTCTCTTCTCATACAACTAATGCCTTAGCTTAGGCACTCATCACCTTTCACTTAGATTACTGCATGGACTCTTCATTGTTTTTTGGTTTGCTTCAATTCTCTCTCCAATCCAGTCTATCTGATATACTGCTGCCAAAATGATTTTCCTTAAGCACAGATCCAATCATATCACGTCTCTACTCAATAAACTGTAGTATGCTCCCTATTGCCTCTAGAATCAAATAAAAACTTCTCTATTTGGATTTTAAAGCCCTAGATAACTTGACTGTAATCTATCTTTCCAACTTTATTGGACATTATTCTCCCTCATCTGTGCTGTGATCTAGACACCTTGCTTTCTCTTTCTTACGGGTGTAAATGCACCTGCCATTTCTGTGCCTTTGTTCTGGATGCCTCCCATTCCAGGAGTGTAATTCTGCCTCATCTCCACCTCATAGAATTATTCTCTTCATTCAAAATGCAGCTTAAGCACCTCCTTCTGAATGAAGCTTTTCCTGGTGTCCCCTCAATTGCTATTATACTCCCTCCTAAGCTCACTTATTTTGAATTACTTGTTATTTATTCATTTTTTATTTTATTCTGTATGTACTTGTATATGTTCTTCTCTCTGTTAATGTAAACTCCTTGCAAGTAGGGACTATTTTCATTTTTTGTATGTCTGGTACCTGTAACAGTACCTGAAACTTAATAAATGCTTATTGATTGATTGATAGATTTCGAACTATAAAGGAGTTCAGAGGCCATCTAATCCTATACCTTCATTTTCACATAAGGAAACTGAGATCTGGAGAAATGAAGTCACTTCTCCAAGATCACCTAGGTAGTTAGTGTTAGGGTTAGGATGCAAACCAAGGTTTTCTAACTTCAAAGCCCATGTCCTTTCCTCTGTATTGCACTGCTTACTGATAGAGAATTGTTAGGCTAGCTAGAACAACGTTAGAATTATTTCCATTTCTTTCTGGTCACTGAGGCATTATGAACATGTATAGTCTCAACTGAGCCCAGTGATTCTTTACCTGTATCCATAAGTCTCTCTTCCTAATACCTGCTCTGGAATGACCCATTTTGTTACTGGTTCCCACCTACCTTCCGACCTTCTCCTGTCCTGCAGTAGCTTCTTACCTTGCCAAAGACCCTCCATGTTCCTATCCTTTGCTTTCAGTCTATTGAAAGATTATAGAGATGTAATGATATGCTGACCTTTCATCCATCTGTCATAAGAACCTACCCCTTTTTAGATTTCCACTTCTTACTAGCTATAATTATAAGATTATAATGATCATTGTAAGAATTGCTATAATTGATATTTTGAGTTTTCATGACAAAATTTGCCAGACAGTTTACAAATATCTCATTTTACCCTCTCAACAGCACTGAGAGGTAGCTGCTATTATTATACCCACTTTATAGATGAAGAAACCGAGACAGGTAGAGGTTAAGTGACTTGCCCAGGGTCACACATTTAGTAAGAGTCTGAGGCTGGATTTGAACTCAGTTCTTCCTGACTTCAGGTCCAGCGCTCTACCCTGCCCGATTGTCAATTTGTAGTTCTAGCTCTGAAATACCTCTTTCCCCACCTCCATCCATTCACCATTATTACACTATTCACCCTTCTTTATTTTGTGCCCTTTTCATCCCTACATTACAATACCATTTTAGAGGGTACCAATCCAGCCCAGTCCCATGTTCTTGTTTTTTTTTTTAGTAGGTAATTTCATTAAATAATCCTCATTATTATTTTTTTTTTCATTTGGCTAAGATTCTTTTACAAGCAGTCAGTATCTCTTGGTCCTTCCCCCTTGACTTCCAGGTGCTGTCTTTAACCACTGCCCTGCATAGCGGTGTTTGGCTCTAGACAAGGACACATCTAGAAAACACACCAAATCTCAGGACAAGACTGGTTCTCCCTACACTTTCCCGTGTTAGAATTTTAACTCCTTTACTAGCAGCTCACACACTACAAAGATGCTTTCATATTTGCTTCATCTTCTGGAGTTTATACTACAGTTAGGGACCAGGACAGCTATGGAGCATTCTATGATGATGGCTCCTCTGCGTTGAACAAAATCACTTGGTGCCTTCACAGGACTACACTGCGTGAAATCCCAGAGCCTGACATCTAGTCTGTGGCTTTTCCACCAATGTCTCTTTGCCTGTTTTACTTCAGAGGGAGAAACACAAGCTGAATCCTAACAGAAACCAGCAAATAAATGTGAGGAAAGTCAGAACAAGAAAAGAAGAGTGGGAGCGAAGGAAAATGGGTATTGAGTTCATGAGTGACGCCAAGAAACTGGAACAGGCAGGGAGCATGAAAGAGGACAGAATGCCCAGAGGGTTGGTCTTTTTTGTTTTATTCAGAGCCCTGGCTTTTTGTTGCCTGCCCTGCTTCAGTCTTCCTGCAATGATACGCATTCAATTTACTGACTCAATGTGTCCTTTAACAGAGTGCCAGAACTGCACGATTGTCTCTTACTAATGCCACCTGGTTCTCCGCAGCTGTGGGACAAACAGGTCCTTTTACTCATTCCCTTCCCTTGGGCTTAGCTGACCCTGGACTACAACAGTCTCTGCATCTTTGTGAACTCTATGCTCAACTAATAAAATATTTGCATTCCTTTCAGCTTGTTACACTCAGCTGTTTATGCAAAGAAAACAAGGCTTTTAAATATTAAACTTATTAAATCACTATACTCTGCTTTGATTAAATATATTTCCTCTGTTTAAGCAAAAAAATATTCACTGCATTGCATTCTTAATTTCTTTTACTTCTCTTAATGTTAATGTTTATCCAATTCACCTACTGTTATATAATTTCTACTTATATGCTGTCAATATTTCATTGCACTAGAATGCTATGTCTTGTCTTAAATACTGTTTGTTAATTTGATTTGTTCTATACTATTCTATGACTGAGTAAAAGATTCCTCGAGTATTGAAAAAATAAGGTATTGGTATTTACTGCATGTCAGTTCATCTGATACACTCATTTTGAAGCTGTGAATTTAATTTCAAACAACACTTGCATTTTCTGGCTAAGATAGTAATCCAGTTTTTGCTCTGTAGTTTTCATGACAATATAGGAAAGGGAATAGGGAATTTATAACTTATGAATTGATAACAGAAAAGCAGATGTTTTATGTATATTAGAAGAAAAAAACCTGAAAGTCATTGTATTCCTTCCCATTTCTTCTCCCTTAATTCTAGGTCCCATGCATCTGATGTGACTGATTATTCTTATCCTGCTACTCCAAATCATTCTCTTCATCAGCAGCCAGTGACTCCTTCTTACGTAGCAGGGGACGCACAGCAGTATGGGGCTACAAATCAAGCCCTGGAGCACGAGTATAACAGACCTCCTTCTGCCACGGTCAGGCACATGACCTTGAACAGACCTCAGCAGCCACCGCCACCCCCACCACAGGCCTCGGAGGGCTCCCAGGCCTCTGCACCTTTGGTGCCATCGGACTATGGGTAAACTTTCCTCGTGCCTGGACTCTTTGAAAGTGTAGTAGATGTAGTTGGAATTTTGATTTTGTTTTTAATAATTCATGGGCTACGATGCCTGTAAGAAAAAACCTGATTTGTCTGCACAATAATTCCATCATGAGGGCCAAATTACAGGTAAAGACATGGGCCAGTAACATACTAGTAGACTATTCGCCTTTTTAGTTACATTATGTTTAAAAACAACAATTACATTTTATAGGGAAGTTGAATGGATTGTTTCAGGAGGCATTTTTAAACCCATGTGCTAACCAGGAATAAACAAAATTTTTTTTAATCTTATTAGATTGTAAGCTCCTTGAGGGCATGACACATGTCCCATTTATCTTTATAGTCCTCTTAGCGCCTAACACAGGACATTTTGCATGGCAGGCTTTTAGCAAATACTTTTTGAAATGATTGGAGAACTTAACTCTAATCCACAAATTTCATTGTAGAAAACAAGTGTCAAAATGAAATACTTAACACAAATCAAAAAACAGCTTCATCTAACCCCATACTGTCCCTGTGCCTAGTCATGTGCTCCCTCTCCTTGACTTACTCGTCTTGGCATAGCATCATCTAGTATAATGATGTCTTCTCACCAGGACCCCTAATTCTTCTCTCATCCAGATAGAAAACAAATATCCGTCTTCCTCTTCTTGAAATGAATTTCATAGTTCCTGAATGCCCTTTCATTTGGTCAAATATGCCACTTTTATTATTATTTCCCTCTCTCAGTAGAAATATATTTTCTGAAGCGTTGCCTTACAGCCAGTGCTGAAATGGGTATGGCAATCTCTGCCTTATATAATATACTTATTTTTCAATAAATTCAATTGTCCCACTTCTGTCCTGTGGTTTTTCACAATGATTTTACTCCTGACTTGATTAACTATGTGTTTCCCTGCTACTGGCTACGGTAGAGTATGCATTAATAATGTTCTTCCTGCCTTCCTAGATTCTGTGATCAGCTGGGAAATGATATTCCTTTCTCCCACAAATACTCCTTTTACCTTTGGAAACATTTTTACGTCTGAGATGAATTAAGCAGATATGACGTCCCATGGTAATGAATTGAGCAGGATCTATGAAACAACTGCCACAAAATGTATATGCTTGCACTACATAGTTCTAATTAGACCCACAATATATGATGTGGCTAGGAGTGGCTAACCTGACAGATTTCAGAGTCTCAGAAAATTTCACCTTCTCTGACATTCTAATGACATGGTGTGTTTCCTCTTTTTGTTAGGATGCTTCCAGCACAAATAATTGAATATTACAACCCATCAGGACCACCACCACCTCCACCGCCTCCCATGATTCCTTCAGCACAAACTGCTTTCGTTAGCCCCCTCCAGATCCCTACACCGTCTTCCTATCCTCCATTAGCGACTAGTTCCACATACACCGCTACTCCTCATCCACCTTCTGTTGGGCTTGCTGTTACAGCTCCTCCTCCTCCGGGCCCACCACCTCCCCCACCGGGCCCTCCTGTAGCAGGGCCTTCTCTTTCATCCTCCCCCATGCATGGCCCCCCAGGGGCTGAAGCAAAGAGACAAGAACCAGCTCAGCCGGCAATCAGTGATGCTCGTAGCGATCTTCTTGCCGCCATTCGGATGGGTAAGTGCAAACGTCCCGCAAAACATTTTTCTGTTAGAAAGTGAGTTTTTGTTACTCTCTTCTAGTTATATCTCTACCTTCTTGGAATAACTAATGTCCATAATAATTGTTTGGAATAACCATTGCCCTGTTATACCTTAACTAGATTCCAGGCGACCCTTAGTTAACTGATCTCTTCCTCTTTCTTTCTTCCCACAGGCTATCCCTCCATTATATTTGTAGGAGAAAGATGTAAATAATAAAAAAATACACAAATTTAGGCTTAACTATAAAATAAGATATTTCTAAGGCAGTGATCTCAACACAAAAATTTCATATTGGTTTTAAGTTTATAAGTAACTGGAGGTGCAGTGGACAGAGTACCGGGCTTGAAGTCAGGAAGTCCTCAGTTCAAATCCAGCCTGACACTTACTAGCTATGTGACCCTGGGCAAATCACTTAACCTTTGTCTGCCTCAGTTTTCTTCACTATAAAATAGGAATATTACAATAGCCCTTATCTCCCAAGGATGTTGTAAGGATTTAAATGAGAAATATTTGTTAAGTACTTATCATAGTGCCTGACACATAGTGTTTAATAATGCTTATTTGTTTTCCTTCCTTCCTTCCTTCCTTCCTTCCTTCCTTCCTTCCTTCCTTCCTTCCTTCCTTCCTTCCTTCCTTCCTTCCTT
>NW_020954591.1:14169240-14331481 GCF_900497805.2 Vombatus ursinus | reverse complement strand
CTTCCTTCCTTCCTTCCTTCCTTCCTTCCTTCCTTCCTTCCTTCCTTTCTTCCTTCCTTTTTTCCTTCCTTCTTTTCTTCCTTCCTTCATTACTAATCTATTTGAATAATTTACTATTTTTTTTTCACCTCCAATGGACATTGGATTGTAATATCATACCTTTGCCACAGATAGAACTATGTCTCTCTCTTCCTCAGTAAGCTTCAGTGACTCTTAATGGCCTCTAGTATCAACTGCAAACTCCTGTTTAGCAGTTAAATCCCTTTACAACCTATTTCCCACCTATCTGGCACATCATTTTACTCCCCTAGTTCAGCCAGATTATCTGGCCTTTTCACTGCTATTCACTGTGAATAATATGTGACATTTCCAATTCTTCTCCTCCCCATGCTTTTGTCCAGCTCCTCATTCTTCCCCCATCTTCTGGAATCCTTAATTTATCAACTCAGATACTACCTCTTACATGAAGCCTTTTCCTGATTCCCCCTCCTCCTCTCAATTACTTGTTAATTGTATTTACTTAGGGTGTGTGTGTGTGTGTACATGTGTATACATGTTGTCCTTCCTGTTAGAATGTAATCTCCTTGTAGGCAGGGATGGTTCCATTTATTTTCCCTTTCTATCCCAGCACCTAGCACTATTACTAGTATATAACAGGCTCTTAACAAATGCTTGTTTATGGGTTTTTGAATAGTTGTGGTCTTGACTAGCAGAGAGAACACCTGTATCAATGAAGCCACTGCTCCTTAAAGCATTCGAGCATGCCACACTTTACTAAGACAGAAAAGTAGATGAATACATTTGAGAAGTGTGTCCAATAATAAGAATTGAAATAGGCAGAGCTTTCTGACCAACTTTTCGCTTCATCAGAGTATGCAGTTAGATAGAGAAGGTCTTACTGCTGCTCCTTTAAAAAAGTGCAGTACATAAGGACACGCACTTTGGCGTTGTTCAGTCGTGTCCAGCTCTTCATGACCCTATTTGGGGTTTTCTTGGTAAAGATATTGGAGTGGTTTTGCCATTTCCTTCTCCAGCTCATTTTACAGATAAGGAAACTGAGGCTAACGAGGTTAAGTGACTTACCCAGAGTCACACAGCTAGTAAGTATCTGAGGCCCGATTTGAACTCAAGAAGATGAGTTCCTGACTGCAGGATTGGCACTCTATCCACTGCACCACCTACCCACCCTAAGAACACTTACTAGCATACCATGTGTTAAATTTATTCTTGCCAGTTTAGTTAATTTCTTTGATTGGAAAAGACAACTTCTGATTGTTTAATGGATAGGTATTCATTCATTTTTCTCCCTAAGGAAATGTTAACATTTCCCTCACTAGTTCTCTTCAAACTTTTCAGAATGCCTTTCTCCCCTCCTAATTCTGGTATTGCTGCTGTAATAATGATTTTGATTTTTGCATTTGGGTCAGAATAAGGGAGTTCATTCTGAACTATTTTGCCCACAGGAATTCAGCTGAAAAAGGTGCAAGAACAGCGAGAACAAGAAGCGAAACGTGAGCCTGTGGGAAATGACGTGGCGACGATCCTCTCCAGACGTATCGCTGTGGAGTACAGCGATTCTGATGACGACTCGGAGTTTGATGATAATGACTGGTCAGACTGAGGCTCCCTTCATTAGCACACCACATGGGGCAGCTAATTGAAATTGATGACACCGTTGGCCCACAAGCAAGGCAGTGTGTTGAAAATTTGTAGTGGCCTCAGTGCTCACGTAATGCTATTATAACATCGGAGCTTAGCAACTTTTGTATTAATAATGTGATTACGCTTTCTGCACATCCAAAAATTCCAGGCTTTTTTTTCTCTCAGTATTTACTGTGTAATATTTAAGTGCCACTAAACATAGCAAATCATGTGCTTCACACAAGAAAATATGCTGTTGTTGTTGCACTTTTATGGAGCAAGCCTTTTGTTTCCCTCCTGGCCAGGGAAGGAGTTTTATTTCATGTTCATTGTTCAGTATGACTCTGCTGACTTGAATTCTATTTGTGAAGCTGCCTAGTTGTGAGATTGTTGCAAAATTCACAGCTTCATGTCAGAGTGACTGTCTTCAGATCGGTCAGACAATTTGTTGCTTTGCTTTTAGTGTATGCTTCTGAATTTGGCGCAAGGGGAGAAAAATTACCAAGTGAACAGAAACAAAATCTCTTAACATGCTTGTGTGCTTAATTTCTTGGTTTAGTAGCCTGTGTGTGAACTTGAATGTTTTCTCCCGGAATACGATTTCCTCTGCATACTCTTCCACTGTTCCTCAGAAATCACCAGGAACTGTACATTTCAAAGGCCCATCATTAAGAGGGATTCCACAATGATTTTCCCTCACCCTGTGGGCACTCAGTGAATGCAGTTCATGATCTTTACAAAGGACTCCAGAACCTCGATTCTGGTAATAGTGAAAGAGGGAGACTTTCTACTTGGGGGGTTGCCAATGGATGTCTGTTGAGTTTTGACAGTGGTTAATTAATGGTACCTCTTCAGAGATTGCCTAAGATCATTTGAGAATCTTGAGTTTTTAGTGAATGAATCACAAAAAAACAGGTCTAAGAAGCCAGAGTTTATATAAAACTTACAATTAGTATATTCCCACTTTTAGTGGTTCTGTCTAGAGGCAGAGATAAACCACACTGTTGGTATCCTGGAAGCACACAATTTCTAATGCAGTTAGCTTTGGGCACATAAAGCAGAAATGTACCTCACTAAGTTTTCTTCATCATCTTCGTAGATGGAGCATCTCACTAAACTCCCCACTTCATCATCCCATTTACTTTTCTCCTCTTCTGGCTACCATTTATATTTGTTTAGGCTTAAGATCCACAGAGACCAATGTTCCACCTTGAAATGATCCTTAGGAAATCCATCCATTAGAGCTTCTGTTTTTTAATTCTGGGTGAACAGTAACCACTTATTTAATCTAAGTTAATTCCCCATGCCCTGATTATAGTTTGTGAGACTACTGACTCACACTCTGCTCATATTAAAAAAAAAGTAAGACTGTAAAATTTTAAGATATACCTAGACGTACACATGTGTGTCTATATGTATATATACATACTTATGTATATATAAAATGTGTCATACCAGACTAACCCTATATATATTTTGTGAGGGTCTAGAACTGTGTTTTTAGTAGTATAAGGGATTTCTGCTAAGGAAATTACCTCTATCAATTTAGATCAGTCAACTATTCTGCAATTTATGGCTTTAGAGAGTTGTTTGGGGCACTTAGTTGGGTAAGTCACTTTCCTGAGGTCACAGAGACAGTATGTGTCAGAAGTGAGACTTAAGCCCAGGTCTTCCTGACCCTAAGGCCATCTTTCTATCTAGTATTTCATGCTGCCTCTAAAATACTTACAACATTTAAAATGAACTCTTGAGTCTTTTGACGGCTACTGATAATTGTACTGAAAGGAAAAAGACTGAATTACATACACACACAAATACGCATGTACACACACAGAGTTCACAATAAAAAGGTAAACAGGAACATTAATGAATGAATCTGATCATCTTTCAGACTTGAGATATTAGCCCTCTGGCCTAAGGTATGTACATATGATAGGAAGATAGATAGTTACCTTGGGGCCCATGGGTGTAGTCTCATAATGCCATTGCTTTGGGTTTTGATGAGCACAAACATTCAGACTCTTAGCAATTTGGTATTTGTCTCCTTTATAGGATTATAGTAGACCCTTGTACCTGTTCATTTGGGTCTCCTTAATAATACTTGACTAGATGTTAACTCCTTGGCTTTCTATACTTAGAGTTTATTCTAAAAAGTGGGGATTCTTAGTTTTTATTATTTCCTTTCCCTGTCCTCCTTCTGAATAGAGTTGGTTGTTAATTAATGAATTTTAAAATTCTCTCTGTGTTGAAGTCTCTTCTGCTGTATTAATTCCTGGGGCATTTCAGAGGGGTGGGGTGGGAGAGGGAATCTTTCTTATCTGATTAGGATTATAATCTTTGTACCAGAAGAAATCTATGTAATTCTAGGCCTATTATTTGGTAAATTTCCTTGTTTCCTAAGAACCTTCTGTTCTCAGGAGGAAAAGGGCACATTACAATACCTCCCCCAGCCCCCAGCCCATTCATGGTTTTTCTCTTCTTTCTATTTATATCTTATCACTACAAAAAATCAAAATTGGTCCCCCCATAATTATCCACATGCTTAATTATTAGCTGTCTACTTATAGTGTAATCCACAAGTTATTTTCATCCTCCTGAATTTGTTACTACAGTATTTAAAAAAAGATTTTGCTCTGATCTATTTGTGCTTCTTTTAAAAGGATATTGTTAGGTGGTTTAATTCTAGGTTGTGTTGAGGTATTTTCTTCACAAAAAATGTTTCATTCTAAAATCTCATTCCAGATTGCCATTTCAACTTCATGCTAATACAAGGAAAAAGGAAGTTCTTTTAAATTTTCATTTCCTTTGTCCAAATTAAAGTAAAGTAGAGTGAGGGCATGGAGAAGGAGCTCATGACAAGTAAATTTTGTTTCTAATATTTTAACTTTTTCGAAGTTAAACAATATATAGTAACTTGGGTCACTGGACAAAAAATTGTTTATAATCAGTATCTCAGACTGTTAACTTTTGATTTGTCTTTAATTGTTTAAGTTGTTATAAGGTCATTAACCTGTTGTAATTGTACATTGGATAGTATTAGTTTTAGACAAAAGGGATGGAAATTATGAAGTAATTGAATGTGAAAAGTTACCACAGATACCTAGTTAAATAACTCAAATAGCAAGAAAGCAATTGACTTTGCAGTATCATCCCAAGGCAACCCATGAATAGGAAGGCTTGGCACATATTGTTATTATCATTTTCTAAGAAAAGATCATGCTAGAGAATTCCATACTTTTAAGTGAACTATGCTAATAGTTACTTTTTATTTCAGTGAAATTTATAACACCAGAAACTTTATGAGCACCTCACTGATGTGTTGTGAAAATTTTGTACTTATTTGCATCTGTTGTTAATGATAAACTTAAAATAAGTCATATATTGTAACCCGTTAACGACTAGTGGGATGTACACCAGAGTAGCCAAGAATTTTTTTTTCCCTAAAATTGGAGTATTTTGTCATCTCCTTTCAGTATTTTGCCACAATTATTGTAAATTGAATTAAAGTAGTATAAACAGACTTACTCTTATTAGACCATTTTTATCTGTTTGTATATCTTAATATAGATTATGTATGAGTAAAAAAATTCAAATAAAATTCCACTTTTGACCCTTTAGGCTTTTGCTTTTTCATAGTAGAGCTGTGTGTTTGCTGTAACTGTAATTCGACTTTTACTTTATTAGATAACAGGAGATTTCTATCATTAATTGCATTTAAATTTCTATAAATACTCTAAAATATTAGAGTATTCGAGCAAATTTCAGAAATCTTAATGGAAGAGCTGGCACATCACAAGGTCACAGGATGCAGAGTTAGCAAGGATCTTAGAGGTCATCTGGTACAACTTCATAGAGGCTCAGTGACTTGCCCCAAGGTCACAGGTAGCAAGTGGCAGAGCCAGGCTATGAACCCAGAATCTATCTCCCAATCTACCTTCCACTCTATCACAATACTTGTGCTTAGCCTTGAAGAAAGATAAACAATATGTTAGTAGGTGGAGGTGGGAGGAGAAGGAAAGGGCATTTTAGGCAAAGGAAGAAGCCTGGGTGAAAGTACAAAGGTGAACATGTGATGTTCACAGAGGCAGTGAGGCAACCAGCCTGCCTAGTGCAGAAGAGGACCTGTTTGGGCATTGAGCAAAGTAAGTTTAGAAAAGCAAAGTTTATATAAATTGGATAGAGCCTTCAAAGATTAGAGATTGTAGAGAACCTCTAAAAGCTGTCAGAAGAGTTTCAATTTAACCTTGTAGGCTATAGGAAGACTAAAAATATTCAAACTCAACACAAACTTATTGAGCACCTACTTTGTGCAGGGCAGGTAGGTGGCATGGTGCATAGAGTGCTGGACCTGCAGTCAGGAAGACTGGCCTCAGATACTAACTAGCTGTGTGACACTGGGCAAGTCATTTAACCCTGGTTTACCTTAGTTTCCTCATCTGAAAAATGAGCTGGAGAAGGAAATGGCAAACCACTCCCAATATCTTTGCCAAGAGAACACCAATTGGCTTGGACGTGACAGCAACAAAAATTGTGCAGGGTATTGTTAGGCAAGCAAAATGAGCAGAAACAAGAGAACATTGGTATACAGTAAGAACAATATTGTTTTAAGAACAACTTTGAGCAACTAAGTCATTTTGACTACTACAAATACCCAAATACCCAAAACTGTAAAGGACACATGAAAGAAGACACTCTCTGCATATCTGCACTCAAAGAAAGAACTGATAAATAGAAATATGTATAGAATGGTTTTACATATATGTATGTATGTATGTATGTATGTATACACGCATATTAGTGTCTAATGGTAGCCATCTCAAGGGCAGGGGTGGAGGCAGGGAAAAAAAGGAAGCAAAAAAAAGTTACATTATTATACATTTGAAAGGAATAGCAAATACATTATAGATTTGCAGTTTCATGTACAATCATCTTTTTTTCTATTCTACCACATTATGGAAATGCTTGTTTTATTTCATAAGTTCAAAATAAAATAAAATAAGTCATGGGACCTACCCTCAAAAAGCTTACAATCTAACAATGGGCAAAAGACAGGTACACCAGGGACTACCATATAAGGCAGAAGAAAAGTACAAAGGTACAGTGCTATAAGGAATTTAAAATAAGACAGAGATATATCACTTTGAGCTAGGAAGACCAGGGAAGGCTTTCTAGAAGTGACAGCATCAGAGCTGGGCCTTGAAGGGAAGGATTTTATCAGGTAAAATTGGTGGCAGCACAAGGCAGGAGGGAGGGATGGCACGGACAAAGGCACAGAGAAAGGAGGACATAAGATGAGAATAACATAATTTGGCTGATTCTCTGTTCAGTTGTGGGGAGGTAAGAGAGGGTAGTATTAAAAAAACCAACTAGAAAGAAGATTCTGGAATCATACAAGTGACTATAAGTTCCACTAAGTTCAGATTTGACTATACATAAATAAGTATACATATACATATGTGTATATTTACATATATGTATATATGTGTTTATACACACATACACTGTCAAAGTTTATATGGAAAACCTTCTACCCAAATTCCCATCCAAGAATTGCCACTCCAGAATAGAACAGTCATCAAAGTTGTAAGCAGTGAATTTCAAGGATTCCAGAATAATTTTTACTCTTCTGATAAAGTCCGGTCTAGATTCTATTTATTGGTTAGTCAGAGTCAATAAACATTTATTAAGTGCCTTCCATGTGCCAGGCACTGTGCTAAGGTACCAAGAAAGACATAAGACAGTCTCTGCCCTTAAAGAGATTATGGTTTAATGGGGGAGACAACACATAAAAAGAAACTGAAAAGTGGGGACATGATGAAGTCATGGGAAATGATTTGTGGAAATGTGAGTTTCTGAGCTGATTTAATCATGCAGAATGATAAGTTTCTGGAGGTGACCAAGTTTGTGTGTGTGGGGGCAGGGAAGAGGTGATGATGATGATGAGACCTCCCTGGGTGTCTTCTTAAATGGAGGAGGATCAGAGAGGAGCTCCTACATGTTCACCTACCAGGGTTAGTCCCAGGGTTTTGTTGTTCAATCATTTTCAATCATGTCTAACTCTTCCTGGCCCCATTTGAGTTTTCCTGGAAAAGATACTGGAGTGGTTTGCCATTTCCTTCTCCAGCTCATTTTACAGATGAGGAAAATGAGGCAAACAGGGTTAAGTGACTTGCCCAGGGTCCAACTAGTAAATGTTTGAGTCTGGATTTGAATTCAGGAAGATGAGTCTTCCTGACTCCAGGCCCAGTGCTCTATCTACTGTACCACCAAGCTGCCTGCATGGGTCTTATCAGGTTGACAAAAAAAGAGCTTCCCAAAGAGCTCAGGGCATCTTAACTACATATTATCCCTAACTATAAAACAGGAGAAGGCTAATATTAAAACCTGAACTGGAATAGCTACAAGCCGATAGGTAGAAGAAAGCTTTTCCAGTTCCTTTAGTACAATGGGGGTGGCTGTGGGTCATTGGGAAATGTTGGTGGCAGGCAGCTCTATTTGATTCCAGCACAATGTTGAGAATTGAGGTCAATCTTATTTTGGACAATGACTTTGGGAAGTCTACAATCCTTCAGATAAGTAAACTGCTTTATTCTGCCAATGACTGCAACTAGTAAAGGAACAAATACATGATTTGGAATGAGAAGACCTGGGTTCAAATCTTGACTCTATCACTTACTATCTATGTGACCCTAGGCAAGTGGCTTAACTTCTCTGGTCTTCATTTTCCACATGTGTGAAATGTGGAGGTTGGATTACCTGACCTCTATGTTCCCTTCTGGCTTCAAATCCTATTAATCTGGGTTTGAATACAGACCTAATCCCTTGTCTGTGCCATCTTTATATGTATTCAGTTTGAAAGAATGACCAGTCACTCATGGATCTTTCTAACTACACAGACATGTGCCTGAGAATGAAGAGGAAGCTAATAAGAGAACTGAGACTTCCTGACCTTCAGACCAGGGTTTCTGATGACTTCCCCATGCATGATGTTCTAAAAATAAGCCATCCTAACCTGACTGTTTATTAAAGTTTCAGAGCTTGTCTGGTTACTGCAACATTGAAGTGTATCCAAAGACTTTGAGAACATATTTAATGGTGTGGAGTAGCCTGCAGACTCATCTCAACGGATAATTAGATTATGAAGAAATTTGCCTACAAAGTACACCTTCTTCACAGAGCTGTCACCTGGCCATCTGTTTGCAAAAAATATAATAGCTTTCTGTGTCGAACATTTGCATATATGACATATCTAAGAATCCTGCTCTGCCTTCACCTAGTGCACTTATGACTGGGTAATTAGCTTGAAATACATCATCATGATTAGTAAGAGTTGGTGCATTGCTGGGTGAATTACCATGAAAAAAAAAAGACAGGAAATTCTGAGTTTTGAGAGTAATTTTAAAACATGCTAGGTGGTACTTACTATGTAAGTGACATCTGAAAACATTTAATATTCTAGGCAATGATTTGACTTTTCTATCCTAAAAAGCAATTTAAATAGAATTCAAGTAAATCTGAATTTTGTAGCCTCAGACTTCCTGAAAATCTAAGTATAGCTTGGCATTTAGGCTTAGAGGATGTTTCCTTCTGTGTGACACTCACTTGAAATGTACCTTCTGTATTTTGAAATCAGGATTTTAAGGTTTTCAGCCTCAAGTTTTTGCATCAATTTTCATTTTGAAATGTCTTCTTGAGTATCTCAAGGACTTAACAATGAATCTGATTTTTTCCCAAGTATACAAGTTTCAGCTTAGACTAGATTTTGGGGGTCTGATATAAAAAATAGCATATGATTTAAATTATTTAAATAGAAGACCAGTTATTCAAACCTAACTATTCACTTTAGTCTCTACCCTCAGCCACCCAAATTGGAAACAAAAGAAAATGGATAGAAGCTATGGCTGGTAGATGTTGAGAAGGCATCTGGGTAAAATTATATCAAGATGATTTACTGTTTCCCTTTGACATCAAGCCAGAATTATAGTAAAAGGTCCAAGTGCCCTGACTGAGACTGAATCGATTGGACATCTACTCAGTCCTCCATGGCCTCCCACAAGTTGACATTTGCCTTGACAAAGTGAGTGCCTCATTGGATAAATCTTATGGAATATTCTTCCTCCCTTATAGAATCATCTCAAGACTTCATAAATTTTTTAAAAAAATACTCTATTCCTGAGTTCAAATCTGATCTCAAACACTTATTAGCTGTGTGGTCCCTGGACTGTTTTTGCCTCAGTTTCCTCGTATGTAAAATGAGTTGGAGAAGGAAATGGCAAACCACTCCAGTATCTCTGCCAAGAAAACCCCAAAAGGGGGTCACCAAAAGTCAAATATGACTGAAATGATTGAACAACAAAAAACATCATGCCGAGTAAGTGCACAGGAAATGGATGCAGAGATGTCCACATATATCCCAAAGATGCTTTTCTTTCATTTTGAAAGAGATAATGTTTTTTTTTAAAAGCATTAGATGTGAGAATCAAAGGACCTCAGTTCTAGTCCCTTGCCTAAGGTCACACAACACAATTAGTTAGTGGAAGAGATGGAGATAGAACCAAAATCTCTTATTACCTTGTCCAGTGCTCTTTCCACATTGATATCTCCCACTTTACCTTAACTACTACTCTCTGAGATCTCTAACGCACTTCTCCTATGGGTACCACAGTACAGTAAACATAGAATAGTATTTACCTCTTTCCTCCCATTGAAACCTTACATCTCTCCTCCCATTCATATATGTGTGTGTGTGTGTGTGTGTGTGTGTGTGTGTGCGTGTGTATATATGTGTGTGTATGTGTATATATATGTATATATGATATATATACATATATATGTACTATTAAAAACCATCCAGATGTATTGTTTCCAGTTCTTGACCTTCCCATTCAATTACTTGCAATCTGGTTTCCAACCCCAACACTGCTTTCTCTCCAAAATTACTGTCCCAGCAGTGATTCCTACATCTGGTGCATCAGACCATTCAGAGCCTGAATGTTCAGATGAGCAATTAGTTTAGCAAAAATATAGTGAGTGGCCTTTGGATAAAACTGTCCACAAGTAGATCGAGGGAGCCCACAAGGAGGTTCCATGGGAAGTGTCAGAGGCTCTCTGGTGGAATTGTAGATTGGTTTCTATGCATTCCTTGAGGAAAGGGTCCAGAACTGCCAATCCACCTGGGGATAAAGTTAACTCAAATTATCCTGGTCTAGTGGATGCCCACAGTGTCCTAGCTCACAACAACCTTCAATGATGGGGTAGAGATAGAAGTGAGAGTTAACTCAAGCTGCCCCAGGTCTATTAGCATCCTGGATTACAACAGTTATCTAGCAGTTAAGGCCTCTTCTCTTTTTTTGGCCATCTTCAGCTTTTGACACTGTTGATCACCCCTTCCTCTTGGTTACTATCTTCTCCCTTGGCTTTCGTGACACTGCTTTCTCTTGATTCTCCTATCTGTCTAACCACTCCTCCTTCTTTGGCCCCTGGTTGTGGTCTCCCCTACAGCTTTGTCTTTGACCTCCTTTTCCTCCTATACCCTCTCAGTGATCTCATCCAGTACCATGGGTCTGGTTATGATTTCTTTGCACATTGATCCCAAGTCTAAATGCCTAGTCCTTATCTCGCTCCCAAGCTACTGCTCCATATCACCGACTTTCTTCTGAACAAGGATGTCCCACTGACATCTCAAACTCAATGCATCCCAAACAAAATTCATTATCTTCTCCCCCAAACTCATCCTTCCTCTAAACTTCCCTATTTCTGTTCAGGGAACCAGTATGACAGTATCCTTGTTACTCCTTAACAAGCAACTTTGGTTAGTCAACCTTACAAGTCAGGGGATCTGATTTCAAATTCTGCCTCTTACATTTAATATCTCTATTACCTTGGGCAAGTAAAACTCTCTGGACTCAAGATTCCTCAACTATTAAAAATGAGAAGGATTCTACTAGAGGCCTCTGAGCTCCTTCGAGGTCGAAATCTATGTCCTGGTCATCCCTGACTTTTCAGTCTCATTATTGCCCATGTCTAGTCAGTTGCCAAGTGTTGGCAACATGTCTCACATCCATACTTTTATTCACTTAAGGTCACCACCCTAGTTCAGGCCCTCGTCACCTCTTAGGCAGTCTATTGAAATAGTCTTCTTACAATACTCCATTTTCTCCATTTCATTTTCCACATTATCCATCTATCGAAAAAACATCCTCCAAAAGCATTGTTGTTGTTCAGTAGTGTCTGACTCTTCATGACCCCGTGGACCATAGCACGCCAATACTGTCCATAGGGTTTTCTTGGAAAAGATACTGGAGTGGTTTGCCATTTCCTTCTCCAGTGGATGAAGGCAGAAGTTAAGTGACTTGCCCAGGGTCACACAGCTAGCAAGTGTCTGAGGACAGATTCAAACCCAGGTCTTCTTGACTCCAGACCAAGTGTTCTATCTGCTAAGCCACCTATGTCCCCAAAAGCATAGGCTTATGTTACTACCCTGCTCAGGGACCCTCAGAGGCTCCCTTTCGACTCCCAGATAAAATACAAACTCTTCAGTTTGGCCTTATTTAAAGCCCTGAAAAATCTACAGCCTCCCTTCCCAGATTGATTTCATCCTGCTTCCTTTTGCATAGAGAGAAATTATTATTGATAACCAATGATTTGAGGAGATTCAGCGTTCCTCCTTTTTTCTAAAGTTCTTATTTCAAAAGTTCATGCTCTGAGGATTGAACTAACTTTCTCCTCAATCGTGGTCAGACCTGACCCAACCTTACAAGAAATCTTATCCAAGGTTAATTCCTGCCCATTGTGTTCCACTCAAACAAGGTTGGGTAGAGGTAGATCTTTTGTCTAGATTGACCAAGACTAGGTCTGATCTGGTTGTAGAGATAGTCTCTTTGTCTGAGGAGAGTGCCATGATGTCACTCTCTCAGCCTTTCAATGGAGTGAGCCCACTTCTCATTGTAATAGTCATTCTCTCATTAATTGTTAACCAATCAGAGTTGATTGCTACCCTCTGGAACACCCACTTTTCCAAGGGCATATAAGCCATGAGCCCACTATTATGATTGTCTTTGGCATTTGAGAGTGCCACTGACTTCTTTTATTAATAAAATGCCAGCATTATTAATAAAATGATTAATTACCCATAATTATGTCTCTCAAACTTTTTAAACATCACAGTGTATTCTATATTACATTACAGGCATACTTTCCGTTCCTTGAACTTGGCATTCTGTCTCCACCTTTCATGTGTCTCCCACCATGTTTGAAGTGCGTTACTTCTTTGCTTTTGTCCCTCAGATTCCTTAGGTTACCTCAAAGCTAAGGGCAAGTGCCACCTCTTTCAGGAAGCTTTTATTGGGCTTCAATTGCCACCTCTGTAAAAGGAAGGGTCAGATGAGATGACCTCTAACGTCCCTTTTATCTCTAATCTAGGATCCCAGGATCTGTGAGGAATTAGTCCTCTCCCTCTTCTCAGATTGTCATAAAATTAGTTATCTGTGAATGTGGATCCTCCAATAGAACAGCAGCCTCTTGAGAACAAGGACTTTTCCATTTAGTCTTTATGTCCCCAGTACCTTTAGAATGTCTTACATGGCATCCCAGGCATGCCCATGCCTAATTGGGGCATCTGAGCCAGGATCAGCATTGTAGGAACTCACTGGGGACTCAGGATGCCTCTTGCTTTCCCCTTCTTTCACTTGGCCCATCCTGGTGACTGGCCGTTGTCTGAGATACAATGGTCAGGCCTTTTTCCAACCCTGGATTCTCTTTCTGCCCCTCCACTGCCCATATCCAGGTTTTTTGAGCATCTGAAAAACAATATTCAGGTCTTTTTTCTCCCCCATCCTTCACCTCACACTCCCAAACTTAAGGTGGGTTTGGGAGCCAAAGTTGGGTGGTAACTGAAAAAAAAAAAAAGAGTGTCTTACAAGTAATAGATACAGACTAAATTCTTACTATTGACTTAAACCTTGGGAATCATCTCTCTGTAATTCCTTTGCTGAATTCTTTTATTTTCCACATTTTAGCCCATCTTCCCTTCTTCCCTGCCTTCCCTAGGCTACCTATCCAGCTTCCTGCCTCTTTGCATTAAGTCCTTCCTCAGTCAGTTGAAAGATGTCCGTGAATGGAGAACAATGGTGGAGAACAATGGTGGAAATCCTGCTTTCATTTTTCCCTAGCACAGGCAGTTTAAGAGATGACATCTTAAAAAATACTTTTTATTTGACTCCAGAATTTAAAACAATTTTTAAAAATGCTTTCAGTTTGTGACCTCTCTCCCACTTAGTGTATTATGTGAATAGAAGAAGTATTACTTACTTTTTTACAAAACCTAAATCTGAATAATTAGAGAAAGAAGTCAAATTTTCCTATGGAAACCCCTAAATGGGGTTTCCCTTTGGGGGCAGCTTGGAGCAGGTCATTCCAGGGAAATGCTTACATGGGGTTCTAGGCCCTCACTTATTTTCCTATAATAAATATTAAGGTTAGAATATAAATCAAAATAAAAGCAATGTTTCTTTTCCTTACCTCACCCCTCCTGGGTCCCCCTTCTATTAATGAAATGTGTTTTTCTCAATTTTTTCTTTCTTTTTAGAAATGGCAGATCTGAGATGGCAGATTTAGAGCTTAGTGTGTTCTCAGAATCTCTCTGTAAGATAGAGAGCACAGTTTCCATTTTCCACATGGAGGCCCAGGGAGGTTAAAGACGTGCTTAGGGTAAGCCAGTGGGACTTTCTGAGCCCAGCTTAGAGCTGAGGCCCTGCTGATCCCCGAACCAGATGCTCCATGGGTTTGCAGTCAGTTTCTCTTAAGGAGGGCGGGAGTCACTGGTTATTCTTGCAGGTTTTTTCCTGGTTATTTCCAGGAAGAAAGAGATTTTTAAAGTAGGTTAACATAAATGTCTTTCTCGCTGTAATAAGGAGAGCGAGCATCTGTGGAGTATTCCTTGTTCAAAGCTCTTTGTAAATGTTAACTACAGTACAGTGAATAGGCCCCCCGGCAATTTCAGCAGGTGCAGCGATTGCCACTGTAGCTTTTGGGGACATGAAAATGCCTGAAAATTACCCAAACCTCAGAAGCCACCATTACATTCTTGCAGGTTGTGACTTTCCTATCATATCTACTGTTATTGCTGATCTCTCTCTCTTTTGCATTCCTACTGCCACCTGCTTCAACTATTGTAATAGACCTCTAACCAGTCTTCCTGCCTCTCATCCATCCTTCACATGGCTGCCCAAATAATCTTCAGGTACTGCTATAATAATAATGATAATAATAATAATAATAAAACAACAGCTAAATTCATATAGCACTTACTATGTGCCAGGCACTATGTTAAGTGTATTACAAATATTATCTCAATTGAGCCTCATGACAACCCTGGGAGGTAGGTGCTGTATACCCCGTTTCATAGTCGGTGGAACTGAGGCAGGGGTTGAGTAATTTGTTCAGGGTCACACAGCTAGGGAGCATCTAAGGCTAGATTTGAATTCGGGTTTTCCAGACTCTAGGGGCAGAGGTCCATCCACTATGCCACCTAGCTGCCCCTGCTAGGTTATGATTATGAGTCATTCTGGCACCACGCAAAAAAAAAATGCTGTGCTTGAAGTCAGAGGAATCAGAAGATGTTGGTTCAGTTTCAAGATCAGCCACCTTCTACCTGAGTGATCATGACCAAGTTGCTTATAGTAAGAGAAGCCTTTCTCTATCTCCCTGAATTCTAGTGCCTTCTTTCTGTTGATTATCCCCAATTTATCCTCTATCTTGTTTGTACATAGTTGTTCACCTTTTTCCCTATTAGACTCTGAGTTCCTTGAAAGGAGGGACTATCTATTGCCTTTCTTTGCCTTTTGAATGAGATAATATTTGTAAAGCACTTATCACAGTGCTCGGCACACAGTAAGTATTCAATATATAAATGCTTATTCCCTTTCCTTCACACACTCCCCTTTCCATTCTCAGCTTTTTGCATAGTTCCTAGTGCATTGTAAGTAGGTGCTTAATAAATATTTTTCCACGACCTGGTGTAACCTCAATGGACCTCAGTTTCCTCATCTGTAGAAAGATGGGGTTGGATTAGTTGACTTCTAAGAGCTCTTCCAGCCCTAGATCTCTGATTCTGTAGCTATTTTCCCTTCCTTTCATACCCCAAACCACCATCTACAGATAAGGGGAAGCATACATTTGTCCTCTAGGCAGAAGCTAAAAGATAAATATCATACGCTGACTTCACAGAGCTTGTAAATTGAGAGTACACTGCATAAATGGGAATTATTCTTCTTATGCCCAAGTTTCTGCTGGCCTTTTAGGGCAGCTGTATACTCACTGGGCTCTGCTTTATGGAGGCTGGGGTTAAGAATGATTGCTTTTAATCAAGTACTCCACATGGCCAGGCCCGCATTAGAGCATTTCTGTGATTGTCCATGTTGGAGTTTCACAGATTGGCTATCTAACCCCTGGAATTTCTTCTGTGAGGGGTGTGTTTGGAAGTGGGTGTGGGCTCATGCAGATTGGAGGCACCCTGGACAGGGCTCAGGGCTGTTCATTTATCATCCACTTGCTGCTCTGCTCTGAAGGCTTTGAAAATGAAATTGTAGAATCGAGAGCGATGGGCTGAATTACAAACATTCAGTCTGGGGAATGGTTGATGGCAAAGAAAGATTCCTGGATTCGGTCAGAAAACCTGGATTCAGATGCCAACTCTGTTCCTTACTATCTTGGTGGTTTTAGGCCTCAGTTTTCTCATCTGTGAAATGAGGGCAAGGTGATCTCCAAGACTACTTTCAGCTCTCAATTCTATGACTCGTCGCTGCTCAGGTGCATCAATACAGGAAAAGCCTCTCTCTCTCTGAATCTAGTGTTACTGTCACTTGCTAGAAATGCATTAACTCCACAGAAGATGCCCAGGAGAAGGGAGAGGAGAGAGAGAGCATTTCTGGAGCTGAGATGCTTTTGATGGATAATTCCAGAAGTGCATATTTTCAAGAGTAAATATACATTTATTAAGCACCTATGTGCCGGGCACTGTGCTAAGCGATTAGGATGCAAAATGAAAAAAGAAAGAGTGTCTGCCTTCAAGTAGTTTAAAATCTAATGGAAGGGGAGACAAAACACAAAATAAAACTAAAGAGTGGTGAGGGGCAAGGGAAAGGAAAGAGGAGAAGGGGTCTTGATAAAGAAGTTGTAGTTAGGTGAGAAATGAGGAGCTGAGTTGAGCTTTCTCTTTAAATGGAGGTTTGAAGTTTATTGTCCCATCTTCCATTGAGAGGGGCAGAGGGTGGTGATGAGGTAGAGTGCCAAGGCTGATGAGATCTTACAGGATAATGAGGTTATACCAATAATGAGCTTCCTGGGACATAAACAAGTCAGTTAGAGAGAGTGCAGCCAGGTGAGAAATGAGGACATGTGTGATCAAGGAGTCTGTAGACAAGTTAGGTAGGGATTCCCCAAATCTACTGACCCAAGACTAATCTAGAGTATTAAATTTAAATCAATTTAAGAGTATCACAGAATTTCAGGGTTGGAAGGGACCTTGGTGGTCATCTAGTCCAATTCATGAACAAATACTTATATTATTAAGTGTATTAAGTGCCTACTATAAGCAAAGGCCTATGCTAGGCCTTGGAAGAAGTACAAAGTTTAGATGAGAAAGAATAATCCAGCTTCCTGCTCTTATGTAAATTTAAGGACTAGAAGGGTCATTATGACATTGGCTAGGTGGTGCAGTGGGGAAGACCTGAGTTTAAATACGACCTCAGAAACTTTCTAGTTATGTGACTTTACTTCCTCGATTGTAAATTGGGGATAATAACAGCACCTACCTCCCAGCATTATTGAAAGAATCAAATGAGGTAATTGTAAAACACTTAGCACAGTGCCTAGCACATAGCAAGTGCTATCTAAATGTTATCCATTATTATAATGATTAGATTGGGAGCTCCTCAAGGGTGTCTTTAGACTTTCTTTGCATCCCTAGTGTGTCATAGAGTGCCTGACCCATAGTAGGCTGTTAATAAATGCTTTTTAAGGGGCAGCTAGGTGACCACCCCTGGAGTTCTATTCAGACCAAACACTTGACGCTTACCAGCTGTGTGACCCTGGGCAAGTCACTTAACCCCAATTGCCAAAACCCCCCCCAAAAAACAAAAAAAACCCCAAGCCTATTAACTTGCTGACTGAGAGTACACATAACCCCAATGCACAATAATGTAGAAATGCATTTGAAGAGATATGAGAGGTCTAGAAGGAAAAGATTTTTATCAAGATCAGGGTTTTCTGGAAGAGGTCCCCAACACTTGAGATGAGCTTTAAAGGATGATTGGGAATCCAGCCAAAGAGAGAGCAGGGAGGACATTCCAGTCATTAAGGAACAGTGGGAGCCAAGAGACAGAGGAGGGAGAGGACAAGGTTTGTTGGGAGATGGAAAGTAATTTCATTTGTATGGAGCCTGGAGTATGTGGTGGGGACTTCCAGATACAAAGTTCACCCAAGGGACAAGCCAACTGACAGAGTTGGGGGCAATCTAACAAAAGACAAGGGTTTGGGAGGGGAAAAGCTCTGCAGGGCAATTGGCATGGTTGATCCTACCACAGTTTTCCAAGTTGTTTTCAATTTTTAAATGTCTAGTGGGAGCCTGGAGCCCTTGGGAGAAGGCAGAATGGCTGGCTCTTGGGGAGTTGCTGCAGGGTCTGATGCTGCTAAGAGGGGGCTGATTTGATTGCCTTAACAACGAATAAAGGAACTTGCTTGTACACCGGACATTTGGGGGAATTGTAAAGCCAAGCAATCTGGCAGCAAGCTGCTTTAGAGCTAATCCTAGGAAATGAACCAAGTATAATAAAGAAGGGGAAATCCGGGAGGCTCAGCAGAGGGAATTAGGGCAGTGGTATTGGAATGGAAATACCCAAGGAGGAGCTCATGGAAAACAGGCCACTCTGGGAGGAGAAATCCATTTCAGGAACCCTTCCCCAGGGCAAAATCTTGCATTCTGACGGGGCTCTGTCCAGGGCCAGCATTTGTAAACATAAAAATGAAATAGCCTGGGCAGCTGCCTTAGCAGAACTCCTATCCAGAACCCTGTGGGGGCAATGGGCAATGACAGAGGGGTGTGTGTATGTGTGTGTGTGTGTGTGTGTGTGTGTGTGTCTGTGTGTGTGTGTGTCTGTGTGTGTGTGTGTCTGTGTCTGTGTGTGTGTGTGCAGAGGAGGAACAGAGGCAGATGTGCCAAATAACAGTAACAGAGAAGCCAGTAAAAGGTAAAATGGAAGAAAAGTGGAAGGCGACATTTGCCAGTCTTGTAAAGCCTTCCGAGGGCTATGGTTTTTAAGAAAAGCAGAAAGGGTGGAAAGAATCTGACCCTGGTCCTAATGCAGGTAAAAATAGTGTTAATACGCAGTGTCTGCCTGCTTTTCTCTTGGAAAATACTGACCTCTAGTGGTCAGATTAATAAATGTCTTTGCTGGGTCAAGAGGTACCTTGCTTCACTGCTTTGAGCCTTACTTCAGTGGATGTCTGGAAATACTGTGTTCAGTTCTGAGCACCACATTTGAGGAAGGGCGTGGATAAGCTGCAGAGTATTCAAAGAAGATCAACCAGGGCCTGACCTTCATGCTGTGTGACAATCAGTTGAAGGGACTGAGTATGTTTAGCCTGGAAAAGAAAGACTCAGGGGGAATATAATAGCAGCCTTCAAAGGGCTATTATGTGGAAGAGAGATTAGATATATTGCTTGGCCCCAAAAGGTAGAACTAGGAGCAGTAGGCAGAAGCTGAAAAGAAGCAGATTTACAGTTGATATAAGGAAACACTTCCTAACAATTGTTGTTCAGTCATTTCAGTTGAATCTGACTCCTGACCGTTTGTGGAATTTTCTTGGCAAAGATACTGAAGTGGTTTGCCATTTCTTCCTCCAACTCATTTTACAGGTGAGGAAACTGAGGCAAACATGGTTAAGTGACTTGCCCAGGGTCACATAGCTAGTAAGTATCTGAGGTCAGATTTGAACTCAAGAAGATGGATGTTCCTGATTTCAGTCCTGGCATTCTATCCACTGAGCCACCTTGCTGCCTAACAATTAGAGCACTCTTAATGTAAAATGGGCTGCCGTGGGGGTTCCCCGTCACTGTAGGTCTACACACAAAAGCTGGATGAGCACTTAGCTAGGATGCCGCAGATGTAATCCTTGTTCAGGTAAAAGTTGGACCAGGTGGATGCTAAAGACCCTTCCAACTCTGAAATACTATGGTACTTCTACTGGCCTAAGATGCAATCCATCTTTGCCCTCTCATCCTGGGAGATATTTAAATTCATCTTTCTGTAAATCTCCATACAAGAGCCACCAGTACCTATGGTTCTTTGAATGTCTCATAGACAAGATGGCTTGGGCTGTCCATCTCTGATTTCTCACTATCTGTACACTTTTCTGACATACATATCCTTGATGTCTTTTGTATGACTTCTCAAGTACAAGTCATCACTAGAAACTGAGAAAACTGAAACCATTTGCCATGACTCCATTCTTCTTCCCTTCCCTTCATCCCCACACTCCTTATCGTCATTCCCTGATTTTTCTTCCTTTCCTCTAGTTTTTGATAATGAAGTGGCCTTTCCTGCCAAGGTCAACTCTTCTACATATGTCCTTGATCCTCTCCCCTTTTGTCTTCCAGTCTCCTTCAACAGATTGCCTCTTCAGCTATTTCTTCTCTCTTTAATCTTTAACTTCTACATGTTGACTTACTTCTTCTCACATGCCTTCAGACATTCTCAGATCTCCCCCATCTTTATTGTATACTCCACAATTCCTCCCAACTCACAGCTTTGTAACATTGGCATCATCCTGGATTATTCACTATCAGTCAGCCCACGTATTCAGTAAGTTGTCAAATTTTACTGTATCTACCTCTATAATACCTCTCAAATCAATTAAATTCTCCCTATTCACACAGCCACCACCTTAGTTAAGGCTCTCATCATCTCTCACCTATTATTGCTATGACCTAATTCGTCTCTTTGCTTCAAGTCTCTCTGTTCCAAACAATCCTCCACTTAGCTACTAAAAATGATATTCCCTAAGGTCAGATCAGATCCTACTCAATAAGCTCCTTATTGCCTTTAGGATAAACTGTAAATTCTTCTGTTTGACTTTTATCACCCTTCAAAACTTGGCCCCAATCTGTCCTTCCGTTCTTCCCTTCCTGTACTCAAGGGTCCAGCCAAGCTCTTTTCCTCCCAGAAAGCACCTCAACTCACATCTCTACATTTTGCACAAGCTATTCCCCATTCCTGAAGTGTACCTCCTTCTTCCCTCTGCCTCAGAGAATCCTTAACTTCCTTAAAGCCACAGTTTAATCACCACCATCTACATGAAGTTTTTCTGGGTCTCAACTGCTAGTGCTTTCCCTCCCAAAAGAGAACCTGTAGTCAAGAAGCCCTAAATCCAAATTCAGTCCTAGACACTCTGTGTGATCCTGGACAAATCAGCCTCAGTTTCTTTATCTGTAAAATGGGAATAATAATAGTATTTACCACACAGGATTTTTATGAGGATTGAATGAGATAACTTTTATAAAAATGCTTTGCAAACTTTAAAGCACCATACAAAAACAACAAAAATAGTTTAGTGGGTCTTGATGACTTCTAAGATCTCTTCTGACTCTAAAGTTATGATATTTTGATTTTATTTAGCATATTCTTTGGGCAGAGTTTTACATTTAGGCACTAGGGATATGAAAATATGAGGAGAGCTCCTACTTCCTTGTGAAAAGACTTCAAGTCAACATTGATAAGGAACACTAGTGAAACCTTTCTAATGTCAGTGTGGATAGCCATAGCGTCTGGATCTATGATTTCACTGATATAGGAAGCTTTTAAGTCAGGAAGCTCCTTTTACTAATGCAGGTTGGCACCTTTTCTGAAATTTAAAGTCTTAGGAAGTTGTGTAGAGCCCTGAGAGATTAAGGGACTTGACCTGGATCACACAACCAGTATGTGTAAGAAGTATGATTTGAACCGAGGTCTTCCTGGCTTTGATATCAGCTCAATAGCCACTAGGCCAAGGGGCTGATATTCACTCTTTCGTTTGTCATTTTTAAAGATTTGGAATTTCATTTGTGGGTTTATTTATAGATCAAAATGGAGTAGAGGGAGCATAGGCAGAAACCCATCACCACTACTAGAAAGACAAAGCAAAGTTTCCATCATAGGGATGATGGGTCAATAACACGGCTTTCAAAGAGAAAAGAGAAAGCTTCTGGCCAAGATGCCTGCCTAAATGGAACCAAGGTGCCCCGTGCTCATGTACTTACTCCAGTAAAAATTTGAAACACATTTATTTTGTTTCCTCTTTCTTGTGGTTCCTCCTATTGGTTCTAATTCTTCCTTACAACATGACTAATGTGAAAACATGTTTAATAGGAAAAAAATTGAAACATATACTCAAATAAATAGTGATCAATAATTATGATGAGAAACTACAGTAAGTAATTTTTTTTCTACCTCAGAACTGAACAATGATTTAGTTAGAAGCCAATGGGAAATACATAAGAAGATTGTCAGCAAAATTGTACAGATATCCCTTCCATACCACAACTTCCTCCATCACAGTTTCAGTATATGGAGGGTGGACATAAGAAATTACATGGGAATTTGGGGGTGGAGGTTTGCAGAAGCCACATACAATACAGGAAGACAACACAGAAGAAGTTTAGAAACTCAGAAATGAATAAAATATATGCATAATATTGCGTGATATCAACCCAAATTTTACAATAAGGTACTGTAAACATCCCATTAAAAAAAAGGAAAAAAAATCAGACTTCTTCTCTGGCATGAAAGGAGAGCCAAAAAATTTTATGTGGATTTTCCAGATTGGGATGGGGTGGGGGGTATGCCCCTAACCACCATGACGTGGAAGGGATAACTGTACTAACTAGCAAACTATTCTAATCAACTAGCACAAGTAGCAACTGGCCAGAGAAATCTTTGTGTCAGGAGGCAGCAAGAGTTGAGAATCCCCAAGAAATCTCCAAGAAGGTCAGAAAGTCCCAGAGTGGGTTTCCTTGGAAGTCCTAGGGAGTGGCAGTAACCAAAATGGCATGGCAGTCCTCAGACTGGCACAGCTAAAGCACCAGGAACTCCAGGTTATTTAGTATTCTTTCCTGAGATGCCATAAAATAGATTCTGAAAACAAAATGCTCTGAACCTCAAAGATCCAGGAGAACTTAACCCTCGGAGGTGGTGGTCAGGTTTGAAACCTAGGAGACCCAGGAGGAGACCAAGCAGGACCTACCATTCCACCCAAAAGCATAGCAGGAGGCAGATCTTGGCCTTCTTACAAATTCTTAATTTAGGAACTAAAGCCAGAGGGATGAGGAAATCAAAGAATTCAACTACCAGTTTAAAAATTATTGTAGGGGGGCAGAGCCAAGATGGCGGAGTAAAAGCAGTGACTTGCTTGAGCTGTCCCCCAAACCCCTCCAAATACCTTTAAAAAATGGCTCTAAACAAATTCTGAAGCAGTAGAACCCACAAAAAGACAAAGGGAAACAAATTTTAAGCCCAAGATAACCTGGATGGTTGATCGGAAAGGTATTATTGTGCTGGGATGGGAGAGGAACACAGTTCGGCGTGGGTGTGCAGGCCTCGGCAAACTTGGAGCAGGCCTCAGAGGACTGAATCATAGGCAGCTGTGGCGGATTCCAGACTTCTCAACCCACGAATGCTAAAGACAACTTAGGACAGTAGGAAAAGTCTGTGTCTACAGTGAGAGAGAAGCACAGTAGGGTTCCAGCCCCAGTGCCTGAGCACTGCCTGGGGCTGCAGCTGCCTCTGGAGCTTCACGCCCACAGACTGAGGGGGAATTGAGTGGCTGATCAGAGGGGGATTTTAGGGATCTATCTGCTGGTGCAGGATTCTCTTGCTTTGCTCATGCTTGGATCTGGGTCACAGTTCTGGGTGGTGGTCCTGGGGCAAGGAGGAGCGCTGGCGTGGTGGAGCTTGTAGTGGCTGTGGAGAGGAAACCCTCCTCACAGTTCCAAGGCAGAAAAGAGTACTCAAGGCCAGGAAAGGAGTAAACACCTTGCCCTTGATCATAGCACCTTGGAAGAAATGAAAATTTTCAGGTCCCTAGAAGTAGCTCTGAAAACAGCTGTACAAACCCCCGAAGCTTGGGACAGTACATTCTTCACACTGCAAGCAGACTCCTACCTTAACAAAGAGTTTATAACTCAAGTAATTGGCTAGGATCATGAGCAAGCAGCACAAAAAGAATCAGACCATAGAATCTTTGGTAACAAAGAAGATAAAACATACAACCAGAAGAAGACAACACAGTCAAAGTTCCTACATCCAAAACTTCCAAGAAAAATATGAATTGGTCCCAGGCCATGGAAGAGCTCAAAAAGGATTTTGAGAAGCAAGTAAGAGAAGTAGAGGAAAAACTGAGAGTGATGCAAGAAAATCATGAAAAACAAGTCAGCAGCTTTCTAAAGGAGACCCAAAAAAATACTGAAGAAAATAAAACACCTTAAAAAAATAGCCTAACCCAAATGGCAAAAGAGGTCCAAAAAGTCAATGAGAAGAAGAATGCCCTAAAGAGCAAAATTGGCCAAATGGAAAAGGACGTCTAAAAGTTTACTGAAGAAAATACTTCCTTAAAAATTAGAATGGAGCAATTGGAAGCTAGTGACTTTATGAGAAATCAAGACACTGTAAAACAAATTCAAAAGAATGAAAAAATAGAAAACAATGTGAAATATCTCATTGGAAAAACAACTGACCTAGTAAATATAACCAGGAGAGAGAATTTAAAATTTTTTGGACTGTCTGGAAGCCATGATCAAAAAGATCCTAGACATTATCTTTCAAGAAATTATCAAGGAAAAATGCCCTGATATTTTAGAACCAGTGGGCAAAATAGAAATTGGAAGAATCCACCAATTACCTCCTGAAAGAGATCCCCAAAGGAAAACTCCTAGGAATATTGTAGCCAAATTCCAGAGTTCCCAGGTCAAGGAGAAAATATTGCAAGCAGCCAGAAAGAAACAATTCAAGTATTGTGGAAATACAATCAGGATAACACAAGATTTAGCAGCTTCTACATTAAGGCACTGCAGGGCTTGGAATATAATATTCCGGAGGGCAAAGGAGATAGGATTACAACCAAGAATCACCTACCCAGCAAAACTGAGCATAATCCTTTAGGGGAAAAATGGTCATTCAGTGAAATAGAGGACTTTCAAGAATTCTTGATGAAAAGACCAGAGCTGAATAGAAAATCTGACTTTCAAATACAAGACTCAAGAGAAACATGAAGAGGTAAACAGGGAAGAGAAATCATAAGAGACTTCTTAAGGTTGAACTGTTTACATTCTGCATGGAAAGATGATATTTGTAACTCATGAGTCCTTTGTCAGTATTAGAGTAGTTGGAGGGAAAAATTATATGTAATATATACATATATATATATATACATTTATATATACATATATATATAGAGAGAGAGAGACAGACAGATAAATAGAGGGCACAGGGTGAGTTGAAGATGAAGGGGTCATATCTGGAGAATAAAATTAAGGGGTGAGAGAGGATTATACTGGAAGAAGGAGAAAGGGAGAGGTAGAATGGGGTAAATTATCTAACATAAAACAGACAAGAAAAGTATTTTACAGTGGAGGGGAAATGAGGGGAAGGTGAGAGGGAATGAATGAATCTTATTCTCATCAGATTTGGCTTAAGGAGAGAATAACATACACACTCATTTGGGTATGGAAATCTATCTTACCCTACAGAAAACAAGGGGGAAGGGGACAAGAGCACAGGAGGATGATAGAGGGGAGAGCACAATAGGGGAGGGGGTAATCAGAAGCAAACAATTCTAAGGAGGGACAGGGTCAAAAGAGAGAATAGAATAAATGGGGGGTGGGATAGGATGAAGGGAAATATACTTAGTACTATGGAAGTGTTTTGCATGACTACACATGTATAACCTATATTGAGTTGCTTGCCTTCTCAATGAGGGTGGGTGGGGAGGGAGGAAGGGAGAAAATTTGGAACCCAAAATTTTAAAAACAAAAGTTAAAAAAAATTGTTTTCACATGCAACTGGGAAATAAGATATACAGGAAATGGGGTACAGAAATCTATCCTGCCCTACAAGAAAATTGAAGAGGAAGGGGATAAGGGAAGGGGGAGAGAGATAGAAGGGAGGGCAGATTAGAGGTATTCAGAATGCATGCCATCTTGGGGTGGAAGGAGGGATGAGATGGGGAGAAAATTTGGAACTCAAAATCTTGTGGAAGTGAATGTTGAAAACTAAAAATAAATAAATTAACAATAAAAAAGAAACAATAAAAAATTATTGTACATCTAGAGGTCCCCCCAAAAAAGGAAAGAGTAATTCTATAGCAACTCTAAGCAATGACTGTAAGGGGGAAAATGATTTTCCCCAAGGATTATATCAATATATGAATGAAATGAAGCAAGCAATTTTAAAAATGAAACAAAAGCTTTAGGGAAAAGAACTGGAAAGAGAATAAATCAATTGGAAGAGGAATGAGAAAATCTTACCCCATTAATGAACACCCTGAAAAGTAGAATAGACTTAATAGAAATTAATGACTCTGAGAGAAAGAAAGAAAGAATAGAAGAAAATATTTAAAAGATTGGGGAAAAAAAGAGAAGTTGTAAGGTAATTGATATAAAAAATAACTGACCTAGAAAATATGTCATGAAGAGATAATTTAAGAATCACTGGATTCTCTGAAATCCATAATTTTTTAAAAACCTGGACATAAAATTCAAGGTCATAAGTGAAAAATTTCCAGCTCTATTAGACAAAAGGGCAAAGTGAAGATAAAAAGAATCCATTGATCACCTCATGAAGGGATCATCAAAACCAAAATCCAGAGGTCTCATGTCAAAGAAAAAAAAATTGCAGGCATTCATAAATAAGCAGTTCAGGTACCAAGGGATCCCAGTGAGTATCACAAAAAAAACCAGCAGCTTCTATTATAAACAAGAAGAGGTCTTGGAATACAATATTTCAAAAAGCAACCATATTCTTTACAACTAAGAATAACTTATCCTGTAAAACTAAATATAACCCTATAAGGAAAAAAATGAACATTTAGTAAAATATAGGACTTTCAGTCATTTCTGACAAAAAAGAAAGACCAGAGATGAGTAGAAACTTTGAAATTCAAACATGAGTCCAAAAAAAAAATACTGGAAAGAAATGTCTAAAGAGATGATTTCAGAAAATTCTGGGTAGTATGAACTGGTAGAGTGAAATGAGCAGAACCAAGAGAAAAGTTTATATATAAGTACAATAATACACCAAAGAAAAACAATTGCTGAACAAAGGTGGAGAAAATAATTTGACTGTTCTGACTGATACACTACAAATTTATGTTACATGATCTCAATGGGGCCCACACAACTGCTAGGCAATTCTACTCTCTACCTACCTCCCTTATCAACTCACTATCTCACTCTCAGGAAAGGCACTTCCAAATCTTTTCTTTCTTCCACAAAGCTCCCATGACTCCCCCTTCCCCTACTCTCTCAGCTGAGAACCTTGCCTCCTCTTTTATAGAAAAAAATTGAGGCCATGAATTCTCTTTTTTTCCCCTTTCCCTATCTCCTGTAACACATATGATTTCTACTTTTTCCTCCTTTATCTCTGTTTCACGTGACTAAGTGACCTTATTCTTTACCAAGGCTAATTCCTCTTTGTGTTCAGGTGATTCCATCCCATCCTGCCTCCTCCAATAGACTTCCTCTTTTGTCATCCCCACTCACTTTCTTTTCTTTTAATTATTATTTATTTTTAACATTCATTTAAAATTTTTTTGAGTTCTGAATTTTCTTCCTCCTGTCCCTCCCATACCCATAGAGAAAATAAGAAATGTGAAATCAATGACACATGCCTTTCACTTATTTTCAAACTCTCTCTCTCTGACAACTCATTCCCTACTGCCTACAAACATGCTCATGTCTCATCCTGAAAAAATTCTCACTTGATTCTTTCATTGCTGCTATCATCCTATTTCTCTTCTGCCTTTTTTTAGCTAAACTCCTTAAAAAGATCACCTACAATAGGTGTCTCCACTTTCTCCCCTGTTATTCTCTTCTTAACTCTTTACAATCTGGCTTCTGACATTGGTCCACTCAAACTGCCCTCTCCAAAGTTATAAATGATCTTGCTAAATTCAATGGCCTTTTCTCAACATTTATCCCCCTTGATCTCTCTTCAGTCTTTAATACTGTTGATCACTCTCTCCTCCTTGACACCCTCTTCTCTCTAGGTTTTTAGGACACCATTTTCTCCTGGTTCTCCTCCCACCTATCTGACCACTCCTCCTTTGTCTCCTTTGCTGGATCCTCTTCCAGATCATGCCTTCTAAGTGTAGGTATCTCTCAGGGTTCTATCCTAGTCCCTCTTCTCTTTTCCCTCTATACTACTTCACTTGGTGATCTAATCAGTTCCCATAAACTTAATTACCATCTCTGCGCTGATAATTCTCAAATCTACCTTTCCTGCTCCAATCTCTTCATTGACCTCCATTATCACATCTCCAACTGCCTTTCAGACATCTTGAAGCGGACATCAGTAGCTGTCTTAAACTCAACATATCCAAAACAGAATTTACCTTTCCCCCTAAACTTTCTTACCTTTCCATCCCTTACCTTCCCTGTTACTGTAGAAGACAACACCATCCTCAGGCTTGAAATCTATGAGTCATCCTGGATTCCTCACTATCTCTCACCACCTCCATATCCAAGCTGTTGCCAAGGCCTATTGATTTTACCTTTGTACATCTCTTAAATATGTCCCCTTCTCTCCTCTGACACTGCCACCACATTAGTGCAGGCCTCTATCACCTCATGCCTGGATCATTGCAATAGCCTGCTAGTGGGTCTGCCTGCCTCAATCTCTCCCTATTCCAATCCATTCTTCATTTAACCTCCAACATGATTTTTCTAAAACACAAGTCTGATCATACATCACACACACACACACACACACATACACACACACACCCCACACCATTCAATAAACTCTAGTCTCCCTGTTGCTTACAAGATCAAAAACAAAATGTTCAGTTTGGCATTCAGAGTCCTTGATAACCCTTCTACCTTTCCAGTCTTCTTACACCTTACTCCCTAATATATATTCTTTGATCCAGTGACACTGACTTCCTGGCTGTTCCACAAGCAAGACCCTCCATCTCTTGGCTCTGGGCACTTTCCCTGGCTGTCCCTCATGCCTGGAATGTTCCCCTTCCTCTGCTCCAACTACTGACCTCCCTGGCTTCCTTTAAGTCCCAACTAAAATTCTACCTTCTACAGGAAGCCTGCCCCAACCTCTCTTAATCCCAGTGCTTTCCCTTTGTTAATTATTTCCTATTTATCTTGTATATACCTTGTTTTGTATATATTTGTTTGCATGTTGTCTCCCCCATTAGATTGTAAGCTCCTTGTAGGCAGGGACTATCTTTTCCCTCTTTTTGTATCCCAAAGTGCTTGGCACTTAACAAATACTAATTGAATTGACTTGAATTTCAAACAATTTAGGAACTCTGATCAATGAAATGACCAACTGTGTTTTTAGAGGATCTACAAGAAGTCTGTTACCCACCCCATGACAAAGGAATGATGAATGCAAGGTGTGGAAAGAGAGATACATATTTGGACATAGCCACTGTGTGGAGAAGTTTCTTTTGACTATGCTAAATCTGTCACATGTTGTCCCCCCACCCCCACCTTTTTCTTCTTCTTGATTTTTAATTGGGGGTGGTTAGCAATGGTAATGCAAAAAAAAGGGGGCAATTAAAACATTTTATGCACAGAAAAGAACCAAAAAAAGGATCAGAAAAAATACAGACATATTAAAAATACATATATTACATACGTATATATTAAAAGCAAGTGGTATGAAATGGACATTCATGATTTCATATACAGTCAATCATCTTGTTCTTTTGTGTGTGAAAATGTCTTTTATTAGTGTTTAAGTTCAAAATGTTTTTTTTAATTAAAGCAAAGAGAAATAACACTTTTTATGGTTGTAAACTTCTATAAAGGATTTATGTCAACTTCTTTCTTTTAGAGATATGCAAGCAGTACAACACAGGAAAACAAACAATGTCTTTGTACTCAGACCATTTTGTTTCAGATATCAGCTCTGCCACATCCTTCCTAAGTATCCCTGGACAAGTCCCTTAATATCTCTGGGCCTCAGTTTTCTCATCTGTAAAATGAGAAGGATACCCTAGATTACCTCTAAGGTCCTTTTGTTGTTGTTGTTGAATTACAGCCTACCCTTTGTGACCCCATTTGGGGTTTTCTTGGCAAAGAAACTGGAGTGGTTTGCCATTTCCTTCTCCAACTCATTTTCCACATGTGAAAACTGAAGCAAACAGGGTTAAGTGACTAGCCCAGGGTTGCACAGCTAGTAAGTGTCTGAGGCTATATCTGAACTCAGGTCTTCCTGACTCCAGGACTGGTGTTCCATGTACTGTATAGCACCACCTAGCTGCTCTATCCAGGTCTATCCAGTACTATTTCCTCATCTGTAAAATGGGGATGAGCAGCTGGAGCACAGGGCTTGGAATCCGGAAGACTCATCTTCATGAGTTCAAATCTGGCCCAAGACACTTCCCAGCTCTGTGACGTTGGGAAAGTCACTTAACACTGTTTACCTCAGTTCCTCATCTATAAAATGAACTGCAGAAAAACATGGCAAACCACTCTAGTGTCTCTGCCAAGAAAATCCCCCAAATGGGGACACAACTGAACAACAACAACAACAACAATAGTGACGATATTAACACCTACTTCCCAGGTGGCTGCAAGGATAAAATGAGTGAATATTCGTAAAGGGTTTTGTAAACCTTAAAGCTCTATATAAATGCTAATTATAATTATTCTTTTTGTAGTTATTATTAAGATGGTTTGTTGGGAGCTTACTAAAATGGAAGTTGCTAGACTTCCACAGGGTGGCAGCAACATACCTCTGAGTGGCCCAGATAGTTCTATATGGCCTGACTAATAATGGTAGCTGGGTATTGACAATTCTCCATAGATCATAAATCACAGGAAGATCTGAGAATTTAGAGCTGGAAGGGCCTTAGAGCATTTAGTCCCAACCCCCTCATTTTACATAGGAAGAAACTGAGGGCCAGAAAAGTAAGTTCACGCAGCCAGAGCTGGGATTCAAACCCAGGTCTTCTGGTTCCCAGATTCAGGACTCTTTTCACTGGCTCCTCTCTTCTTTTCTGAGTGTCCTTGTTCTGAGAGACAAAGTTTTAGGATTGGGTGTCAGCTTCTGCCAATTCTGAAATGAGATGATTTTCTGAACTGTCAGAGAGTGGTTGCTGAATATCAGGACTCAGTGATTCGTCTCAATAAACACGTGTTAATTGTCTACCAAGCACAGAGAATGCTGTGTTAGGTAGGCTCTAGGGGAGATTAATAATAATTATAACAACAACAACAATAATAATGACTTGCATTTATATAGCACTTTAACATTTGCAAAGCACTGTACCTATGCTATCTCATTTGGTCCTCACAACCCTACATGCTATTTTTATTCCATTTTATAGATGAGGAAACTGAGGCTGAGAAAGGTTAAGTGACTTACCCAGAGTCACACAGCTAATTACAGAACTGTTTGTGTTACTCCAGGCTAACTGTCTCCAAGTCTAGCACTTTTAAACATTGTGCCACCTATCTGCTTCAAATGTTGTTGTTGTTTTCCGGTCACCCAGTCATATCGTTGTATTCATTTCATTGTATCTGACTCTTTGTGACCCCTTTTGGGGTTTTCCTGGTGAAGATACTGGAGTGGTTTACCATTTCCTTCTCCAGCTCATTTTACAGAGGAGGAAACTGAGACAAACAGGATTAAGTGACTTGCCCAAGGTCACACAGCTAGGAAGTGTCTGAGGCTGGATTTGAACTAAGGTTTTCCTGACTCTAGGCCCAGAGCTCTATCCACTGTGCCACCAATGCATCAGTACAAAGTTTAAATAAGGCAAAATCTCTGCCCTCCTGGAGCTTACAGTCTACTGCAGAAAAAACTACAAAGTTAGTAAAGTTCATTTTAGGTGTGTCAAGATACTATTAGGAGCCACCCTGTTTTCCAGAGCTAAGGCCCAGCAAGCAAGCTGTGCCCTGAGCTTGGCATAACAACAATCCCATATGCTTATAACCGCTAATAATCCTCCACGCTTGTAACCAATCACTTATTCAACTCAACATTTTGTCCTGGCCCAACTGGTCACTCATGTCATCTTGGCTTATACTTGCCTCACTTTATTGGCCAGAAGGGTAAAGGTTCCTTCAGACCCTTCTTTTTGGCCAAAAGGGGGAAATGTCAAGATACTATTGTGAGACACCTTGTTTTACAGAGCTGAGGCCCAGTAAGTAATAATCTTTTGCACTCACCTTTTGGAACTGGTGGTCCCTAAGCTCAGGAGAGCACCGACAGGCCCAGACGTGAATTCCTGCTTTGACTGGACTTTTTGTCACTAGACAACCTTGCCTCACTGTTACTGCTGGGCCTCACCACTGTTGCTACACTACACTGTTTGACTCCTTGTCTAGCCACAAGTATATAAATCAAGGTTCAGCCGCACTAAAGTGAGTCCCCCCACTAGGGGTGTGGCCCAGCACACGTGTCTAATTTGCCTCCTTGCTTGCAAGCTGTTTCCCTCACTTTGAAATTAAACTTCTATTTGATTTCTGACTTTTCTATCTCTAGCATGCTTTGTTTGGCTCCACCCATTCACAGGTTAGAGGCCAGTTTGGTCCAGTTGACATTAATTGGTGTCAGGAGTGGGATTATACACAGAACTGTGCCATTGGACTCCCCAGTACCAGCAGAAACAGACTAGGCACCACTGAAGATTTATGTTTCCAAAGTCTGAGCCCCCCTTTTCTTATGAGTCCTCTGCTCCAATCTTTGAGCTCCTGCCTTGGTCTAGCTCTCCATTCTTTGTGATGAAAATTCTAGGGCCCTCTGGTGACCCAATTTGTCTCTGGTCTTTCTGGCAAGAATGTCCTTTCTGCACACTCTGTTCCCCTAACCAACTGTTCCTGCCTGATCTGTTTTTGGCTCTGGCCTCTTCATGCTTGGAGGCTCTTACATGCTCTGTTCTGGCTTTGGCCCTCCCAAAGGCTAAGATAGTGTTCAGTTAGCTGTGTGCCTCTGTTAGACAGGTAAATGAATGACTAGCTATGGACTGTAACTGTGCACTTTGTTAGAATTATTTGTGTCCGTTTGTATCTGTTTTGTCATTTCGCTTGTGTTTGTGTCTTTATAAAATATAAAATGTCTATGTTGTGTCTGTGTTGCTTGTAGATTCTGTTACATCGAAAGATTGGAATACAGCCAGCCAGAAAAACTTCTAAGGGCTATAGCCAAAGAGTTTAGAACACTGGGAAAGATGAATGAGCTTTCATACTTGAAATAATTGTCCCAGTAAACAGGAGTAACCCTCACTTTAGGCTTTCCACAGGAGATTAGGTTAGAAGAAAAGAAATAAAGAAAAAAATCTGCAAATGTATATTTTAAAAAAATTTTTAGCTTTGGTTATGTTGGAATCACAGAAATAAAGTAGTTTGAAGGTTTATAATTTTAAGATTGCAGGGGAGAACTCCTGGAATTTGGGATAATTCCATTCTAAAATATCTTAGTAAGTTCTAGGGTACCACTCCATAGAATTTGTTTTAAGGAAAAGTAAGAATTAAATTCAAAAAATTTTAAAAGTAAATGGCAAGATTAATAGTCTCATTGTTCCAGGGAAATGAAGGGAGGCAGCTAGTTTGGAAGTAATCTCAGAGCAAAAAAATAAATAAGTAAATGGTTTCTAACTTATAGCCACCTGTTGTTAACCCTTCCTCAACCATCTCAGATCAGATTCCCAAATACAGGTGTTGAAAAAATGCTGTAAAAATGTAGGGAAACTTGAATTATGTTCTGGTTGCAGAAATTTATTAGCTATGTAATCTTAGGCAAGTTTTCTTATCTTTGTTTGCCCCAGTTTCCTGATATGTAAAGAGAAAGATAATAATGGTACCTACCTCCCAAGGTTGTTGTGAGATCAAAATAATAAAATGATTGCAAAGTGCTTAACATTGGCATATGTTAAGCACTATATTATTATTATTTCTTTAACTGAATCTAATTGTTCCATACCACATAACTTTAAAATGTCAAAGGTATTAAGATTAATGATTTTTATATAGGATAATTTAGAAATGCAATTGATGTCATCTGAAGTTTTGTTTCATGTTTTAAACACATAATATCATTTATGTTGTTATTGTATTTCTAAATTCTCTTATATTGTAGAAATTGAGAGACTATTGTAATAGAAATGCCATTAGACAAAACAACTTTTTAATCTGGATTCTATTACACATGAATTGGGCTTTTTAAAGGATGTGATGGAAAAAATAGATATTTGAAAACTGTTAAATATTTAATGAGGCATATTTTGTTATAAAGCAGATAATAATAAAATATAATAGCAAATTTTCATTTGAAAACTATTGACTATTATGAAAGTATAGGGTCATTTAAAGATGTAGTTTCAACATATTAATGAAGAGTCAACTAACAGATATTTGCTGTATGTCTGAAGCCCCAGAACATTATGAGTAGTTTTAATTTATAAGTAAAGGATAATGAAATGTTAACTGTTAGGGAAATACCAGGGAAAATATTCAAGCCCTAAGTTGTGGTTAGTGAAATTTTGCTATTTAAGGTAAAAATTCCTGGCACTGTAATTGATTATTGTTTTGAGCTTTGATTACAGTAATAATTGTCTCAATTGTCATGAAGCCAATAGTAGATAATGGCATGTGTTGCAGTCTGGGAATTGCTAAAGATGGATGTTTGTGCCTGGGAAAGGTTTTGGGGACAACTTTGGTATGGTCTAAGGAAGAATCCTCATGACTTTATTTCCCTATTATGCTATTTCCATTCTGAAAAGGAAATTTCCCCACCTTGTTAATCCTGAGCCTTGCTTTTTAAAACACTGTGACTATATGATTGGCTGTCAGATATGACTCATGCCTGGAATCAAACAGAGCTAAGGGAGTTTTTTTTCTGTTACATGACATTGTCATAACTATATCCCTCTTTTTCATTTTATAGCAAATTTCTATAATCAAGAAGCTTTGTAAGTACAATACTAAATCTATTAAATTGTAGATTAATACTGGAATACCTAAGAGTTACTTCAATAAGATGCAAGTATGAACATTTTACAGTTTTAATTTGTATTTGTGGTCAAATTATAACATAAGGATGATATTCTCCTAAGGGGAAAATTATTAGGCAAAGCAATAAGACAAAGATGTAATATAAAAGTTTTCTAAATAGATAGAATAGTAAATTTTGAGAAAGCAACAAGATTAGAGTGGTTTCCTCTAAAAACTATATACAGATGTGTATGATTGGCTTCCAAATTTATCTGTCATGGATATTCAGGCTTTGAGTATATTTTAGTAATAAGTTCTAAAAATTGGATTAAGGATTTTACACATAAATTGTATTGATAATGGTAAAAGGTGAAAGAGATCATTTTGCAGTTGGACCCTCATAAATTTTTAGAAGATTCTTATATCAGGTATTTAGGTAAGGATAGAAATAGCAAATGGCATATAAACTGAAATTCTCTAAAGTTTAAAAGTTGGAGAACCAAATGTAAGTGATTGTACTAAATTATATTAAGTCAGAATTATCTAGGAACCTCTAGATTTGGAGCCACAGAAGCAGAGCCCTCTTCAGAGCTATGCTGAGAATAAAGCCTATTGTCCAAGAAAAGATATCTAAGAACCAGGTATCTACATGAGCCATCTGGGACTCAAAATGTGCTGATTAAATGAATATTGAGAATAGGTTACTAGGATACAGGGAGACTTGATGTTAGTTAATATTTATGATAACTATTGAATAGCTTTGGTCTTTTGTTTCAAGATGTTTAAGTTTAAATTTTCTAGGTTGCCTTGGTGACATGTAAATCTCCCTTCTCAAAACTAGTTCACTGTGAGCCCCCTAAAAAGTTTTATTTTTATCCTGACACTGATGTGACTTGACTTGATGTAACTATAATAATGAATTTATGAAAAACTTTATTCCATTGTTTGAACCTAGCCTTGTGTGGCTGGGAAACTGGATCATCTCTGTGCTGTTTAGAGACCTTTAATTAAGGACTCATGTCATGCAGATCAGAAACTCAGATCCAAAGATTAACGCAAGGAGTTTTCTTATCTGAAAACTGCCCTGTACTGATCAATCAATCATTGTTTCTAAGGACCCCTACCAGGTCCTTCTGACTACTCCCACAGGTGCTAAACTTGTGAATGTGGACTCCTGGATCATCTGAAGAAAGCCCCTGCTCCTGAGTGGATGGAAGAACACTTTAAGAACCTCAAGGTTCATCTAGTATGGACTCAGAAGCAGCCAACATCCAGACAAGACAGCTGTCCCAAGGTTCTGGATGAGGGCTAAGTGTACTGTCCTAGTTTTTTTCCTCCTCTTCCCTTTTGCTATGTGCCCAACCACCAAGGTCCTGATTGAATCAACATATGATTCAAACTTATGTTGGCATTTTCTCCCTCTACATTCTTGGCCCTCCTACCTGGGACACACTTCCCTGATAGGTCCCCAAAGAACTAACCCGCTGGGCAACATCTCATCCTGGCCTAACTGGCCTCTCATAGCATCTTGTCTTATACTTGCCTCTCCTTCATTGGCCAGCAGGGTAGGGTGTGAGGGACTGTCTGATGTAGACTACTGCCAAGTGGGGATTGTGGCAAGATGGGGTAGGAACAAGATATTAGGAAGTGACCAGAGCTCATGCTCCCGAGGCAGGGGCTGTGCCACGTGGGAGTGGGATGGCAGAGAACAAGTTCCTTTGTCTAGCCCCCTCCCTAGGTACAACGCTAACCCCAGATGCCTCCTTCCTGTGTCCTTCCTGACTTCCTGGGTCACGTACTTTCCCTTTGTGTAGCACTGACCCCAGACGCCTCCTCCCGGTATCTGGGCCTGACTTCCTGGGTCACGTACTCTCCCTTTGTCTATGCACTAATCCCATACGCCTCCTTCCTGTATCCGGTCCTAGCCTCCTGCTTCACTTCCTCTCCCTTGGTGTGCTAAACTCAGACATCCCCTTCCGGTATCTGACCCTACAATCATTGACTAGTAGGAGGGCTGAGGAGGAGGGGCTAAGTAGGTACTTAAGGAACGGTGTGGTCAGAGCTCGCTCTCTCTTTGCTCCTGCTCTCTTGCTATGGCCTTCCTGCTTGGCCTTGCTGTGATGGCCTCTGAATAAAGCTCGGGTGTTGGCACCTCCTGGTCGGGCTCGTCTCTGTGTGTTTATCCAGGTAGGCTCCAAAGACTGGTAAGTATGACTCTGGCAGCCTGCTCCTTATAGGAGGAGAGCGCACGGCGCGGCTGGCACAGTAGGAGGTTCTTTCAGACCCCCTCCCTTTGGCCGAAAGGGGTCGTGTCAAGATATTGTTAGGAGACACTCGTTTTCCAGAGCTAAGGCCCAGCACACAAGCTGTGCCCTGAGCTTGGCATAACAACAATCCCCTGTGCTTGTGACTACCAATGATCCCCCACACTTATAACCACCAGGAGAGCTGAACCAGATGTCCTGCTGCTGCTCCTGGCCGTGCTAACCCTGGTTCTGTGTGCTGCTGAACAACCACAAGACTCAGTGAACGACTTGGAGACTGTTTGTTGTGGTCCAACCATGGACTGGGAGACTACCCAAGACCCAAGAATGCCTGTGTTGTGGTCCTTTTGTGGTTTTCACACTTAAAAACCCTGCCCCTGCCGTAAGCAGGTGAGCTTCCCTTCTTAGGAAGACTCCACTTGCAAACTATTTACCTCACTTTGAAATTAAATTTCATTTAAAAAAAAAGAAAAGAAAAGAAATTAAATTTCTGTTTGATTCCTGACTCTCCTGTCTCTAGCCTGCTCTGTTTGGTTCTGGCCATCCACAAGTGAGAGGCCAGCTAGGTACAGTTGACAGGTGCCATCCCATTTCCTTTCCTATCCTCTTCTCCCCTTCCTGGTAGCTCCCCAAGTACCCCATGGACCCCTCCTGGCTGTGCAAAGCTCCCCCAGTACTCCACCTCTTTTAGGTTCTATCCTTCTCTAAATTGCTCCCTGCTCCAAAAATATACATATGCCAAATTCTTATTCCTTCAGTTGGGTGCTCTCATGTTTTCAGGAGAACAAAGGACAAACAACAACCTTCTGAATAGCAGGAGCTGCCCACTGGGGACCCAACTGGAACTGGCCAGTTGGGCAATACAGCTCTTTCTTTCTTTCTTCTTTCTTTCTTCCTCTCTCTCTCTCTCCTTCCTTCCTTCCTTTCTTCTCTTTCTTTTTCTTCTCTTCTTTCTTTCTTCCTTCTTTCCTTCCTTCCTTCCTTTCTTCCTTTCTTTCTCTATTTCCTTCCTTTCTTCTCTTTTTTCTTCTCTTCTTTCTTTCTTCCTCTCTCTCTCTCTCCTTCCTTCCTTTCTTCTCTTTCTTTCTTCCTTCTTTCCTTCCTTCCTTCCTTCCTTCCTTTCTTCCTTTCTTTCTCTATTTCCTTCCTTTCTTCTCTTTTTTCTTCTCTTCTCTCTCTCTCTCTCTCTCTCTCTCTCTTTCTCTCCTCTCTTTCCCTTCATAAATGTCACAAGATATCTTGTAATTTTACAGACTAGATTTCTTAAGGACCATACTTCAAACCCAAATCACTCTGGCTCTCACTGATTGGCCAACAACAGGTCCCAGGCAAAAACCCACTTGGTCACTTTTGGGGTCCTGATCGACTTAGAGTGAATGTAAATAGGAATTGTTTCTGTTTTGTCCAGGAACTCTGAGGATCTTCCCCTACCAGTTTGATTTTTTTTTTCTGGACTAGGTTAAAGAGGCCATTCTTTGACTCTTTTTTTTTTTTTAACCTAGCCTTAATCACTGAATGGGCATTGCCTCAATCAAACTGAGACCTTCTAAAGGCCTTAGCTTTAAATGGCCAAGGTCTTCCACTGCATGTGGGCCATCTCCAGTCATACTGATGTGCATCTGGCCACTGGACCTGGGTGGCTCTGGAGGAGAAAGTGAGGCTGATGACTTTGTACAGCCTTCCCTTACTTAAATCCAATTCATTTGCATGCCATGGCATCACCTCCCTGACGTCATAGTGGTCTTCCAAAAGGAAGGACAAACAAACAAACAACAACAACAACAACAACAACAACGAGGAGGAAGCAATATGGAAATTTCTGGGACTATCCCAATTACCAGAGAAGAAAGTGTGCATTTAATAATACCAGCTAACATTTCCATATCACTTTAAGATTTGCAAAGTGCTTTACAAATATCATCTAATTTTATTCTCACAATAATCCTGGGGGGTAGATGGTATTATTATCCCTCTTTTACAGATAAGGAAACTGAGATAGAGAGTCATTAAGTGACTTGCCCAGGCCCATACATCTAGTGTTTCAGGTGGGATTTGAATTCATATCTTCCTGACTTCAACACTCGTATCCACTGAACCAACTAGCTACTTTTTGATATATAATATTTTATCTTTTTCCCCAATTACATGTTAAAACATTTTAACCACCTAGCCACTTTTGTAAAAGTGCTGCAAAAAGGAATATCTTTGTTAGACTATTTATTCCCATTTCATTTTGGAAATTATAGTCATTGCAACCGTATTCTTACCTCTCTTAGGGCAGGATGGTACAATGGAAAGAGCACCAAACTTGAAATGTTTTAATCTCAGCTCTGACACTTATTAGTTTTGTGGCTTTGGGCAAATTGCTTAACCTTCTCTAAATTTAGCCCTAAAACAGGAGGATAATAAGACTTTCATTATTTATCACTGAAAGTTGTGAAGGAAATATTTTGTAAGCCTTATAGTCCTAAATGAACATCTATTATTATTATTATTATTATTATTGTTATTACCTATTCTCCTTTCTACTAGCATCAGACTTATTCCAGCAAATCCAGGAGGACAATTGATCAGTCTTTCCATAACTTCTGAGCACTTGAATGACAACTAATCCATATGTGGAACAGGAAACCTTCCATTTGCATAGAAATAAAACCAACTATAGATTGCTGTGGAGGGCAGAGGATCAATATTGGTTTGTGTGGCTCCTTTGGACAGAAAATCCAGTCTTGAAAAATCACACTCTTAGAGCTGAATGAGATCAAGACAGATAGCTGAGTCCAGCAATAAAATTCCAGGTAGAAGAATGACCAGACTACCCAGGATGCCTCAAGCCTCACCTCAAATATCTAGTAACTATATGACCCTGGGCAAGTCACTTAATCTCTCCATGTCTCAGTTTTTTCATCTGTAAAATGAGGGGTTGGACCATTCTAGAGAGCAATTAGTAGCTATGCCCAAATGGTAACCAAATTGTGCATATCATTTGATCCAGCAATACCACTACTAGGTCTGTAACCCAAAGAGATCATAAAAAAGGGCAAGGGACCTACAAGTACAAAAATATTTATAGCAGCTCTTTTTGTGGTGGCAAAAAAATTGGAAATTTACGGGATGCCCATTAACTAGGGCATGGCTGAAAAGTTATGATATATGAATGTAATGGAATACTATTGTGCAATAAGAAATGATGAGCAGAAAGATTTCAGAAAAACCTGGAAATACTTCTATGAATTGATATAAAGTGAAATGAGCAGAATCAAGAAAATATTGTGCACAGTAACAGCAACATTGTGTGATGATCAACTATGAATGACTTTACTCTTCTCAGCAGTACAGTGATATAAGAACAATTGCAAAAGAGTCATGATGGAAAATGCTATCCACATTCAGAGAAAGAACTGATGGACTCTAAATGCAGATCAAAGCATACTATTTTCGTTTTCTTTTTTTTCCATTTTGGTCTGTTTCTTCTTTCATAACTATGACTAATATGGAAATACATTTTACATAATTGCATACATATAACCTATATCAAATTGCTTACCATTTTAAGAAAAGGGGAGGGGAGGGAGGGAGAGAGAAAAATTTGGAACTCAAAAGCTTGTAAAAATGAATGCTAAAATTGTCTTTACGTGTAATTGGAAAAAGATAAAATACTATTACCTCAGAAAAAAATGAGAGGTTGTATTTGAAAGCCTCTAAGTTCCTTTCCAGCTCTAAAGCTATGGCTCTATTTTTTTCTTCTCTGGACAATCTTTAGAATTACTCTGACCACCTTTGGTTCCCAAAGAGTTCATGACAATGCTAATCACACAAATGGTCAAGAAGTCTTTTTTTTTTTAACGTCCAGCCAAGCTTGACAATATCCTGAGATAAGAAGTTCAAAAGTTACCACTTATGAGATAACTAAGATTATCTATCCTACTTCTTGATACCCTATTCTGCCATCCCTTCTACCTGCCCCAGTTGGCCTTTACAGAAAGAGTGCCAATCCTGCTTTTGCCTGATCTGTGATTGAAGAGAGACATTTCTCTCTAAAGGAGGAATGTGACAGAGTGAAAAGAATTCTCAAGAGATCTGGGTTTTAGTCTTGGCTCTTCACCTTCCATGGCTCAATTTCCTCTGCTCCTTTCTACTATAAAGTAGAAATAGTGATTTCTGACTCGCTGGGTACATGTGAGGTTAAAGTGGAATGATAGCTATGAGAATCATTTGCATAGGCAAAGGTGCAGTGGTATGATGGTCTGGAATGAGCACTGGGTCAGAGGACCTGAATTTGAATACCAGCTTTGTTGCTTATTCCTTGAGTAATTTTGGGCAAACCATTCTATATCTCTGGACCTCAGTTTCCTAAACTATTAAAAATTGGGCTTCATGATCTCTGAGGTTCTTGCCAGATCTAAAGCAAGGCCCTATTTTTGAATTGAATGCAGTGATCTCTGAGCAGCTAGTGGATCAAATGCTGGGATTGGAGTCAGGAAGACTCAGGTTCCTGAGTTCAAATCCAGCTTTGGACACTTACTAGCTGGGCAAGTCATTTAACTCTGTTTGACTCAGTTTCCTCATCTGTAAAATGAGTTGAAGAAGAAAATGGCAAGCCACTCCAGTAAGAAAACCCCAAATGGGGTCATGAAGAATCAGACATCACTGAAATGACTGAATGACAATTACATAGTGAACCCTGTGTGCTCTGAGCCAATTTGGGGAATCCATAACAGCTTTTGTCCCAGAGCTGCTTTCTCGGCAAATTAAAATGGCTTGGTCTTCAGCCTCCAGAATTAAATTTTATCCTTTTGTTATACTATACAGTGATTGACTGGTCCCCAGGGCCCTGCTCTGAGCTCCAGTGTGGACAAGGAGCCTATAATGAGCTTCTGTAAACACCGATCACTTAGAAGCTGCCTCCTTTTCCTCCACTCCAAGCTCCCATTTTCTAGAGACCTGCTTATGTAGGCAAAGCCAAATCAGTCACTGTTCATCCAGCCCTTTACACTGTGGCCAGCACTGGGCTTGTGTTTTAAAGAAAAGAAATCTGACTTTGCTTGTTCCAAGATTTAACCAGTCAGCTCCACAGGATCTTGGCATACCATCTTTCAGAAAGGTGGCCAGAAGACATGTGATTCTTGGCTGCCAAATCATGGAGAAGGAGATGTGGTAGTTTTGGGTTTTTTATACCTGTTAAAATCCAGGAATGACAAGTAACATGGCACGATGGATTGAGGATCAGCCTTGATTCAGAAAGACATGGGTTCAAGTCACAAGCTTGAAACATACTGTTTCCCTTTAGACAAGTCATTTAAACTCTCATGGCTCCCTGGGCAACTGTCTAAAATGGTGAGTTGCTGATATATACTGGTGAAGAGACATTCCACACAGGGAGTTTCTCATACTGATGAATTCACAGGTCTGGACTAGTAGTAGTAGTAGTAGTGGTGGTGGTGGGGGTGGTGGTGGGGGTAATAATAATGTTAAGAGGCCCATAGAGAAAATATAGGAGGAAAGATTCAGTCATCTCTCCTTCAGAGACAAGGCAACATGAATGCAAAGATGGATTGGTTTATATTTTATTTGCTGTGAAGTTTTATTTAAAGTAAAATGCTCACCTCTCTTCAACCTAACAATAGTCCTTCTTCATTCAGGAAATCTGTAAAAATTAGGCTATTCAGATATTCAGTTATTTAATGACTCAAACAACCAGTCAGTCAATAAACATTTATTAAGTGCCTACTGTGTGCAAAGCACTGTGCTAAGTGCTAGGGCTACAAAGAAAAGCAAAAGATAGTCATTGCCTTCAAGGATCTCACAGTCTAAAGAGGATGACAACATGCAAACAACTATGTACAAATATTTCATATACAAAACAAATTGAAAATAATCAACAGAGGGGAAGTAATAGAATTGAGGGAGAGTGGAAAATGCTTTCTGTAGAAGATAGAATTTCATCTGGGACTTGAAGGAAACCAGGGAAGCCAGGAGGCATTGATGAAGAACCAACCAACCAGGAGGTGTTTATTAAGCACCTACTATGTCAGCCAGTCAACATTTATTAAGTGCCTACTGTATGGCAGGCATATAAGTGTGTTCTCCCAAACACACTTATAAAATCAGTCAGAATTATGATTCCTGTGTTGTAGCCGATTAGGTATAATGTCCTGGGTTCAAATCCTGCCTTAGATACTTCCTGGCTATATAAAAATGGACAAATCACAGTCTTCTAGAGCCTTAGTTATTCAATTTGAGATAATTAAGAAGACAGGTAGGCGACTTAGGGAGTGCCATTCCAAGCCTGAAATCAAGAAGTTGTTTAGTTGTGTTCAACTCTTCATGACCACATGAACTATATAGTCCATGGGGTTTTCTTGGCAAAGATATTGGAGTGGTTTACCATTTCCTTCTCCAGTAGCTTAGGCAAACAGAAGTTAAATGACTTGTCCAGGGTCACACAGGTAGTAAGTGTCTGAGGTCACATTTGAACTTGGGTCTTCCTGACTTTAGGCCCAGTGCTCTATCCAATGAGCAATCTAAGTACCTCCTTAAATCAAGAAAACCTGAGCTCAAATCTGGCCTCAAATTTTTACCAGCTGAGTGATCCTGGGCAAGTCACTCAACCTTTGTCTCAGCTTCCTTATCTGTAATAGGGGGATCATAATAGCACCTATGTCCCAAGATTCTTTTGAGGATAAAATGAGATAATAATTGTAAAAAGCACGCAGCACATAGTGAGTGCTATATAAATGCTTGTTCCATTTCCCCTCATCTATAAAAATGTGAATAATAAAACTTGCATTACCTTCTTCACCAGGCAATTACAAAGAATATATTTTTGCAAACCAAACCCCAAAGCATGAGATAAATGTCAGTTACTATTTTTTTATAGCAAGGACATATGGCAACAGCTGAGTTGGGCTTATAATTTGGGATTCCTTGTCCTAAAAAATATTCCTTAGCACAGAGGGTGATGCTGCTGGCTGAGCTTTCCTCTTTTATCTGCAAATCACATCCCACTCTTCAGCCAAATGAGCTTGGAATAGCTTCGTGTCTGTGATTCTGGCCTCTGCTAAGAATTGTTCTTGTCATATTTGAAAAGCAACCACATGTGCTCTCCTGTTATTCTTCCTTGTTTTAGTGTACCCAAGTATTTCTGGCCTAGGAAGCATCATAGATGAGGAGATTTTAATAAAGGATTTATATAACAGAGAGTCTAATTAAGGCTAAAAGAGAAATTCTTGCTACTATACCAAATTATGCCATTCAATTAACTTTTATGATGATTCCAGTAAGCAAAATTATATAAATAGAGTTTTATAGTGTAATATGACTTGGCTACCATAAAAATGTTTCTAAGCATCCCCTGGTTGCTTGCTTCACTGACCAATCATGGGATAGATGCAGTCTGTTTTCTACTCACTCTGGATTTGCCAAAGATTACTGGGTTCAGTGTAGGGGTAATTTGGGATGACATGTGTACCTCAACAAGTTCAAGCTTCCATCTCACACATATTGGGAATCTCTAAGATCATCTATATACTGAGCCTTAGTACATTATTGGTCACTTCAAGGACAGCACATTTTAAAAATAAAGCATTTAATTTGGATGAATACAATTAGCAAAGAAATCTCACATGCTATTCAGGCAATTGGGGTCTTGCCCCCTAGAAAACAGAAAGGGGAAAAGAATCCAATGAAAATTGATGCTACAGGATGAAGAAAACGTCACTAAGCCTCTTCTGTGAGGTTGGGTGGAATGCTAGAAAGATTTCAGTCCTGAAGCATCTGCCACTTTTCACCATCTCATTCAAGCAAGTAATGATCCCTTTCTGTTTCCCCAGTTTGGTTTTACTAGCCAGCAAGAAAGCCACAGCACAAAGGGCCTCACTCTGCTAGAGGCACTGCTTGCTTCCTGTCTGTACAGTGGGGCTCCGGGGTTGCCTTCCTCTCTAGTCTCTGAAATATGGACAGGGTAGCCTACAAAGTTGACATTTCTTTTTTCCCCCATCAATATTTTATTTATTTTATTTTTAATGTAATATTTTATTTTCCCCCAATTACATGTAAAAACAATTTTAACATTCTTTTTTTTTCAATTTTGAGTTCCAAATTCTCTCCCTCCCTTCCTCTCCTCCCCTCTAAATTGAGGAAGCAAGCAATTTGACATAGGTTATATATGTGTAGTCATGCAAAACACATTTCTGTGTAAGTCATGCTACGAAAGAAAACAGACAAACCCTCCCCCAAGAAAAATAAAGAAAATGTATTTTCAATCTGAATTCAGGCTTCACCAGTTCTTTCTCTGGAGATTGAAAGTGCCTTTCATCATAAATCCTTCAGAATTGTCTTGGATCATTGTATCTTGAGAATAGCTGTTATTCACAGCTGATCCTCATACAATATTGCTGTTACTGTGTATTATGTTCTCCTAGTTCTGCTCATTTCACATAGCATCAATTCATGTAAGTCTTTCCAGGTTTTTCTGAGATCATACTGCTCATCATTTCCTATAGCACAATAGCATTCCATCAAAATCATATACAGCAACTTGTTCAACCATTCCCCAACCAAAAGAGCTGCTATAAATAGTTTTGTACATATAGGTCCTTTTATTTTCTTTTTTCTTTTTTTTTTTTAAATCTCTTTGGCATACCAACCTAGTAGTGGTATTGCTTGGTCAGAGTATGCATGGTTTTATAGCCTTTGGGGCATAATTCCAAATTGCTCTCAAGAGTTGAATCAGTATACAACTTCACCAACAGTGCATTAGTGTTTTAATTTTCCCATATCCTTTCCAACATTTGTCATTTTCCTTTTCTGTCACATTAGCCAGTCTGATAAGTGTGTGGTGGTAGCTCAGAGATGTTTCAATGTGCATTTCTCTAGTCAATAGTGTTTTAGAGCATTTTTTCATATGACCACAGATAACTTTGATTGCTTTGTCTGAAAACCACCTGTTCATATCTTTTAACCATTTAGCAATTGAAGAATTGCTTTTTTTCTATAAATTTGACTCAGTTTTCTATATATTTGAGAAATGAGGTCTTTATTAGAGAAACTTGCTATAAATTTTTTTTCACCATAATGATCACTATGTATTTCCCTCCATTCTATTTTCCTCCTGTTTATCCTACTGTCTCCTTTCATCCTGTCCATTCTCAGAAGTGTTTTGCAAAACAGTCATTTCTGCTCAGAATACTGTATCTAATGACATGAGGCTGCTCTAGTTTGGCTCTCTGTCCTTGACAGCTCAGGAACAAGCTGTGACTCTCCCATACTATGTTCCAAGGCTTCTTCTTGTAGCGTTGACTCCCTTATCCTCCTTGTCTTCTAGGCCCATGATAAAATCTCCCAGGCCCAAGTACAACTCATGGAATTTTAGTCCTGAGTGATCCAATCAGGAGCTCTGATGAGGAGGACCTCAAGGCCTTGTTGGGGGCAGGGGGTCTAAAAGGTAGAAATGAGGAGTGAGAGCATTCCAGGCAAGGTCACAATACCAACCTAACCACTTTCTCTCCCACACATTTTCTAGTCTCTCCCCTTCACACTTTGTTTCCCATCTCTGTGATCATAACATCTCATGTCTTTTCTGTACTGACCTACTGTTGTTTTTTCTCTTTGTTGCTTTAACCCTTCTCTACCATAGATGGTTATGAATATTTCTTGGCAATGTCTCTCTCTTGGGCAGTAGAAATGGAGAGTGAGGGGGAGGGAAAGGAGAGAAAGATGAGGAATGGTCCTTCAACAGGAATAGAAATAACGAGTGTAGGGGGCTGGCAGAGTTCCTGTGGAGAGCAGGGCAGAATTACAGTAGGAATAATGGGTAGAAGGGGCAGATTCCAGCCTAACATAAGGAAAAAAATTCCAAGCAATGAGAACAGTCCATTGGTGAGAAAGAGCTACCTCACTCAGAGGACTTCAAGCACAAGCTACCTGACAATTTGATAAGGACATTATAGAAAGGATTCATCTTCAGGCATGATAGATAGTAATAATGACTAGCATTCATATAGATCTCTGCCAGGATCCCCATGCCAAGACCACCCCTCTCTTTTCACTCCTCTCTTTTTACTGTTAGGAGACACTCTGTTTTCCAAGAGCTCAGCAAGCAGGCTGTGCCCTGAGCTTTACATAACAACAATCCTTTGAGCTCACCCTCTGGATGAGCTCTGCTGCAGTTAAATCACAGAATTCACTCACACCAGCTTCATATGGTCCCTGAGCTTGGACAAGCTGCAGGAACCATATTCCAATCACGAAACCCTGCTACGAATCAACCTTGTCTCACTGCCGCTGCTACCCCTCATTGCCACAGCTATACCTCACTGATTGATTCTTTGTCTAGCCACAACTATATATATCAAGGCTTAGCCTTGCTGCCTGGGGTCTCTTCCAAAAGGAGACCCCATCACACGTGTCTAGTTTCCCTCCTCCAATGAAATAAAGAAAACTTTTTGCTTATACACTCTGTGAATTCTTTGGTTTTATCTTATTTTATTTTTCAGAGTTGAGAGTTGGTATAAAGTTTTGGTATAACTTCTGTAGCTCTTTGTTCAGAGTTGACAGTTAGCATAATAACCCCTGTGACCATTTTACAGATAGCAACTCATTTGATCCTCACAACAACCCTACAAGTTAGGTGCTATCATCATTCCCATTTTAGAGGAAGCAAATGAAACAGAAAGAGGTTAATGACTTTTCCAAAGCCATACAGCTACTAAGTGTCTGACCAGATTTTGAACTCAGGTTGTCCTGACTCCAAGTGCCAAGTTCCATCCACAGCGCCACTTATCTGCCTCACAGGGTATGAGTTAAACTAGTGGTCCTCAGAGGGATTCTCTAGCTCTGATCTTCCATGAGACTATGACTGCATATGAGATAGGATGTGTCCTAAAAAATAAAATACAAATTCTTTAGCTTCACAATCCAGCCACTCCACAACCTAGGCCCAACCTATAGCTTGTGTCTTATCTTTCACATCCATTGTAGCTAGAACCAAGTCTTTTAGATCTACTGTTGTTGCTATTATATTAATATTATTATTTATTAATATTATTATTAGGCAGGACTTATGTAGTGTTTTAAAGTTTACAAATTGCTTTATATGTATGTATGTATATATATATATATATATATAACTCTTGTAACTATCCTTAGACACTAAGAAGGAACTCACCAAGATTTATCTTTATTTATAAATTACTTAAGAGATTGCAGAAAAATACTCCTTCCATTCCTGAAAAGAGTTCCTGGTTTGTTTTCTCTGAAAACAGATTGGGGACAGATCTGTTCAGTTTCTATATCTTTGTTACATTGTCAGGGGGAATTATGGAGGAAGAAGAACTCAGCCCCTTGCCCAGTAAATGGCAGGAATATAAAATGCTTGAGTGAGTAAAAAATACATTTATCACCTACGAAATCTCCTGAAAGCAAAGCCATAACAATTTCCCATCTTTTTTTTTTTTTCAGATAGGACGCAGGGTATAATCTGTCTTTCTGAGAACCCACCATGACCCTGAACGTATTGATAAGACACATTTCATTGCTTCTCTTGATATTGGTTTTTCCTTCTTGTTTTGAAACCAAGAGGTGTGAATTGGAGGATGACCTCACTGTAGTCATTAGGGGTTTCAGGGGACATGACCGGTGGGAAAGGATGCAGGCATTAGCTTTGGGTGTGTCTAGATTTTCATCTTGACCTCAGTTGATCAAAGATTCCCCAGGGCTCCTTTATGTGTTGCTAATGACACTTGAAAAACACTCCAAACTGGGAACTTCCAAAATGGATTTCTTTAGCAACAATGCTATTCCTTCTTCAAGCTTGGCCTCATTCAGAGGAGTCTTAAATGGTATGGGTTTTAGAACTTAGAAAAGGACCCTGTTGGGAAACATCTCTCCTTCCTGACCTGCCATGGTGCTAGAAATTCTAACCAGAGGAGCCAAGGTATTATCTGGAGAAATGCAAGGATGTTACCTAGATGGGAAACATATTAACCCATAAGCTTCCCTTATCTAAGTAGCCTAGAAAGATTTATTAAGTTACTATTTAAGGGGTAGCTTAGTGGCAAAGTGAATAGAGCACCAGCCCTGGATTCATGAGGACCTGTATTCAAATCTGACTTCAGGCACTTACTGGCTGTATGACACTGGGCAAGTCATTTAACCCCAATTGCCTCAAAAAAAAAAAATAGAGAATCTGCTTTGGAATCAGCAAGACCTGGGTTTGTTTTCCCTCTGACACATACCAGCTGACTCTGGTGTCACCTAATATCTCTGTGCCCCCAGACTACTTTTCAGGATAATAAATTAAAGATAAGTTGCTTGTTTCCATTGGTGGAGAGAAATTGGGCACAAAAGAGTTTTCTGTGCTGATGATGTCCAGACAAAAATAAATATACAAATCTCACATTTATAGAGCACCTTGTATAGGTGAGTTCCCGGGGATGGGCTACTGCCATGGCAGTATATTGATGTTGGAAATTGCTGTATAGATTGGAGCCATATGTGAGGAGAGGTAGTAGAAGAAGTTCAGGTAAGAAGGTTCCAAAGATACATGGTTAGATGATGAAAAAATAAAAAAAGAATTTCATGTAAAAGAAAGAGCATCATCAGGCTGAGTAAAGACACATGGTTTCCAGTCCTGATTTTACCATTAACTAGAAAGTGGGCGATACTGCCCACTGGGGGGCACTGGAACAATGGGGGTGTGGTATTAGCCTCAGGTGCAATGGGGGGGCATTGAATAAAAATAAGGAGGTGGTGGAAGCATAAGGAAAGAAAAGAAGAAAATTTTGAAAAATTGTATGTAGATGTTTTATCTGTTGTGTAACAGAGTTAAAGTTGTAGTGATTACATCATTTTCCAAATAAACACACAAAATGCAAGTTATAACTGATCAGTGGTCAAGTCCTCCAACAAGTCTTAACAAGCATGTTAACAAGCATGTTGCGAAGTCCAGTATGTATCTACCATGTGCATATAATGACTTGTTTACAATATAATACTATATGGTTAAATGATGCAATATTGCATCATCAAAATTTCAATGCAGGAAAACCCCCCACAAATTTACAATAAACTCTTAAATTTAAGATGCTTCATTTTTAAAAAAAATACATATTTTGGATTTTTTTGAAATGATGTAAATTTAAAAAAAATTGCTAAAGGGTGAAAGTAGATTTCCAAGGTGCGCTGTTATTTTTTTTAAAAGGGAGTGGTAGGCCAAATAAGTTTGTGAACCTCTGAACTAGATGAATGAACTTGGACAAGTCATATCACCTATCTGAGCCTTGGTTCTTTAACTGTGGAATGGTTCTAGAATACCTTTAGAGATTTATTTAGAAGGTTTGACTTTCTGTCCTTCTAAGTTGGCTTTTGTTTCTTCTTCAACTTCATCTTTTTCATTGCAGAAGTCTTAGTCTTCATCTTCTGCTGCCTCTACCTAATTTCCTCCTCCTCTTTCTTCTCCTTCTCTTTATCTTCTTTTCTCTTCATTTTTCTTTGCCTCCTCCTTTTCCTCCTTTTCCTTCTCCTCCTTTTTCAGCTCTTCTGTTCCTCTTCCTCTTTCTCTTCCTTCTCCTCTTTTCTCCTCCTTTTCTTTTCTTCCTTCTCCTCTTTCTCCTTATTTTCCTCCTCTTTCTCCTTCTACCTTTCTCCTTCTTCCTCCTATTTCTTTTTTGTCTCTTTTTCCTCCTCCTCCTCCTGCTCTTCCTCCTCCTTTTCCTCTTTCTCCTCCTCCTCTTCAGTGTTTAGCACAGATCTTGACCATTTTAGGGAGAATAACCTATAGGTCAGTTTGACAGAAACAGAGAACGTGTAAAGGGGAATAATATGAAGTGGTGTAACAATTAGAAGTCTAGATTGGGGGTGAGAAGAGCTAGGCTAGAATTCCATATCTGTCACTTACTACCAGTGTTACCCTAAGGAAATCACTTTATAAGTCTGCCTTACTTTGCAAATCTGTAAAATGAGGGTATTAGCCTGGGTAACCTTCCAAGGTGCCTTATAACTCTAAATATGTAATCCTGTAATAAGAGTAAAAAAATAGGTGGCAGTTAAATCGTCACAGAGTCAGGGAATTTGAGAGCTGGAAGAGATAGTAATGGCCATCTACTCCTACCCATACATGAAAGGATCCAGCACTGCGACCTATCCAACAAATAGCCATCCAGCCTCCAACTTTAAGAGCTCCAAGAATGGGTCACTCACCACCGCTCAAGACTTCCCTTTCCACTTTTGGACAATACTACTTTTTATGAGCCTAAATTATACTCTTTGAAACAACCACTCATTGCTCCTGATGTCTGCCTCAGGGGCCAGACAGAGCTAATTTATTCTCTTCTACTTTTGATGACAGATCTTCACATACTTCAAGTTGGCTATCATGGTGCCCTAAAGTCTTCCTTTTTTTTTCAAGCTAAATATCCCCAGCTCCTTCTACTGATTCTCATATGACATGGTCTTGAGGATGAGGACCTTCACCAGCATGGTTGCTCTTCTCTGGATTCTCTCTATGATGTGCTCTGTTATACCATTTTAAGCTGTGGTGCCCAGAACTGCACAAAATACCCTAGATGAAGTTTAATGAAGGTGGAGAAATACTCTCCACCCCTCCACTCCAATCCCTTCCTCTGATTGGCTAATTCTTTCCAATACCTGTTAAAAACAATTTTAATATTCTTTATTTTCAAATTTTGATTTTCAAATTCTCTCCCTCCCTCCCTGCCCTCCCCTCCAAATTGAGAAGGCAAGCAATTTGACATAGGTTATATACGTGTAGTCAGGCAAAACACATTTCCATGTAAGTCATGCTGTGAAAGAAAGCACAGACAAACCCAAGAAAAATAAAGTAAAGAAAAAGTATCTTTGATCTACATTCAGACTCCATCAGTTCTTTCTTTGAGGATGAATAGTATTTTTTTTTATCATAAGTCCTTCAGAATTGTCTTGGATCATTGTATTGCTGTGAATAGCTAAGTTATTCACAGTTGATCACCATACAATATTACTGTTACTGTATCCCTGTCCTCCTGGTTCTGCTCATTTCACATTGCATCAATTCATCTAAGTCTTTCCAGGCTTTTCTGAGAGCATCCTGCTTGTCATTTCTTATAGCATAATAGAATTCCATCACAATCATATACAATGACTTGTTCAGCCATTCCCCAATTGATGGACATCCCCTTAATGTCCAATTCTTTGTTACCACCAAAAGAGCTGCTATAAATAGCTTTAAACATGTAGGTCCTTTTCCTTTTTCTTTATTTTTTTTTTAAATTTCTTTGGGAAACAGACCTAGTAGTGTTATTGCTTGGTCAAAGGATATACATTTATCATTTTCCTTTTCCGTCATATTAGCCAAGCTGATAGTTGTGGGGTGGTAGCTCAGAATCAAAACCTCCATTTTAAGGAAAATCCTAGGCCAGGCTCATTCCTCTTCAGGCTCAATGACTCTCCAGACTTTCTCTCCCATGCCCTACTGGGGCACCCACCTCTCTCCTGCTTTCAGCTTTCTTTGATGTGATGTCTTCTCCCATTAGAATGTAAACTTCTCCTTTATTTCTGCTTGCTTTGTATTCCCAGTACTTAGCACATTACCTGGCATATAGTTGTTATTTGACCTTCGTTTTTGAAGAGGACCAATGATATCACAGGTGACATCTTGACTCCTGTATGAATTGGATTTAAGTGAGGCAGAGTTGCATAAAGTGATCAGCTTTACCCTCTCTTCCAGAGTCATTGATGTGGCCCAGGATGTAGTGGATGACCTTGAAGCCTTTGATACCTGACCAAGCTCTAAGTGCTCCACAGTGCCTGTTTCAGTTGCCTTCTTCTGTTGGAACAAATCATTCTCATCCACCCATTTCATAGGGGGAAGTCTTCACATGCTTGGGGTATACCTCCCCCTAATTCACCCACAGGTTTGAGGCCTGTTGGTTACCGTCACCCTGGTTCAGCCCATCTGCTGAGATGATTTGCCAGGGGGTGGCCACTGTGCATGCTGCAGTTTCTTGGAGTCACAGGTGAGAGCTGAGCAGAACTTATGGGGAAGGCTAGTCCCTCTGATATGAGGGTTGCTTAGCCCTTTTCAGTACTGCTCATTCTTCTACCTTTGGTGTTCACCTGGCACATAGTAAGCATTTAATAAATGCTTGTTAACTTGACTCGAGTCCACCTATCCAACCAATTCTGCATTTACCTAATTACATTATCACCTAATCCACATCTCACCAAAAACCTTACTAAAATCTAAGCATATCGTATACTTATATATACATAAGTGTAAGTATATAGTATACTTATATATACATATAGATGCACAACATCCCATTCATCAACTGGATCACATATACAGCAAAAAAGGAACTGAAAAGGGCTCTACGTTTCATTCTAAAGGAAATTGTGGTCCACTGAAGATTCTTGAATGGGAGGAGATATGATGAGATTTGTATTTGTGGAACATCAATTTGGCAATTGTGTAGAGAATGAGTTGGATAGCGGTGATACTAGGAACATGGAGATAAATTCAAAGGCTTTTGTAACCATCCACTTGAGAAATGAGGAAAATCTGAACTAGAGTAGAAGTTTTAAGAATGGAGAAGGGGGTATTAATTTAAAAAAGATTGTGTAGATTCAAAAAGAGTCAGCAAATGATTGGTTATGGGTAAGTAGAAGAGACAAGAATAAAGAGTGACTCTGATTTTGTGTACTTGTGTGAACTCGTGGTTTCCTCCAAGAAACCAGTGAAGTTTGGAGGAGAGATAGGTTTTGGGAGGTATAGGGAATATAATGATTCCCATTTTGAACATGTGATGTTTGTGAAGTGTATGGGTTTGGAAGTCATCTGTGTAGTATGTGCCCATCCCGCCTCCCCAAAGACACATAAGCTTCCATCAATGTTACCCCAGATTACAGAGGTGTGTGTGAGTCAGTATCCACTCAGAACTACAGCACATCATCTATGTTTATTTTACCAGTGAGAGACCACATTAGCAATAAGTAAAATGCATTTAATGAAATGTTTAGCAAGAAAATGACAGTAACAATTCCCTCCATATACAATAAAATTATTTTCTTTTTTAAAAATTCATTAGTAATCTTTTTATCATTGTTGTTCAGTTGTGTCTGACTCTGTATCCCATTTGGGGTTTTCTTGGTAAAGATACTGGAGTGATTTGCCATTTCCTTCTCCAGTTCATTTTATAGATGAGGAAACTGAGGCAAAAAGGGGTAAGTGACTTGTCCAGGGTCATACAACTAGTGTCTGATTTGAAGTTAGTTTTGAACTCAGGTCTTCCTGACTCCAGTTCCTACACTGAATCCACTGTACCACCTAGCTGTCCCTTAGTAACCTCGGAGAGTTACTTCAGTGGAGTGGTAGGGTGGGAAGCCTGATTGTAAAGGCTAAAGAGTGAGGAGATATGGGCTTTTGGGGAATTTACTATGCAAGTGAAAAGATAAGCACTTGAGGGGATGACAGGATCAATGGCTCTTCAAGAATGGAGTAGACTTGAGTTTATTTGTAGACAGCAGAAAAGGAACTAGTGGCATCTTCACGGAATGGTGATTCTGTGGGCTATCAGGCACATGGCGTTTACCTATTGGCATCATTGAATTCCATCAGTACTAGGAATACATAATTGGACTTTTGAGCACATATCAATTTGGAGTTTATTTTTGACATATGGTATTAGTTGCTGTTACAAAACTACTAACTATTAAAGGGATTTTCTTTTTTCTCTGGTAGTTCTTGTCATACAGGGAGTCCTTACCCAAGTCTTTTCTGATTTTTGTTTTTTTTGTCTTGCTTATCTAACCCTATATGTATTACTGATTTATTTTTTCATTCTTTGACTAGTGTCAAATCATTCTGATGATTAGCATTTTATATTATAGTTTGAGAGCTGTTACTTCAAGGCCTCCTTGATTTCTAGTTTTTAAAAAAATTACATGATTATGTGGCTTATATCAGATTATATGCCTTCTTGGGGAGGGGGGATGGGAGGGAAGGGGGAAAATTTAGAACTCAAAATCTTGTAAAAGTGAATGCTGAAAACTAAAAATAAATGAATTTAAGAAAACAAACAAAAAATTACATGATTGAACTTTTAAAGAAGCACAGATTTTATACTGCTGCTATAGCTAGGAATAAATATAGAACAGCTACGAAAAATAGGCTCTGTATGAAGGACAGGATTAAATGTGGTACCTTATTCCCTGGGCTTAAAATAGAAATGTTTCTGTTATTTGTATAAAAGCTAGAATGAAGACATTATTCATATGTATATAATCTTTAAGACTCCCATGTGACTGACTTAGCTACATTTCTGGGGAAGCATTTCAAGGCAGCTAGGTAGTGCAGTGGATAGAGTGCCAGGTGTAGAGACAGGACCTTGCTGATTTCAAATCTGGCCTCAAACAGTAGCTATATGGTCCTGGACAAGTCACTTAACCTTGTTAGCCTCAGTTCCTCATCTATAAAATGAGCTGGAGAAGGAAATGGCAAACCACCTGAGTATCTTTGCCAAGAAAACCCCAAATGGAGTAATGAAGAGTCAGACCCAACTGAGAAGTCTGAACAATGTGCCAGGCACTGTTCTAAGCACACAAAGAAAGGCAAAAGACTGTCCCTGCCCTCAAGGAGTTTACAATCTAATTGGGGAAGGCAACATAGAAGAGTAAACAGACGGGTGGGTGAGTACATAAAGAAAGTACCTGGAAGGTGTAGTAGGTGGATAGATCACCAGCCCTGGAGTTAGGAGGACATAAGTTCAAATCTGGCCTCAGACACATAACACTTACTAGTTGTGTGACCCTGGGCAAGTCACTTGACCCCAATTGCCTCACTAAAAAAAAAAAAAAAAAAAGGACCTGGAGAGGAACCATGATAGAGAAGTAGGGAGGGCAACTGGGTGGGAAATGAAAAGATGGCTGACCTGGTCTCCCTCCTTAAATGGAGGTTCTAAGAAGAGAATTCTCCACCCTGCAATCAAAGGGAAGGAAGGGCCCCAGAAGCATAAGGTACTAATGAAGTGTGACTTTCAGGGCTGATTTGATCTTGCAGATGAAAAGATGTTTTTTCCCTTATCTTTCTTCCCTCAGATATGAGAATCTCATTCTATAACATTGGTCAATGTGTTTTCCCAGAAGCCCATAGGTCATAAAAGAAACCCAAAGAAGAGCTGTATGTAATTATAGGACAAAGAAAACATAATTCATGGCAAAGCTCATGGAAAACAATGACACCCTCGCAATGAGCACCCCAGCTTCTGAGGCAGTATAGCTTCAGTCCGCTTTGAGCTGAGCACATGGCTGGGCTCCCCATGGGTGTTTCCTTTCTTACTTCCTCAGTTCATTGTTGCTCCTGTTGTCTTCCATCTCCCTCAGCAGATAGCATTGGTGTCCTTTCCTGCCATTCCTCTGTAAGCAGTTTTTTGTAGCATGTGTAGATTCTCAAGAGTTGCTAGTCCTCGGCTAGAGAAAAAAAACAAAACAAAACACTTCTTTGTTGGGGCCACCATCTGAATCTTGCAGAGGGGAGTACTCCTGGTTCTGGCTCCTATAGACCTCTATCAGCGATCCCACAATGGGTGTGTCTAAGCTGTTCAAAATTCCACTTAACTTTTAGCCAGTTCTTTCCCAATTTGGCAGGAAATGTCCCAGAGGACAGAGGGAAGACATTATTCAAATTGTCTGGTTCTTTCATTGTATCTAAGGTAAGGAGGATAAATGGGGAGGCTAGAAATGAGGAAATTTGAAGGAAAAGGTGAAAAAAATAGACCATACAACATGTGAAGAGGATATGGTTCCAAATATTGCCCCCCCCCCCCCGGTTGCTCCATTATTATATATCCCATCAGTCCAGGGCCCAGCCCATACACAGTCAAGGTTTAGGGTTCTCAGGATGTGCTCGAACATCAACAAGGATTTCTGAATCCTGTGGACAACCACATCTATATCTTCTTACACTCTGAGGAAGTGGGTCCTAGGAATACAGAAGCAGCATGTCAAGATGGGCATGGTTCACTCTTGGGTTACAAAGTCAGGGGTTGATCGCCCTTAAGTTGAGAAATAGCCAGGGAAAGTCAGCTGTCAGTTTCCCCTTTGTAAGGGGCCTTTTGGTAATGAAAATGCAATCAATTTGGGAAAGAGATTTCTTCATTCTACTAGAAGAGTGTGATATAACAAAAAATGACGTGGAATTTTGAACAACTTAGACACACCCATTGTGGGATGGCTGACAGAGGTCTATAGAAGTCAGTCTAATTTCCATCCTGGGAAATGATTAAATCTGGAAGGGACCTTAGAGATAACCTAATTTCATGGTGTCCAATCTGTAGATCAAATGCATCCTGACTACAGGATATGGCCCATCTGAGAGAAATGTCTTATGCTTATTTAGCATTTATTCTGAAAATACTCATATATGCATAGGTTGTCTCCTTGGATAGAATGTAGAGGACTGGGACGCTCATTTTTTTTTTTTTATCCCCAGCACCTAGTATAGTGCCTGGCACATGGTAGGTACTTAATAAATGCTTATTGATTAAAATTTTTAGAAAAAAAAATTACCTAAACATTTTCTGTTTACTTTATTGGGCTCCCTGTTACTTTCAGGATAAAATCTAAAATCCTGTTTGGCTTTTAAAGTCCTTCACAGCCTGGTCCCTTCCTATGTTTCAATCTTCTTACTCTTTACTCTCCTCCACGCGTAATGCCATCCTGTGACACTGACCTCCTCACTGTTCTTTATAGTCAACATTCCATCTCCTGACTGCATTTTCCTTGGCTGTCTCCCACGCCCAGAATTCCACACCCATCCCCCCCCCCCCCCCCGGGCAATTGGGTTTCAGTGACTTGCCCAGGGTCACATAACTAGTAAGTGTCAAGTGTCTGAAGTTGGATTTGAACCCAGGTCCTCCTGACTCTAGGGCTGGTGCTCTGTCCACTGCTTTCCCAGCTGCCCTCTGGAATTCTTTCTTTGTTCGTCTCCTCTCCTGGCTTCCCTGACTTCCTTCAGGTCCCCACCAAAACCCCACCTGCAAGAAGCCTTTTCTGATTCCTCCTTAAAGCAAGTGCCCTCCCTCTGAGAATATCTCCCATTTTTATTATCTGTATATTTTTCATGCATAATTGTTTGCATGTCAAATCCCTTGTTATCCCTTTTTCCTAGAGAGGAGGGACTAGTTTGCTTTTTTTATTTTGGCCTTTCTTTGTATCCACAGTACTTAGCACACAGTTCCAGTATAGAGTAGGTACTTAATAAATGCTCTTTGATTTGACCTATACACTAACTTACTTTTAGCGGGAGTGGGGGTGGGGGAGCAGGTTTTAAGGGCAAATAGGAGAGGTGTTCCAATTTGTAATTTTATTAACTTAGGAAACTCCTTGTGAAGAAACTCCCTCTATCAATACAGATTGGCAACCATTCTCCGCAGCTTAAAGTCTTAGAGTGTTTTCTCTGGGCAGTGCGAAGCTTGCTGACTTGTCCTGGGTCTCACCGTCAAGCTAAGGCCCAATGTAGTAGAGAGGTAGTCTTGGAGTCAGGAAGACCTGGGTTCTAGCCTTGTTGCTGAGCCATGCGGAATGAACTACCCTAACTACCTGAAGTGCCTCGCTATGTGGCAATGTCCAGGGAGCTCTGTGAAAATACTTTTTTTTTTTTCATGAATCAGCTGAAATGGAAGCTGAAAGCCATCACTAAGGATGAAAACCTGGAGTAACAATGTGCCCTGATGGACACACCCTGTTATTCTAGAGATCAATTCGTCCTGTTGAATATCACTTTCCTCATTGACTAAATCATTATTGCCCAAAAACTAGTAATAAGTTATATAATTCTGTATTTTATATGAATAAAGTTGATAAAAAAGTTTTTGTATTACTGATTTTTAAAAATCCATATGTTCTACACAGGGAAGCTAAGTGGCACAGTGGATAGAATGCTGGGCCTGGAGTCAGGAAGACTCATCTTTCTGAGTTCAAATCCAGCCTTAGACACTTACTTGCTGTGTGACCTTGGGCAAGTCATTTAATTCTGTTTGTCTCAGTTTCCTCATCCGTAAAATGAACTAGAGAAGGAAAAGGCAAACCACTCCAGTATCTTTGCCAAGAAAACCCCAAATAGGTCCATGAAGAGATGGACTTGACTAAATTGTCTATACATGTGGATCCCTTCTTTCCAGTGAAATACAGTATATTTTCCCCCAGGAATAGCCTTCAACATTTAATACTCTCCTAAGGCTAGCATGAGTTAAAGAAATATTTTTAAGAGTGAAGTGTCCAAACCTGACAATCCATGCAAATCTAAAACTATGGTTCTGGACTATGGGTTACAAAGGATAAGGTAGAAATTAAAGAGGTAAATTTAACTCACTTTATTACCAACTCTAGATAAGGGGTCAAATGGTTGTGATTAGGCCTGTTATGACATCTTGAAGAGGGTTTGGAGAATCTGCCCTAAACAATAATGACATAAGCAAGTAAATAATGATATAAGCAGCATGGTGTGGAGGACAGTCAGAAAGGCCTGTGCTGTAGGCCAGGCCAGTGGTGGAAATGGCGAAGCTTCCTCTCATTTCCACTTGACCAATTGCAGCTGTTGTGAGCCAAGAAGCAATTGGGCAATTTAAGTTAACTTTACCCCGGAATGGGGTGCCCTGGAATGGGATGATCCGGAATCCAGCTGTCGGCCTTTTAGGCAGGGAGAAATTAAGAATAACTTTAGGATTTTGTTGGAGGTGTGCCTGAGACCCTAGGGAATTTTCTTGCCAACTGTTTTCATTTCCTTGCCAATGATTTTTACCTAGTTTTCTTTCCCAGGCTTTTTGTTTTAAACCACCTTGGGAATTGCTTTTTGTTAAGGGTTATCAGAAATGCTCTTATTGAAAGAATTAAATTATTTATCTGAATCCTCTGGTTTTGAGTGAGCCATTGCACGAGACTTAGAACCACAAGGACAACCTGGGTTTAAACCCTGCCTCTGATGCATTTTGGTTTTGGGACTCCAAGCAATGTTAGACAATAATTCTCATCTATATTGGTAGAGGAATTTCTACATAAATGAAATCAGAGAGTTGGACAAAATCACAATAAAAACCCACATCTATATAGTACTTTGGTATTAATAAAGCACTTTCTTCACAACAAGCCTCTGAGGCATGTAGAGTTATTATTACATTATATACTATATAACATTGTGCATTATATAATAATTATATTATATATAATATAGATTGCATAATGTATAATATAATATAATAATACTGTCTATATGTTAGAGGGTCATCTGCAATTTTCAGGAAACAAGACCAAGAGGTTAATTGATTTTCCAAAGACCAACCCCCCCCCCCCCCCCCCCGCAAACATTCTCCTCCTTCCCCCTGTTAGTAAACACTAAGAAATGTCTGAGAGGTTAAGTGACTTGCATAACGTGAACTAGCTAGTACGTGATGATCTTGAACTTAACTAGGTCTTCTGAATCTTGAGTCCAAAATTCTTTCCAGTACACTATCTCCCTCTCCCTCAATTAAATAATTGCTTCCCACATTAACTCCCCTGTCTAATACCAATAATCGTTCTATCTAAAGTATCCTTGCTTGTGTCCCAAATCCTGCTTAGATCCTCTGCTTCTATTCTCATGCTTTTTCATACACTCAAATGGATATGATTTTTTGTGTAAGCAGTTTAGGGAGTTTGTATGGTGTTTTTATGAGTTATTCCTCAATTCTAACAAGAACACAAGCCCCAGGAGAAAATGGTAATTTTTTTTTTTCATTTTAAACATTTCCATTTGAAAATGAAGGTATTTTTTTTCAGTGCCAAAGAATCATTTGTGCATCCAAAACTGCTTTTTCACCAAGAAAAATGACTGGTTTTGCCCAACAGGAGGGGGGCAAGATTGGGCTGATTGAATTTAGAAAACCCACTTAAGGCGTGGAGGCTGTTGGCTATGTATCTTGCTGCTGGTTGTTTTAGGGCTGGGCATTCCTCAGCTGGCCTCCTGACCAGCTGCTAAGCTGGAAAAGGGGACTACAGCTCCCAGGTAACCCACATGGCAGAGAACAGTCTGAGAATTCATTTGGAGAAGAGGGGGAAGGGGAAGAATTTATGAAATGAAATGAACACAGTCATGAGATAGATCACTCTAAACCCAGGTCTCCAGAGCCACTGCTTTTGAAAATGAAGACAGGGGAATATGGAGTGATCATCAGGCAGAAAACTCTGCTTTTAGCCATCCTCAGGGTTAGTGTTTGGTGGAGTGTGTGTGTGTGTGTGTGTGTGTGTGTGTGTACGCAAGTGTGTTGTGTTTTTCATCTTTTTATTTTTTTTTTCTGTAGCAAAGCCAGCTCATCCTCTCTCTGATGTCTGCTCTGCATCCTCTTAGTAAGGCTAGCTCAAGATGGAATAGCTCTCAGCATTGCTCTCAGAGTGGAATTTTACCTAAATGTCTTTAGAGAGCCCTTATTGCACTGAGAGTAATGTAGGCTAATTAGTGTGTTCGTCTTCAAAGGTCCCTAATCAGATCTATGGTAGTGGGTACACAAATGTTTGGGGAGGGATCTGAGAGGAGCAGAGAAGCAGAGGTGTGTACAAATATTTCACAAATGCTTGTTGACTGATCGACTGACAAAAGGCATCCCAGGGTACCAACAAGGGAAGAGGATGTATTCATTCCTGGTGTCTCTGACATCCTGACTGAAGACTCCTGCAAGTCCTCAGGTAACCTCAGCTGCTTCCACCTTATTTGCATTGCTCCTTCCCATTGGGATGCTCTCCATAACTGTTGACTCGGCTGTTTCCCTCTGGATCGCTCCTGTGTTCCCTGCCAGTGGCTTAGAAACTGTAACTGTAGCTGAACCTTTCCTAGGTCCAGGGGTCCTTCACTACAACAACTGTCTTGTTTAGCCATTCAGCATTTCCCTCTGCCTTTCAGTGGTCCTTTTGCAACACTATCTCTACCTCTACCACAGCTTAAGCATTTGCTTTGTCTTCTTAACCGGACAAACAATTGCTGCAGTTCGTCAGTTTCTCTATTAAAGTGCAGCACTCAGAACTGAAGATGTGATCTGATCAGTGAGAGAAAGCACTCTCTTCCCAGTAGCTCTAAGTAGGCGTCAGAGATAGGTGAGACCTTACCAGACCTATCAATTAATCAGTCAAGTACATTCTATATGCTTATTATGTGCCAATCACTGTATTAGGTGCTGAGAATAAAAGTACAAAGAATGAAGCCCCATAAAAAACTTAAGTATAATGGGGGAAACTAAATAACTATTATATATAAATATGTGCAGCATAAATATAAAGTTCATAAATGTAAAAATATGCAAAATAATGAAATATAAGGTAGTTTTAAAGGGATGTCACTAGAAGTTGGAAGAATTAAGAAAGGCTTCATGCATAAGATAATGCCTAAGTTACCTCTCTTTTTTAAAAGGGCTGGAAATACTTTTATTTTTTAAATAATTTTATACACACACACATTTGTGTGTGTGTGTGTGTGTGTGTGCGTGTAATGGTAGCCTTGTCTAGGGTGGATGGGGAGGAAAGAGAAAGAAAGAAAGTTACATGATAACTTTATTACATATTTAAAAGGAATAGCAAGCTGCACATAATAAATTTGCAATTTCATATGCAATTATCTTTTTTTAGTTCTACTGTTATGTAAATGCTTGTTTTATTTCATCAATTAAAAATAAAATAAATAAAATTAAAAACAAATTTAAATTAAATTTTAACTTATTTTCAGTTCTGAATTCTTTCCCTCCCTCCTCCTTTGCCCCACTCGCTGAGAAGGGTTGCCTTAAAGTACATTAAGCTAAAATAACTGAAAATATGTAAAATACTGTCTTTTCAGAGGAAAAAGGAAAAATTCTAATTTGAGGGGGAAAAAATCTGAGACAAATGGAAGAAAATATAAATCTAACTCTTAAAACTTTAAATGGGAATGAATTAAACAATCCAGTAAAATGAAAAACAATGACAGACTGAATAGGAAAACAAACCCCACAATCTGTACAAGACATACACAGAATAAAAATGAGAAGCTAGAACAAAATTTACCATGCATAGGTAAATCCAAAAAAGAAGTTGCAATCATGCTATTAGACAAAGTAAAAAGATTGACAACATAAAAATGGATAAATAAACTACATTATGCTGAAAAAAAAACCAGACAAACCAATATCAATACTAAACTTATAAACTCCAAGAACCTTAGTATCTAAATTCTTAAAGAAAAAAATTAACTGAACTACAAGAATACACAGACAGTAATACAACAGTGGCAGGAGATTTCAATGTCCCTCTCTCAGGTTTGGATAAGTCTAACAGAAAGAAAAACAACAGGGAGACATAAAATTGAACAAACTGATGAAAGAAACAGAGCTAAAATACTTATGGCACCTTTTAAATTGAGCTGCCAAAGAACAACTCATTTTTCAATAGCACATAGAACTTTTATAAAAATTGACCATATATTAGGGCACAGGTTGTTGCAACCAAACATAAAAAGACAGAAATAGTAAACACATCATTTACAAACCATAACACACTCAAAAAAGATAACAGTTTCAGGAGTATGAAAAAAAAGAAACACACCCAAACTGAAACTTAAAAATGAAACCCAAAATAATGATTGTCAAAGAAGAAATCAAAGAAACAATTAATAACCATGTGAAAGAAGATGATAATTATGAAACAACATACTAAAAAATTTGAAATGCAGCTAAAGCACTCCTGGGGGGGGATTATATCACTCATAAATATACACTAACAAAATAGAAAAAGAGAATTAATGAACAGAATATGCATTCTCAAAAATCGGAAAGCCAACAACTAAACAAACCTAAAATAAGCACAAGAGATGTTAAAAATTAGAGAACTAGATAAACTGAAAACCATCCCCCCCCAAAAAACTATAGAAATGATAACTAAAATTAAAAGCTAGTTCTTGAACAGACTAATAAAATGATAAATATTTAACCAATCTGATTAAAGAGAAAAGAAGATCAAATCAACAAAATAGCATATAAACAAGTTGAAATGAAATTAAAGAAATAAAAAAAGTTGTCAGAACCTACTGTACACAATTATATGCTAACAAGACTAAGAACATGAAAGAAATAAAGGAATACTTAAAAATATAAAATATACAAATTAACAGAAGAACAAATAGAGATTTTAAGTAATCCAATCTTAGAAAAAGAAATAAAGCTAGCTCTAAAAGACCTACCAAAGGTGAGCTGGGGGAGGGGAAGGGAATTACTTCTTATCTTAATAAATTCAGTTGAGAATTTTATCAAGTTTTAGATAAGTATTAGTGCTACATAATACTACACAAATTATTCTCAAATATTAGGAAAGAAAGAACCCTACCAGATTCCTTTTAGAGAAAAATAAAGTCCTAATTCCTAAACCAGGGAAGGATAAAGCAAAGAAGAAGCACTATAGGCCAATATCATTAATGAATATTGATTTAAAAATTTAAAATAAAATCCTGTCACACAGATTACAGTGATTCATCATTCATTACAACCAAATTAGAGTTATACTAGGGATATAGGGATGGTTCAACATTAGAAAAATGACATGATTAATAATATTAAGAATAAAAGCATTCAAAACTACACAATTATCTCAATTGATCTGGACAAAGCACTATACCAATTTATGTTAAAAATCCCACAAAGTGCAGGATAGACATGGATGGAACCTTTTTTTTTAAAAAAAAAATATAAAAAGCATCAAAACAAACATTATATGCAATGGAGATATACCACTTTCCCCAATAAATACAAGAGAAAAGCAGCGATGTCCACTCTTCCCACTATTTTGTGATATAGTTCTAGAAGTACTGGCAATAACAATAAGCAAAGAGAAAGAAATTAAAGACTTGTTGGTAAAGAAGATATAAGACTACCCCTATCTGATGATGACATGGTGGTTTACATAGAAACTCCTAAGAAATCAGCACAGATATGAATTGAGACAATTCATAGCTTCCATAAAGTTTCAAGATACAAAATAAATAAAATTAATAGCATTTCTATAGAATAACAAAATATGAGAGACAAAAATGGAAAGTGAAATTTCATTTCAAACAACTATAAAATGTATAAAATTTTTGAGAATTAATTTACCAAAGCATGCAAAAGTCTTGCATAGATCAATTACAAAGAGCTGCTTAAACAAATAAATGAGAACTTGAATAGCTAGAGGAATATTCAGTACTCATGGTTAGGCTATGTCAATATGATAAAAATGACAACCTAGCAAAGTTAATTCATACTTTTAATGCAATCAAGTTACCAAAGGAATACTTTACAGAACTCAATTAAATAATATCAAAATTCATTTGGAAAAAAAATCATTCTAGAATATCAAGGGAAATAATGAAAAGAGTTAAGGTTGAAGGGAGGAGTAGCACTTACTGACCTAAAACTGTTTTACAAAGCACTAGTCATCAAAACCATCTGGTATTTGTCAAAAAATAGAAAGGTAGATCAATGGAACAGGCAAAATAAGGAGAATCATAAAAATGGAACCCAATAAACCAAAAAAATATAAATTAGTTAGGAAAGAACACCCTATTTGATAAAAATTGTTGGGAGAACTAGAAAGTAGTCAGGCAGAAATGAGACTTCAACTAACACTTTACACAATATTCCATAATACCTTCTAAATAGAAATGTGACTTTAGTATTAAAGATTGTACTAAAAAAAAAAAAAAAGATAAGCAGATCATATAATTCTCACAGCTATGAGTAGGAAATGTGTTTGTAACCAAAAAAGAGATAAGAATGATTACAAAAGAAAAAGATAGATAACTCTGATTACATGAAACTGAAAAGCTTCTGCATAAACAACTTAAATGGACCTAGGACACAAAGGGAAAGGGTCAGATGGGGAAAAAAATCTTTGTCTCAAATTGTTCCGATAAGGACTTAGTATATAATTGCTGATATATAATTGCTAATTGGTATGTAGTTGTTGTAAACAATTAACAAATATATATGTGCATAACACACATCTTATATATTTATATATATATATTTATACATTATATGCACATATTACATATATGATCAAAAGCCATTTCCCAATAGATACCAAAGGATATAAACAAACAGTTCTCAAAAGAAGAATTGAAGACTATTAACAATTATGTGAAAGAATGTTCTAAGCCCCTAATAATAAAAGAAATGCAAATCAAAATAGCCCTGAAGTTTCACTTTACATTCTGCAAATTGGCAAAGGTAAAAAAAAATGGGGAGAGTTATTGTTGGGGCTTGGGGCAGGGGTATAGTGAGATGATAGCCACCTGGTCAGTATAACTATTTTGGAAAGCATTTTGGAATTATGCAAATAAAGTGGCTAAGATTTACATACCCTTTGATTCAGAAATTCCATTACTGGGCTTATATCCCAAGAATGTCATAGATAAAAAGAAAGTGCCCATATACACTAAAATAATTAAAGCAACACTTTTTGAAATAGCAAAGAGTTGGAAACAGTCAATACCTATTGATTGGGGAATGGCTAAACAAAATGTGGTACACAAATGGAATGGAATACACTGTGTAAGTATGTAATGAGTACAGAGAAGTATGGAAAAGTCTACATGAACTGACGCAGAGTGAAGTACGTAGAACCAAGAAAACAATACACAGTAACTACAACAATGTAAATGGAAAGAACAATAACAAAAATTCAAAAGTGAATGTTTTAAAATTACAAAGAACAAATATAACTCAAAAGAAGAGATATGAGAAGACACCCCCACCCCACTTCTTCGCAGAGGTGAAGTTCACAAGTGAGATACATTGCACATATTTTCAGACTTTTGTGAATTAATAGTTACGCTTATTTTTCCCTTGTTCTTTTTTTTGTTCTTTAAAAATATTTGTTATATGGAATAGCTCTCTGGGAAGGAGAGGGGAGTATACTAGGGAGAATTATGGTGATATAAAAAAATTGGTAACAATAAAAATCTATTTTCAAAAGTAGCAACAACAAAAAAAGAGACCATTGTTATCTTTGGAGAGAGGAATTTCTTTTTTTTTTCCTAATGGTAATTTTTATTTATTTTTTTGTTTTCAACATTTTCTTCCACAAGATTTTGAGTTCCAAATTTTCACCCCATCTTGCCCCTCCCCCCACCCCAAGATGGCATGCATTCTAAATACCCCTTCTCCTAGTCTGCCTTCCCTTCTATCTCTCCCCCCCTTCTCTTATCCCCTTCCCCTTCAATTTTCCTGTAGGGCAGGATGGATTTCTGTACCCCATTTCCTGTAGTTCTTATTTACCAGTTGCATGTGAAAACATTTTTTTTAAACATGTTTTTAAAACTTTGGGTTCCAAATTTTCTCCCTTCCTCCCTCCCCACCCACCCTCATTGATAAGACAAGCAACTAAATATAGGTTATATATGTGCAGTTATGCAAAACACTTCCATAGTAGACATGTTGTGAAAAACTAACTCTATTTCCCTTAATCTTATCCTGCCCATCCATTTATTCTATTCTTTCTTTTGACCCTGTCCCACCTCAGAAGTATTTGCTTCTGATTACTCCCTTTCCCAATCTGCCCTCCTCTCTATCATTCCCCTACTCTCTTGTCCCCTTCCCCCCCTATTTTCCTGTAGGGTAAGACAGATTTCCGCACCCAAATGAGTGTGTATGTTATTCCCTCCTTAAGTCAAATCCTATGAGAATAAGATTCACTCATTCCCTCTCACCTTCCCCCATTTCCCCTCCACTGTAAGAGCCTTTTCTTTTCTGGTTTTTTTTTTTTGTGGAATAATTTACCCCATTCTACCTCTCCCTTTCTCCTTCTCCTAGTATATTCCTCTTTCACCCCTTAATTTTATTCTCCAAATATGACCCCTTCATTTTCAACTCACCCTGTGCTCTCTATCTATCTATCTATATCTATATATACGTACATATAATTTTCCCCCTCCAATTACCCTAATACTGACAAAGGTCTCATGAGTTACAAATATCATCTTTCCATGCAGAATGCAAACAGTTCAACCTTAATAAGTCTCTTATGATTTTCTCTTTCCTGTTTACCTCTTCATGTTCCACCCGAGTCTTATATTTGAAAGTCAAATTTTCTATTCAACTCTGGTCTTTTCATCAAGAATACTTGAAAGTCCTCTAATTCACTGAATGACCATTTTTTCCCATGCAGGATTATACTCAGTTTTGCTGGGTAGGTGATTCTTGGTTGTAATCCTATCACCTTTGCCCTCCAGAATATTATATTCCATGCCCTGCAGTTCCTTAATGTAGAAGCAGCTAAATCTTGTGTTATCCTGATTGTGTTTCCACAACACTTGAATTGTTTCTTTCTGGCTGCTTGCAATATTTTCTCCTTGACCTGGGAACTCTGGAATTTGGCTACAATATTCCTAGGAGTTTTCCTTTGGGGATCTCTTTCAGGAGGTAATTGGTGGATTCTTTCAATTCTATTTTATCCTCTGGTTCTAGAATATCAGGGCAGCTTTCCTTGATAATTTCTTGAAAGATGGTGTCTAGGCTCTTTTTTTGATCTTGGCTTTCAGATAGTCCAATAGTTTTTAAATTCTCTCTCCTGGATCTATTTTCCAGGTCAGTTGTTTTTCCAATGAGATATTTCACATTGTTTTCTAATTTTTCATTCTTTTGGTTTTGTTTTACAGTGTCTTGATTTCTCATAAAGTCACTAGCTTCCAATTGCTCTATTCTAATTTTTAAGGAAGTGTTTTCTTCAGTAATCTTATGGACTTCCTTTTCCATTCAGCCAATTTTGCTTTTTAAGGCATTCTTCTCCTTATTGGTTTTTTGGACCTCTTTTGCCATTTGAGTTAGGCTATTTTTTAAGGTGTTATTTTCTTCAGTATTTTTTTGGGTCTCCTTTAGCAAGCTGTTGACTTGCTTTTCATGATTTTCTTGCATCACTCTCAGTTTTTCCTCTACTTCTCTTACTTGCTTCTCAAAATCCATTTTGAGCTCTTCCAAGGCCTGAGACTGATTCATGTTTTTCTTGGAGGGTTTGGATGCAGGAGCTTTGACTTTGTTGTCTTCTTCTGGTTGTATGTTTTGATCTTCTTTGTCACCAAAGTAAGATAACATAGTCTGACTCTTTTTGCACTGCTTCCTCATGATCCCGGCCAATTACTTGAGTTTTAAACTCTTTGTTAAGGTAAGAGTCTGCTTCCAATGTGGAGAATGTACTGTTCCAAGCTTCGGGGGTTTGTACAGCTGTTTTCAGAGGTAATTCTAGGGACCTGTAAATTTTCAGTTCTTCCAAGGTGCTATGATAAGGGGGGAGGTGTTTCCTCTCCACAGCCACAACAAGCTCCACCATGCCAGCACTCCTCCTCGCCCCAGGACCACCCCTCAGAACTGTGACCCAGATCCAAGCACGGGCAAAGCAAGAGATTCCTGACTCAGCACTGGCAGAGAGATCCCTGCAATGCCCCTCTGATCAGCCACCCGATTCCCCCTCAGTCTGTGGGCCGGAAGCTTAGGAAAAAACCGCCGCCCACTGGAGACTTGCAGCTGAGACCTAGCTCCTCTCTCACCTCAGTCACAGACTTTTCCCACTGACCTAAGTTGTCTTTGGCATTTGTGGGTTGAGAAGTCTGGAAACTGCCACAGCTGCCCGCAATTCAGTCCTCTGAGGCCTGCTCCAGGGTCGCTGCGGCCTGCGTGCCCACGCTGAACTGTGCTTCTCTCCCCACCTGACACAATATACCTTTCTGATCAACCATCCAGGCTGTCTTGGGCTGGAAATTTGTTTCACTCTGTCTTTTTGTGGGTTCTACTGCTTTAGAATTTGTTTAGAGCCATTTTTTTTAGAGGGCTTTGGGAGAGAGCTCAAGGCAGTCACTGCTTTCCCTCTGCCATCTTCTGGAAAGAGGAATTTCAGTTAGTGGAGTGGTCAGAAGGCAAGTAGCAAAGGGTCTTTGAGTCTGAGGCAACTTCTCAATATGGTTCATTACTGGGCTTACCTGCCCAAATCAAACCAGCTGACCCCTCTATTAGGGTTCCACATTCTTCCAGAAACTGAGAAAACAAGAACCTCCTTCCCTAGAATAACAACAAAGATACTAACCCAGAGGGGAATTACATGCAATCCTACCTACACATGGACCTAATGGGGCCAACCACTGACACTGCATGGTCCAAATTCCCTGGAGAAATAGGTCCTACCTATATGCTCCTTTAATCTGCACATATCTATGAATATGTGTCTGTAACAACTCTTAAGCAAGAGCGGGAAGGGTCCATTATGAATCACTAACACTGGAAAATTCCCAGTCCTGGTTTATATAATGTGAGCCTTTTTGCTTCTGGGTAAGGTAGCAACTAATCTGTAGTTATGGCTAAAGATGTACCCCTTGAGGGCTATTGCCCCTGTGTGACCCTGAGCGCTACATCTCTGGAGCTTTTATATGGAGGAGCTGCAGACAGACATCGTCTATGACTGCCCTCTGTGGCTGACAACCAGTCTTGGGCACGTTCAAACTCTTTCCTCCATTGTTTTGGACACTATATTTTTATTAATGTAGAGTAAAATTGCTTTAGCTTTTTTTGTTTTGTTTTGTAATAACATCAGCATTGACTCATGTTGAGCCTGAAGTCAATTGAACCTGCTGTCTTTTTCACTCGAATAGTTATTTTGCCATGTCTCTCTGGTCCTGTTTTTCTACTGTTGATGTTTTAAGCCTAAGTGTGGATTTTCCTTGTCCCTGTTATATTTCATCTTGTTAAATTGCTCCAGCCTGCCAGGTTCTTTTTGGATTCTGATTCTGTCATCCACTACATTAATGTTTGCTCCTAGTTTTGTCTCATCTGGAAAATGAATTAGCATGCCGCTTCTATCCTCATTCCACTGAACAATTCAACAAACATCTATTCATTGTCTGCTATGTGAAAAGCACTGTGTTATACTCCTTGGTGTCTTGAATTATGCATTAATTTAATATTAAAATCTAGGTTTAGAAACTTTATTAAAAACTAAATCTAAATTAGAAGTCTAAAACAAAGTAATACACTAGGCATTGGGAGAGATTTAAAAATAAGCAAGACATGATCCATGCTCACAAGAAGCTTAAAATCTAATAGTGGAGTAAGACATGTACACATATAAAAATAATGTAATAAGTACAGCAGTCCTCACACCTGGTCCATCAGTGATGTTCACAGGGACAAGGCTAGAGCATAAAAGCTGGGTTTGCACACTGTGTAAGCAGACAAGCAAAGTTTATTCTCCCCCTGCCCCCCCCCAAAACATCTAGCTAATTTTTCTGGTCTGGTTCCTTGTATATCAGCTATACAAACCTTACTGCTCAATTCCCTTCTTCTCTACTGCACCTTCCGAAGCTTGATCTTCTCAAGTACTCTGAACTCTGCTTGTCATGACACCACCCTTTCTTGGTACATCTGTAACCTGAACTCCAAAGCCCATTAGTGTGGAACTGTCTCCTCATTAGTGGAGATCAACATCCTGTGCCTATATGAGGGGCATTTGCTGATGGAAAAAAAAAAGAGAGATCCTGGTTCTTCTACCTTCTACCTTCAAGAGGGCAGATGCACAATGCCAACTTCTCTTCAGGTTGACAAAGAGAAAGGCCTGGGGAAGGAGCTCACATGAGAGGAGCTGGAAATCTCCATCATGTCCTTATTCTCACCTTGCTGCGTTAGAGATTTTAGGGAAATTTCCCTTTGGGTGAGACCTGGAACTCTTGTTCTCTCTTTTGGTTGAGCTAAGATATTTCACTCTTAGTGGGAGAGCTCCTTCAATTCTGTCCTCAAATGTATACTTTTTATGATTTCTGTTTTGTTATTGACTTGGATAAATGGATTTCCTTGCTATTTGCAATGTGTGTTCATTGTGGAACTGGTATTTGTGGGAAAGGAGTCAAGCCTTGGCTATAAAACTTAGAATCCCCATTTTCCCATTAATGAAAGAGTGATCAGGAGTTTAACTTGAACCTTAGAGTTACTTCCTCTAAAGTCTTGACCAGGGGTGGGGAACCTGAAGCCTCGAGGCCACATGTGGCCCTCTAAGTCCTTGGGTGCAGCATTTTGACTGAGTCCACGTTTTGTAGAACAAATCCTTTTATTAAGGGGTTTTGTTCTGTGAAGCTTGGATTCAGTCAAAGGCTGCACATGAAGACCTAGAGGGCCACATGTGGCATCGAGGCCACAGGTTCCCCACTCCTGGTCTAGACCAACACTCTTTGAAAGAACAGATAGATATAATTCTAGCCCAATACTTCCTCTCTCTGAGAATAGCCAAGTGGTGCCCTCTGGCTCCAACCTCTTACTTACCTTCCTAGAAAGAATTAAAGTCTCCCTTGGAGAAGTAGGGTCAGGCTGGGGAGAGGTGGGGAGAGATGCTGGAAATGTCTATCCTTGCCTCCCTGTGAGGCACACACAGGATCCACCCCCTCAAAATACACTTCAATTCAATTCAGCAAACAATAAGTACATAGGAAAAGCATATAGCATTATGAGAAACCAGAGTAGGGAATATAATTATTTCCATCAGGAAGGGGATCAAGAAAGCTTTGTGCTGAAGGCAGCATGTAACCTGGATTCTGGAAGATGGATGGGAGTAAAAAAATGGAAATGGGGGTAGGGGACAGTTTGAGAAAAGGCAAAGATGTAAGGAATTGTTTATGTTCATCTAATACTTCAAAGGAGCCTCCATAGGCTTGATAGCATAACATCTTGACACAGTGATGGAAAAGGAGGGAGAAGTGTGTAGGTGTGAGTAGTTGGCAAGGGAAGCTTGCAGGGAATTCCACCCCAAAGGGGATAATAATTATTCACAGAATATTAAACATGGGCCCCAGTAACAGGAGGCTCTTAGTGGTTTGAAATTAGTTCATGGTCATTCTCCAGAGGTGGAATAGAAATCAGGGAAGAGGGGCAGCTAGGTGGCATAGTGGATGGAGCCCCGGCCCTGGATTCAGGAAGACCTGAGTTCAAGTCACTTAACCCCATTGCCTAGTCAAATAAATAAATAAAATCATTTTTAAAAAAGTTTTAAAAAAAGAAATAAGGGAAGAGCAGACTGAGAGAGAGAATGGGGACTCATTGGAGCTTAGAACTAGAATGGAAGCCTACCTAAGATCCCATCTTGTCCAACCCCCTCATTTTACAGTTGAGAAAACTGAGACCTAGGAAGGTTAAGTGTTTTGCCCAAGTCACCCAGATGGTAGTGTTTGCTCTTACTCAAAGTATGTATGTTGGTGGAGCCACAGTGTTATTGCGTCGGTATTTTGTGACTCTTTTGAGAGTTCAATAGGCTGGATCAGATACCTGGGGGTGTGTCTGGTATCTGTGCATCTTTAGGAGTTTAAGCTCTGGAGGTCTACTAAGTATATCTCTCCAAGGCTATGGGAAAGTCAAAATAAAGGCTTGAGCAGAGTTATCACCAGGGAAAAGGCCAGCAATGAATTAACTTGCATCCTAGACCTCACCTTGGCATGTTGTGGTTTCTTCCTCCAGGACCCCCTGGCATTTGGCTTATGCTGTTATGATGAAGTGTGTGTGTGTGTGTGAGCCAAATCCAGATCTACCTGATCTACCATCAGGACAAATTCAGTGCAGCTTGTACCATCAGACCAGATGCCTGAGACTATTGCACTCAAAGTAAGGGCCATGGTAGGCCCAGGATAATCATGCCGTGGATGCCTGAGATTGCCATCTTACTTCTACTAACCTGAAAGAAGAAATCACTGTTTTTCTTATGGGCTTCCATCTCTAGTCCAAATTCCATACTCATTGATGCTCATTAACAGGTGATCAGGGATACTACAGTGGAAATTTAGGTCATTTTCCTGCTATTGCTATCTGGTTCCAGTGTACAATAATCTACCACCTTCTTGTCTATCTATCGGTATCCTTATCCCCCACTCCTCTCAGTCCTGAGATTATTCTTTCTGCTAGTATTTCAGGCAGTCTGTTACCTAGATAAGACTGTTCATCAAACCTGCTAAGCTATCTGGAGATGGGTCCTGCCTTCTTAAAAGTCTCCCAAACCCTGTCTCCTCCTAGCTCTCAAATTGATCTCATTTGGTCAACTAATTAATTTATGATGGTCAGCCTTAGAATCAAGATAACCTGGTTTCAAGTTTCCCCTCTATACATGCTGGTTATGTGACCCTGGCCAGGTCATTAACCTCTTTGTGTCCTAGGCAACCCCAAGCTTATATGCTGCAGAAGAGTTGCTGATCCATATTGGTTGAGAGTATCTTTACACAGATGAAATTGCAGGTCTGGAACAAGAAAGAATAAATTTATATAAACAATTCTCTGTTCTCTGATTTATTCTTAACACAGAAACTTCAATACTTCATTTTCTCCAAGAGTACTCCAAAGTAATACAAAACTCTACCTCAGAGCAATAGTAATGTCCCAGCTAAGGACTTCCTTCTACCATCAAGGGCACCTCCCACTCTCCCAATAATAGATAACTCATTTGTATGTGATAAGATGATAGAATATGTGGCTGAATATGAAAGGACAGTTTATGCTGCTCAAGCAAGGCCACTGTCTATCTCACCTGTCCCAGGAGAACGTGCATGAAGGCAAAGATGGACCTTGAGGATACCAGCATGATTTCTACCAGGTGTTCTCACTGGGCTGTATTCTGCCAAGCAGGATTTGTAATCTTAAATTATTAGGGCAATCTTTGAACCACCCCTACCAAATTCTCTATGTGGCGGGACCTGACTTCACAGAACTGTCAGCTCCTTGTGTCCACTGCTGACCACCCCCTCCTTTGGCATAGGGAAGAGTTGGAGAATCAAGGACCATCAAATAGGCTGGTCTAGCCTGAATCTGGAAGACATTTTCTTTCTTGATCAACTCCCACTTCTCTGGTTTATGTTGTGTCTGGCTGCTGATGCAGCAAAAATCAGAACTGCATACCAATACAGACATCCATGAACATCCCCACACCTGCCACAATAAAGATATGAGGGAAGAAAAATCTAGAGACCCCAATAACAGGCATGGCTGCTGGCTGCTCCTCCAATGCTACCACACACCTTCCATTTCCAACCACCCCTAGCCTAATCTGACCAACAATATATCAGTTGATTTCATTTGTTCTGTCTGTCTCCCCTCAATACTTTGCTTATTGAAAGAAGTCCCTGTCTGAAGTACTGGTACAATCAATGTGTAATGCTATACCATACCAAACCAGACCATAACGGGACATCGAGGTGGTGCAGTGGATAGAGCACTGGCCCTGAAGTCAGGAGGATCTGAGTTCAAGTCTGATCTCCGACCAAACACTTGACACTTACTAGCTGTGTGACCCTGAAAAAGTCACTTAACCCCAGTCGCCTAAAAAAACAAAAAAACAAAAAAACCCCCCAAAAAACAAATAAACCAGACCATAGTACAATACAACACTAAGTACCATCAATAAGCATTAATTAGGTACCCACTAGGTGCCAGGCACTGTGCTAAGCACTGGTGAGACCAAGAAAGGCAAAAGACAATCCCTTCTCTCAAAGAGCTCGAGGTCTAATGGGGGAAAGGGAGGGACAACATGAAAACAACTACATATAAACAAGATGAGTTGTTGTTCAGTCGTTTTCAATCACATCTGACTCTTCATTTACCCCATTTGGGGTGTTCTTGGTAAAGATGCTGCAGTAGTTTGCCATTTCCTTCTCTAGCTCATTTTACAGATGAGGAAACTAAGGCAAGGAGGGTTAAGTGACTTGCCCAAGGTCACACAGCTAGTAAGTATCTGAGGTCAGATTTGAACCCATATAACTCCAGGGCTAGCATTCTATCCACTGCCTGGCCTGGCTGCCACAAATAAGAGATAGACAAGATAAATTGGAGATAAATGACGTTGGGAAGATGCTGTGCTTTGTATATAGGTAGTACTTAAATGCTTGTTGACTGGCTGACTGACTACAATATGGTGGCATATAATACAATACAATAAATATTTACTAAATAATCATGGTGTGCAGCACTACACCAGGCTTCCAATTTGACTCAGTGGTTCTCTAGAGTGTTTCTGTGGTGGCAACACCCTCCAGGAATCCCCTGAACCTCAGGCCATCCATCCATCACCTGCATCTTTTCTTCTTCCACCTCTGAGTTCTATGAGTCTCTAACTCCCCCTACTCTACTGACACTAAAGAGGGACAACATAGAGAGACATTCCTCAAGCCCTTTCACCCTCTTTTCAAACAGGGAGATCAGCTTGTATTTAGCCCACACAAAGTTGATGAGGGCCTCTGGCAGGAGGATAAACACAGAACAGACCCTGGAGCTCACTTGAACAGTTTCTACACTTTTTATACCTACTAACTCTCAAATGAAGATGCTGGTTTTATGTGGTTCCTCTTAAAACATTAACTGCCCCAACACGCTGCCTGTTTGATCTTGCTATTTGCCATGACTCCTAGACAAACAGAATCTTGGAATGCTACAACCAAGATGGACTATTGACTCACTTCTCCCTCAGGCTCTTTGCTTGGGTATAAGAAAATTGCTATAAACTCTAGTCTGCAAGTCAGCTAAGAGAGGCTCCTGCTCAGACTCCGGCTATCAAGACCTTGGAACAGGATATTTGAAAATTCTTTCTCTCCATTTCTTGGCTATCTTTTCATAATGACTGAGGCCACTTTATAATTATAATTCACATTTTTATAAGCATTTAAATGTTCACAAGGCAGTTCTTAATAATGTAGTTAACAATAATAATTTCCATTTGCAAAATGATAAGAAATTCCCCAAGTGTTTTTGTCGCAACATTTTATAAAGAAGGTAACGAGGATTGTTATCTCCATTTTACAGAGAAGCAAATGACCTCTGAGAAATTACATAGCTAGTGAGTATAGGGGCTAATCTGGTACTGTGGAAAAAGCACTGACTACAGAGTTAGAACCTTCATTCAATTCCACCTTGGATGTTTACTACCAGTGGGTACTTGGGTAAGTTACATACATCACTGAGTCTCTATGCCCTTGTGTAAAATAAGAGATTGTACTAGATGGCCTCTAAAGATCCTTCCCACTCTAGATCCATGACCATCAAGTTTTTCATTCTTTCCATAACAACATGCTTTTTTAAAAATAAGCTCCCTGATAATTTCACCTCACACTGCTATAATGCCCCCCTGGGGCTCACTCACACAACTCTCACCAGCAGTAGGCAGTTGGGTGCCTAGGATTCCTAGAGTTGTCGCTACTCCCAGAGTTCTAAGGATAATCTTGCGGGTGGCTCTCCTCCTAAAACCAGGTCATGAGCCCCCACTGGTATACTTCTCCTTAACAATTAGCTAGTAGATCCAGTTGATTCTTTAACAAAGACATTTACTCAAATTGAATGAATGAATGTAGCATTTGTTAAGCACCTATGATGTACAAAGCACTGAGAGCTAGGAACTTAGGATATGTGAAAAGTAGGTCCATTCTCTGATCTCAAGGATAGCTTATTCCAATGGAATAGCAAAAATCACAGTTATGAAACTTTCTTGTTAACACCAGGGATATACTTTCCTACAAATACACTCAGAATCCAGAATGGCAGAAGAATGATCATAAACAAAGTACAATAGTAGTGAGACTATGCATAGGGGACATGCATGGCCAAATCAGCTCACAACTTTGGAATTGCAGGGACTCAATGTCTTTTCTATAGTGACTCAATGTCTTTTCCCTCACCAGAGAGTCTGCTAGAAGTTCATCTAGATTGGTTCTTCCTAGGACACAGTTTTCCAACTGGACTGGTGACTTATTTGGGCTTGCTTCTCCTATGGTGTGATATCCTGACTGGATGGGTCAATCTGCTTGGCACTTGGTGGCTGTATACTTCTTTGCTGCTGAGCTAGATTGAGCAGCTTCTGGGTAGGAAGGCTGCTTCTTTGAGCAGGTCACATTGACACTGGGCAGGGCGGGTTACTCTTTTCTCAGAGTGCAGCATCTCTGCTAGATGGGTCAATCCACAGGACTCCTGGGCTCACTCTTCTATCAAAGCTGAAGTCTTTTCCCCACTTTAGCTGACTAGACTATGAAGTACAAAGCTCCTTTGAACTGTAATGCTATAAAGTGCTTTCAGTCAGGTAATTTGTCACCTCTGAGCAGGAGAGGACAGTATACTTGTCCTTTTGTCGATGTTTTTCCCTGCTCAAAAGCCCCTTCCATAAAAACCATAAAACACTCCACATTCCCTTAGGGTGATCCATCTGTTGTTTACCTTCCATAGTCCTTTGGGAATCTTATGTAGATGAGTGGCTAGGGACAACTGTGTGAATGCAGTCTGCCCTAGAACACCATTTATTGTCTTACTTGAGTCTTTATATGCAACTAGGTTATTCTAGGCTACCACTACCATTGTATGCTATGTTCAATCCCACACTTCCTGGGCATTGTTGTTGTTTAGTCATTTCACTTGTGCCCAACTCTTCATGATCCCATTTGGGGTTTTCTTGGCAAAGATATTGAAGTGGTGTGGTTTACCATTTCCTTCTCCAATTCATTTTCCAGATGTGAAAACTGAAGCAAATAGGGTTAAGTGACTTGCCCAGGGTTACACAGCTGGTAAGTGTCTGAGGCTATATCTGAACTCAGGTCTTCCTGACTCCAGGGCTGGTGATCTATCCCTTCAGCAAGCTATTTGTAGGCGAATACACTCCAGGTTTATGGAGGGAATGTTTTATATCTACTATCAGGATCCAAGACTACCCCTCTCTTTTTAGACACCCTGTTTTCCAGAGCTAAGGCCTGGCAAGCAAGTTGTGCCCCGAGCTTGGTATAACAACAATCCTTTGCTCTCACCCTCTGGATGAATTCTGCTGCAACTAATTCACAGGACTGATGATCCCTGAGCTTGGGCAAGCACCAACAGGCCCAGACGTGAATCCCTGCTGTGAATGGACTTTTTGTCACTAGACAACCTTGCCTCACTGTTGCTGTTGTGCCTCACCAGTATTGCTACACTATATTGTTTGATTCTTTGTCTAGTCACCAATATATCAAGGTTTAGCCCCATTGCCTCTGGTCTCCTACTAGAGGAGGCCCCAACACATGGGTCTAATTTCTCTCCCCCAACAGAATAAAGAAAGCTTTTTGCTTTTAACCTGTATGAGGTCTTTGGTATTTTTGGAGTTAACAGTGGCTGCAAAACCTCGGTGACTCTTTGGTCATTTGTTACCAGAGTTGACACTACTCTTCTCACTATGCCATCTCAATATACGCTTTTGCTGAGAGCTAATTGTGTATACTGTCCAAATGTTAAGTGTTGAGAGTGCAGACCCACAAGGATACCCCTAGCACCCAAGTTAGTAGATACCCTCTGGGGACTCAATCTGTGAGTATGAGTTTAAATAGAGTGTGAATCCCAGAGGGGCTGCTATACTGATAATAAAATGGGAATTGTGCTTTTCTTAGAGTCCATAGATTGCCATGAAATTTAGCAAGCATCTCTTGTCTTGACCTGTCATTAAAAGGCACTGCCTATCCTAGCTGCTAATAAAACTTAAAATATCTCTCTTCCCTTTCCACTCCTTTTCCCCAGGAGGATAATTTTCACAGTCTCTGGTTATTTATCTTTCTAGCACAAGGGTTTAGGATGACAGTCTTCTTTTTCTTTTTTAATTTACAGCTGAGAGTGAAATGATTTGGCATTTCAGAAGGCTTTGAGGTATCTCAAAAGATGTACAAAAAATTCCAGACTTCTCATAATTAGATGATGAGAACAGTGGTGACAAGGTTGGGGGAGGGATGACTTAGCAGAAAAGAGTCCTTGAATAACCATTATTTCATCTTGAAATCTGCTTTACAGGAACAGCAGCAATCCTGGTATAATGAGAGCTTTTGAGACAGAGGAAATTCCCATTTTTGCACAGTAAAAATGCCCAGAAAGTGGCCAGAGAGGAACTACTTGTGACTTGGATTAAATGCCTCCATTGGATACTTGGTAGTCAACAAGTTGGGGTGATACATGCTCTAAACTCTGCTGTGCCTGTGGGGCCAGGTACTGATGCTTGGTATTTTGAATTAATCTCTTTGTATCTACATGATGAAATATTCCATATGTGTATTTCTTAAACCTGAGCTATTATCTCATTTTTCTTCAATGCAAAGACTTAGGAGGAACTCAAAACAGGCCATCCCTGAAATAAATTAGGCAATGTTAATCAAAGTTTAAACCAAAACCTATAGCTTTGTGGCTGTTGAATCCTTTCAGTTATGTGTGAGTCTTCATGACTCCATTTGGGATTTTCTTGGCAAAGATACTGGAGTGGTTTGCTATTTGCTTCTCTAGCTTATTTTACAGACGAGGAAACTGAGGCAAACAGGGTTAAGTGACTTGGTCAGGGTCACACAGCTTGTAAGTGTCTGAAGCTGGATTTGAACTCAAGAAGATGAGTCTTCCTGACTCCAGGGCTAGCACTCTCTCCACTGCATCACCTAGTTGCCCCCCCAAAACTATCACACATTGGCATTAAAATGTACAGTATGGTATAGTGGAAAGAAAACCACACTGAAAATAAACCCAAGATTCAGAGCCCTAACTTGGGTGAGGACAATGAAACTTTGTTCCAAGGCACCAAAAAGTTTGAAGACACCATAATTTAATGCATGAATTTCTTCAGTAATGTAGAAACAACTGAGGTAGGCACTCAGATAGCAAGAATAATTAGTTAAAATAGAAAATCACCAGCAGGATTATTGATAACACCCACTATTATTGAGCCACTGCAGTGAATAATTTCTCCTCCTAGTGAACTGAATTTGTATTAAGTACATCTTACATTATTCTAACGCCATGCATTACCAAGTTGAATTGAGAGCGTCTTTCATATAGCTTGCCTAGGGTGCCAAAATTGCTAGTTATAGCTCTACTTTGGCTCACTTATGATGGCTCACTTAGTATCCATTCCACATTGGGTAATTCACTTAACCTCTGTATGCATCTTTGTTTCTTTATCTTTAAAGTGAGGGGGCCAGAGTTGATGATGACTTTAAAGTCCCTTTATAGCTCTAAATCTTAAGCTTGGAGGAATGTTTTTAAGAAATCCACTCTAACTCTCAAATGTGGAAACAATACATAAGGTGAGATGTTAGATGTTGTGTAAGAGGTGGGGGGGGGGCCAGACTTTTTTTTTTTTTTTTTTTTTTTGAGATGGGCTCTTCCTATCTTGCCTAGGCTAAGACTACAGCAGCTCCTCAGGGACCAGACCCCTCTCCTGAATGGCATGGAAGCTTTAATCTGCTCCATTTCTGACCACAGCTGGTTCATCCCTCCTAAGGCAGTCTGAGTACCCAAATCCTGACTCACTGTGTGGTGCTGGACTCAATGAGAACACCCAATTTACTACAACTCAGAACTACCACCAACTTCAGCCTACCCCATAGCCAGGATTACTGCAAGTGTCATCACAACTAGCCAGGTGACTGAGACTTCTGAAAGGGCTCTTTTTTATTCCTTATCCAGGCTCTAAAGACTGTTTCACTCAGGAATTGCTCCTGCGGGTGGGTACATCAGCCCACATTCACACTCTAATGGTACATGCCCAGTGGGGCCTCAAGTACAGCAGTAGGTCACCCCAGCATCTGTCCTTTATAGAGGCACCCATTAGAGAGCATGTTCTCCCTCCTTGCTCCATGCCCACAGCCGCCAGGGTGTGAATAATGCTTAATTTAACTCAACCACGGTATCACTACTCCAGAATACAGAACGGGGAGAGGCAGTGACCTCTTGCTGTTTCATAAAAATAAACATTCAAAGCAGTCCCTGCAGGGGAAAACAGCCACAACAAATAGCAGAGGTAGGTTTTGCTCAGACCCTGTTCCACGTTTGCCTTTCCCTGGGAGTAGGAATGTGCATTAGTGAAGGCTAGGAGGATATTCTGCTCCTCCCCCCTCTCCCCCCACCCCACACACCATCTCCGCTTAGACTCTGGGATCGAACACTCCGTTCTCCCTTGCCTACTTGTATGTTTTCAGAAACACAACAGACCATATTCTAACTATCTTAATGAGGTTTTTAAACACAGTTGGTCGGCTAACAACTGTTCGTTGTAGGAGTTAGGATTAAACAATGGAAGCCTTTCCGTTTGCGGACTGCTATTGCTGGGAGAGATGAACATCTGGTGTGTTGAGCAGAGAGAAGACTTTGCCTCTTCGGGTACCATTTTAAAAGAAAGTTTCAAGTACATCCCTTTACTATATAATAATAGCATTTTATACATTTATAAAGCCCATAATGTTTACAAAGTCTTTTCACATACATCATATGATTCAACCCTACTATACAGTGATCACATTGGATGTTAATGTACTATTATTATCCCCGTTTTACAGATGAGAAAACTGAAGTTCAATTAAGTTAAATGATTTGCCTGAGATCACATAGCTAATAAGAAGCAGGTGCAGGACCAGAACCCAAGTTCTCTGCCTCCAAGTCTAGTATACTTTCCATTCTACCAATTTGTTTCTCTACATGATGAAAAAATTCACTTTTTCTGTATGTAGGGAGAGAAACAAGCATTTACATAGTGCCTACTATGTGCTAGGCACTGTCCTAAGTGCTTTTTATAAATATTATCTAATTTGTTCCTCACAACAACCATTCTAGGTAGGTGCTTTTATTATCTTCATTGTACAGTTGAGGAAACTGAGGCAAGGAGAAGTTAAATAACTTGCCTTAAGTAACTGAGGTCTTCCTGATTCTAGGCCAGGGCTCTCTCCACTGCACCAAATCCCTATCTACAGTAAGCTTAGGAGCTCATGTGTAATTAGAGGCAGCTAGATGGTGCAGTGAATAGAGTGCTGGACCTGAAGTCCAGAAGACTCATCTTCAGATTCAAATCTTAGACACTTGCTAGCTATGTGACCCTAGGCAAGTCACTTAAACCTGTTTGCCTCAGTTTCTTCATCTGTAAAATAAGTTGGAGAAGGAAATGGAGAAGCAAACCACTCCAGTATCTTTGCCAAGAAGACCCCGAATGGGGTCATCAAGAGTTGACAGAACAACAACAACAAATATGTAATTATGTATGTTTTATATTATATGTATAATATAACAATATGTGTATCATATTATATGTATATTAAACACTATGTAATGTGTATATGTGTATTATATAATATATAATTGTCTATTGCATACTATAGAATATATGTGTTATATGTATAATATCACATTTATTTTATAAGTATATGTATCATATATGAAGTCATATTATACATATAACCATATCATCATTATTATTATTATCACCGTTATTTTGTCCTTCCATTGTCTCCAATAGGGTGTGGATAGAAATGGTTCAAAGACAAGTTGCTTTCTTGCTCTTATTCTTATATGTTATGATATTCTGTGGATCACAGTGTGGATTGATAAAATGACTGTTTTTGTAATTGAGTAAGAGTATTGCAGTATAAACTCATCTTCTGTAGTCTCCCAGAAGGCATCTTTGGGACAAGTCCAGTAGTGTCCAGGATGACAGGGACAGCGTGTATTTCATCATCCTGTTCTATCACATGGTTTTAATTTATTTCACTAGGTCCCCACGCCAAGTGCTGGGGAGACCTAGACAAACAGGAAACAGGGAGCTCCCTTAAAGATTTTATATTCTATTGAACAAGATTACATGTACACAGGTGAATACAGACAAAATCAACACAAAATAAAATGGAGGGAGGGCACTAACAGGTCATCAGAAAAGGTACCATGTTGGACGTTTGGCTGATGCTGAATGCTGAAAGACTTCTAAATGGTGACAATGAGAAGGGAGCCCATTTTGGGCATAGAGGTCAGCCTATGAAAAGGCACGAAGACAGAAGTGGGGAAGAAAAGTCACAAGAAGGCAAATTTAGCTTAATTGTGTGAACGGGAATAATGTATAATAAGACTGGGGAGGTGGGTTGTAGTCTGGTTGTAAAGCACTTGAAATGTCAAACAGAAGGGTCTACATTTGATTCTACAGGTAAGAGGGACCCCCTGGAGTTTACTGAGCAGAGAAGGGACACAGTCAGACCTAGGTTTGATGAATATTATTCTGTCAGCTGTGTGGAAGCTGTATTGAAGATATGGAAATTCTCTCTCCCTCTCTCTCTCTCTCTCTCTCTCTCTCTCTCTCTCTCTCTCTCTCTCTGTCTTATTTCTCTCTGTCTCCTATTCCCACCTCTTTCCCTCCTTCCTTCTCCCTCTCCTTCTCTATCCCTCCTCCCATGTGTCTGTCTCTTTCTCCTATCCCCTCTCTCTCCTCTCCCCCTTCTCTCCCCCACTTTTTTTTCTCCCCACACTCTTCCTCTTTCTCTCTTCCCCCCTCTCTCCTTTTCTCTCATTCTCCCCATCCCCTCCCTTCCCTCTATTAATAAATGCTTGTTTCCTTTCTTCCTGAGAGGAGTAACCTAAAATATCAGTGACTTATCAGACCTTTTTTTCCTGACAGCCTTTAACCACCTCTTCTGGGGGTGGGAGCTGGGGTAAAGGTTGTGGTGCAGATAAGAGCAGTATCTATCCTCTGTCTCATAGACATACACACACACACACACACACACACACACACACACACACATACACAGATCTGTGTACATGCTCCCTGCTTATCCCTCCCCTCCATCCCCTCCCATGTAGAATGCAACAGCAGGGACTTGTTCTTGTTTTTTCTTTGTGTCCCTGGCTCTTGGCAGTGTACCTGACTCAATATAAGCTTGTTGAATTGAACTGAATTAAAACATGAGCCATCCTCATCGTTGTTATCCTCCAGGCATGGTACAAGGCCCTTTGCCCTCTTCTGCTTCCACCTACTGGCCTTGGCAATGCCCTAGTCTCCCTATATAACCTGGAGCACCAAGCCTGGATCAATAGTGAGAATTACTTTCCCAGGCAGAAGTGATCTCTCTCCCTCCTCTTAAGCTCTATAGCACTTCTTTTTAACCTCTAGTTGCACTTTCAAGTTCTAGCTTGTAAGGGATAGACACCATTCCATCTATTTGCAGTTCTAAGATCTGGATTCAAGGATGTGCTGGAGCCAGCTCAAACTAGCTTTTCTGAGAACTGAGCAGGTTCAGTGTGAGCATTTCCACCTTAGACATTGATAAACATCACAAATCAGGGTTTGATTTAAGGTTTTGCTTACTGTCTAGGCTTTAGAAAGTGATGTTAATGCAGAAAATGTTAATGCAGATAAATTTAAAAGTATGTCCTGTGTATATTTCCTAGCTGGAGAGCTACTTGTTAAACATTTACCAGCATACCCCTACCTGTATTTAAATCTTCTTTTGGTCTGTGTGACCATGGGCAATTTACTTAGACTGATTCTCAGTTTCCTCATCTGTTAAATGGAGACAATTAATACCCATAACACAATTCAGAGGGTAGTTGTTAGGGTCAAATGAGATAATCTATATAAAGCAGTTGGGAAACCTTAAAGCAGTATAAATGTCAGTTCTTTGTTAGTCATTTATATTCCTGTCTTTCCTCTCCAGATAGACTGTAAGCTCCCTGAGGGCAGGTTCTGGGTCTTTTTTATCTTTATATCTCATATAGCATCCAGTATCATCTTATGCATAGTTAAGTACTGGGGGAAAAAAACTCAAAATTTTGCAATGAATGAATATTCTCATTGTCCAGTCCAGCAATAGTAAAAACACACAGAAGTTTCCACTCTAATGTATGTAAATAAACCCCTCCAAAGAGTTGCTACTTTGTTACATTTTTTTGAACGATTTTATTTATCTATTGGGGCAATTGGGGTTAAGTGACTTGCCCAGGGTCACACAGCTAGTAAGTATGAAGTGTTTGGTCTGAGGCCAGATTTGAACTCAGGTCCTTCTGACTTCAGGGCCGGTGCTCCATACATTGCGCCACTTGGCTGCCCCAAGAGTTGCTATTTTGAAATTTTCTTTTGCTAAATTCATCTCCATGTTATAGTTCATGAATGAAAAGAAGAATTACTCACTTATTGCATGTGATAAAATCAACTTTTGTTTCCAGTCCTTTGATGGTTGACATTGTGAATTAATTTGCAACAGTGCAAACATTTAAAAGTCTCATTTAAACAAATCCAAGGGTTAGGAAGAACGACGATGTGTTTAGGCATACTACATTATTTAAAAAGAAAGAAAGAAAAACCAAACCTGGATACAGAGCCCAAGATTTAATTGTAAATGTCATAGAGTTCCAAAGTTACAACATGGGATCTAGCAAGAGCCTCTTACATTCAGCGTGGAAGAGCAGGGGCCACATTCATGGGAGCAGGAAAGCACCATGTGGGTGAGTGGTTTTCCATGGAACGGAGAGGAACAAGTCAAGGAGACTTTATGCCTGATAAAGCCACTCGCAGTTTAGAGAACGTACCAAAATGCCATGATAGGAATTCCCTGTAAAGCTGCCCAGGTTTTGAATGCCAGTGCCAGCAGCTTGGCATCTGGTTCCAGAGACTGGACCAAAGAACAAGGTCAGTTGGCAAAATTCAGATCAGAAATAGTAGTTTGCTCCCTGCCTGTGTCCCTTCCTGGCATACCTGCTTGTGGACAACATGAAGCATGGCCTCAATTGGCACCATACCCGTGAATGCCTCCCAAAAGGTGACACAAGGGAGGATGTCCAAGACTCACAGTGTGGATACTGTGACTGCCTGATATCTGGTCTCTTGCTCAACCCTCATTTCTTCTCTGTCTCAGACCAAATGCTCTTTTCCTGCAAACTTACTCCATCCCAAATAATGGCTGGTGTTTGCTCCATAATCACTCATAGACCCTTTCTACTTCCTAGTACACTTTAAATTATCAACTGCTTCCTTTGGCTGATGCACATGAGGAAATGCCAGGAAGGAAACTCTCTGCTTCCTAATTCTACACTTTGGTTTCAGCTTTAAAGAAAAATACATTGCTCTCATCTCCACCACAACCTTTGTCCCCACCGTGGAGACTATTAGAGGCTGTCAGGATGGAAAGATCTGATCAGTCACCCATATCTTAGGTTACTCCTCCCAGACAGGAAGGAAGGAAGGAAGGAAGGAAATAAGGAAGGAAGGAAGATGTTCTGAACACTGTTCTGAATACCTTACAAATATTATCTCATTTGATTCTTCCAATTACTCTGGGAGATAGATACTATTATTATCTTCATTTGAGGAAACTGAGGCAAACAAAGTTTAAGTGACTTGCCCAAAGTCACACAGCTAGTAAGTATCTGAGGACAGATTTGAAACTCCAGGCCTAGAGCTCTAACTACCCAAGCTCAGGAATATTTTCATTTTAAAGAGAACTGTAAGAATGGGTACCCAAGGAATGAATTTCTAACGGTGAAATTTCCAACTGTGTGGCACCTGGAGAGTAGATACATGGGCAAAAAGGTGATTGCCTGGGTGGCCTACTGTATGTATAATCAGATCACAATACTGTAGCCTAAACCAAGAAGAATAAATGGAAATATCTAATGGATGGCAATAGACTTGTGTACAGGTGATGGCTGTTGTATCTTCCTCTTTCTTTTTCAGATTCAATTGTCCTCTCTGTGAGAAGCCTTTCCTGCCATAAGAGAACCTATCTATCCTCTAAACTCTTATAGCACATATAGATTGTACTCTCTTTAGTTACAATACACGCAAATTTGTATTGTTGGCTAATTTTTCATCTGAATTAAATTAGATAAAGTATATGATGCATTTTGTAAAACTCAAAGTGTGATATAAATGTGAGCTATTATCTGAACAGTCATCTTCTTAACTAGATTGTAAACTCCATGAGGGTGAGAACTGTGTCATATATTTCTTTGTATCTTCCACAAAGCTTAGTACAGTGTCTAGAATGTAGTAGGTAATCAAGAAAGCATTGTGGTTCAATTTTTTTTATCTTGTCTGCTATCCTGGAAAATGTTAGAAAGTAGACTCTACTGCCACAGAAACAGAAATGGGGCAATGATTCTCCTTGGCTTGTGGGTACTAATTAGGAGAAAACCAGTAAGCTGAAAGGGTGTGGTAGGCCTTATTATGTGGGCACAGCTGACCAAACAGTGAACTTCTAATGCAGACATCATCTTGAAGTCTCAGGGTCTTACTGTTTATGACTACCACCTCAAACCAGCTTACAGTCTATAGAAATAGATGAAGCGCCATTTTGGAAGAGTAGCTTGGTCATCCAAGTCCAAATTGGGCTTACTTACACTGTTGAGCATACATTATACTTTCCACCTTTTTTATTATATTTTATATTGCATTCTAATTATTGCAATGCTGTATATGGATGTCATTCTGAAAATCCTATCAGCTTCTATTTCTTTTGTATCCCCCCTGACTCCCAACACTTAGTAGAGTGTCCATCCATCCATTCATATTAATTTGCTCATTTAATATTTATTAAGTACCTAATTGTACAGATCATTCTGTTGTATTCTGGGAGAAGACTAAAAAAATTTAGATAATACATAGGCCTTCTTGTGGAACTTTAAATAGTTGTTCAAAAAAGTGTTATTTGACTTGGAAGAAATGAAGAAATTTATGAAGGCTAGATTTATATCAACATAAAATCATAAAAATCACAAAATCACAAAGACCTTTGTTGCTATATAAAATTTTGCAGGAGAGAGGCTATCTCAGAAGCATATGCAACCACATATAGTAGGCATATGTTATTGTACTTTGACTCAGACAGATTTTAGAAGGGATGCTGTATTTGCAAGATTAAATGTACACACTTCTGCCTACAAAAATTCTGAAGAGAATTTTCCAGCTGAATTTCAGCCAAACCATATCTCTCACCAAAAATGACTGCTTCTATTCTTAGGTGTTGAAAATGGTTATTCTATTCATATCAACAGTTGAATATAATATCTTCCTTCTAAAATGTATATAGAACTTAAAAGTTCAAAAATTACACAAAAGAAGAAAGCATTGTTCAAATTTACATGGTAGTATTTACATAGTAGGCGGGCATCAAGGTGGCACAGTGGATAGAGCACTGGATTTGGAAATCAGGAATATTCATCTTCATGAGTTCAAATTTACCTCAGGCACTTACTAACTGTGTGAACCTGGGCAAGTCACTTAACCCTATTTGCTTTAGTTTCTCATCTGTAAAATGAGCTGGAGAAGGAAATGGCAAATCACTCCAATATCTTTGCCCAGAAAACCCCAAATGGGGTCATAAAGAGTTGTAAACAACTGAACAACAACAACAACAATTGATTTAGGAATTTAGGCCCATTGATGTGAAAGAAGTCCTATTAGGTCTTATTTTTATCCAGAAATAGCTGAGGAGATTGATTTAAATCAGCAAAAACAGAATGACATGCCCACAGGTCTCCATTGTATCAGAGCCATGTTTATACTGAGGAAAAGTCTCAAAATCAGAATTTCAGAGTCAGAAGTGACCTCAATAGTCAGCTAATCCAACTCATACCTTTAAAAGTCTCCTTTTCAGCAAACTTGGCCCATGGTCATATACCCTTTGCTCAAAGACCGCTAACAGAATGGAAGTTCCTCAAGGTCGCAGACAGTTTCATATTTTTTTTGTACCCCCAGTACTTAGTACAATGACTGGCGCATAGGGTAGATACTTAATAAATGTTTGTTAAGTTGAATGGAATGATCGTGTGGTTTGTTATATCATAGGAGGAAACTGAATTGGTCTGGCACAACTGGCTGTTCACAAAGCCATGGTAGGGTCTATGCAGCTTCTTGTCCTTTCTTAAGTGATTGCAAATTGCCTCATCAGTTGTTCTAGTATCTTCTAAGGTATCAGTGTCAAGTGTGATGGTCTTTAATTTCCCAAATGAGGATTTTTTTCCCCCTCTTCCTCTGTAAAAGCAGTACTATGTCTCTTCAGTTACTTTAGCTTAACCTATTTCAAAGCAGTCCTATCTCCACTGACTCTCTTCCTGTTACCATCACTACCTTCTCGTTGTTTATGACCACTTTCCCCAGTTTTGGAGTTCAGCTTACTTCATTAATCTCTTTCCCAAGCTTACTTTTAAAGTTAGTTATTTAATTGTTCTCCTCTTTTTTTCCCCTCTAAGTTAAGTAGGCAAGTAAAATTTCCCTCTTCCCTTTCAACTTGTTTTCTTGGTCATTAATTTCTAATGTAATCTTATATAAAGCCAGATATATTTATCTCTTCTCTGTCCTCAGAGACTCTTAGTCTCTTTCTTGATACTTAATTGGAAATGCTACAATGGCATCTACACATTCTGTAAGTACCTACGAAGATCAAAGCTATCCAAATTATGGCTGACTTTAAAATTTGCAACTATTAGACTCAGGTAGGCTCTGATTGACCCAGTTTTCCCTCTAGTATTTACAAGGACACTGACTCCATCTTTTAAACATCCTCACCATGGAGCCTTAGTGATGAGTGGCAGTGTAATGGGCTTGGAGTCAGGAGACATTTGACTCACTCTGTCATTTTACTAACTGTGGGGCTCTAATTTCAGAGCCTCCATTTTCTCATCTGCAAAATGTGGATAGCAATACAGTACTTACCTTATAGGATTTATTCATTTATTTAAAAAGAAAGTGCTTATTTAGTATCTACTATGCGCCAGATACTCTGTTATATAACGGAGATACCAAGACAAAAGAAGAAAGTCCCATCCTCATGAACCTTACACTAGATTACTGAGAGGCTCATATGAGATCACTTACATAAAGCACTTTGCAATCCCCAAAATGATTATTTCAATGTCCCCCGTTATTATCTTAAATAGGGGAGGAATAGTGGCAGAATAGTGGCTATGCCTTTCATTCTCAGGCTTCCCAAATAAAGTGTGCACACTGAGAACTACCCTTATTCTGGGCACTTAATGCTATTTTGATTTGTTGTTGCTCAGCCTCTTTGTGACCTCATTTGGGTTTGTTTGTTTGTTTGCTTGTTTTGGCAAAGAAATTGGAGTGGTTTGACGTTTCCTTCACCAACTCTTTTTACAGATGAAGAAATTGAGGCAAGTGGAATTAAGTGACTTACCCAGGATTACACAGCTATTAAGTGTCTGAGGTCAAATTTGAACTCATGAACATGAGTCTTCCTGATTCCAAGCTTAGTGCTTTATCCACTGTGCCACCTAGCTGCCCTAGCAGCTATATTTGGTCACTATATGATGACATAGATTATATCTCCTTGGCAAAATATGAACTATTTTTAAAAGAGGAAACAACTTGAGAGACTTGTATAGTCCATTTGACTCACAGTGCCAGTAAAGAGAAATGTTTGGGTTTTGTCTTCCCCTTCTGGCTCTGTGCCTTGTTGCTTTTTAGATCTAGCTCTTGAAGCTCCAGGTCTGACCCTGTGACCCTGGCTAAGGATTTCTGTAGCATTTTGCCGCTGCCATTCTATAGCTGATGGCTTAAATTTCTGCTGCTCCCAGTTAGGCCCAGGAATTTCCCCCAATTTCCCCCAATCTTTATCTGCTATCATCCCTGAAGTCATATGATTTCATATGGTTGTCTAAGCTTTCCTCCAGGAAATTGAATGTGTCTTCATGTCTATCCACTCAGCTTTCCAGCCTTTACCCTTTCTCTCTCTCAATCTTCAACATTTGTTGCCTCCATTTTAAAGGTCAAACCCAAAAGTGTATCTCAGATTATGACCTAGCATGATCATCATCATCTATGAGATATTTATGAAGCAACAAGTACCCAGGATGAGGCAAATTCATATCTTTTCAAAGGGTTGAACATGATAGAAAATTTCGTACCTTGTATGAATAATATACCTATAGGGAGATAGTAGAGACATGGGGCTCTCCCTGTGACAAACATATGCATACTTATCACATTATTATTGAGAGCTCCATTTTCCATAGAAAGGCCAGATTCAGGGTACAGAATGAAACATACTTATTTTTGAGACCCTCTCTCATAGTTACAGTATTCTCCTATCCCCACACATAAAGTTGGGGAGCCCAGATTTCTTTTGAGGGGAGGAGGGTAGGTAGAGTACCCCCATCTGAAGTTTCACAATGAAAATTTGTAAATGTAATGCAAAGAATGCAGGATAAGTCAGCAGGAGACCTAAATTCTAATCCTAGTTCCATGGTTGCAGTGTTACTAGCTGTGTGACCACGGGCAAGTTATTCACCCTGAGCGTCATTTTCTCCCATCTATAAAATGAAGAGAGAAATCCTTACACTATTAATTTCAGTGTTGTTGTGCATAAAGCAGTAAGCATGCATTGTTTTTAATTGTGTTTGTATATAGTTGCTTGCATGTTGTCTTGCCCATTAGACTGTGAGTTTCTTGAGGTCAGGGACTGCTTTTTATTTTTTGCTTTTCTTTGTATACATAGCCAGTGATTAGCATAGTGCCTGGCACTCAGCAGGTGCTTAATAAATGCTTGTTACCTTGACTATTACTACTATTACTCGTATCAGCACTACTATTACTACTACTATGATCACCAGTATGGCTATGACAGAGCTTCAAATTTCAGTTCAGTGCAAAGAAAAACTTCCCAACAATTATATCTGTCCAAAACAGGAATGGGCTTCCTCAGAAGGTAGTGAGTTGTCTGTTATTAGAAGTCTTTCTCATGCAGTGGCTGAATTCTCAGTCAATTGTCAGGGATAACATAGAGTGAATTTGTACTTCAGGTTGGGATCTAGATGAAATGATTTTTCAGGTTCCTTCTAAAGCTAAAATGTCATGATTCTAACTCACAAATCTTAATTATTAGTATGTATTCACATCTTAGGTCAGAACTCCATGGCTGGATTTTTTTAGTTCATCTTACTCCTATTCTAGGAAAGCAAGGGGACCCCAACCTTGACCCTGTTCTCTCTCTGTCTCTCTGCCTCTCCTTGTCTGTGTGTGTGTGTGTGTGTGTCTGTCTTTCTCTTTGTCTCTCTGTCTCTATCTTATGTGGTGTGTGTGTGTGTGTGTGTGTCTGTCTTTCTCTTTGTCTCTCTGTCTCTATCTTATGTGGTGTGTGTGTGTGTGTGTGTGTGTGTGTGTGTGTGTGTGTGTGTGGAGAAAGAGAGCCAGAGACAGACATAGAGGTAAAGACAAAGAAATGATGGGGAAAGAGAAGTGGAGAGGAAATAGACAGTGAGAGGAAGAAACAGAGACAGAGATTGAGAAAGACAGAGAAGTGAAGGGGAAAGAAATGGAGAGGACAGAGAGGCAGTATGTAGTATGTTGAACACAGAGCTAACTTTTGAGTCAGGAAGATTTGGTTTCAAAATCTCCCATATACATAGATATTGGTTGTGTGACCCTGGGCACATTCTTTAACTTCTCAGTTCTTCAGGCAACCTTCTAAGTCTGCAGGGGTAGGGAACCTACAGCCTCGAGGCCACATGTGGCCTCCAGGCTGCAGGTTCCCCACCCCTGTCCTAATAACTTGCCCGTGGTCACAGAGCTAGTAACACTGTAACCCTGGAACTAGGATTAGAATTTAGGTCTCCTGCTGACTTATTCTGCATTCTTTGCATTACATTTACAAATTTTCATTGTGAAACTTAAGATGGGGGTACTCTACCTCCCCTCCTCCCCTCAAAAGAAATCTGGGCTCCCCAACTTTATGTGTGGGGATAAGAGAATATGAGAGAGGAAATACGAGAGACGGTCCTTTTGAGTTCAGAGCTCAGTGATGAATTCTTAAGAGTGGCTCTGAATAAAGATCTGCCTGTTTAGGCTCCTGGGCATTTTTCTTTTCTTTTTTCTATTAACAGACTTTTATTGCAGAGAATGTGCCCATTTGTATTGGGAGAGAAAGTTCCCTCAAAGGAGCTCCCTACACTGATGAACTCACAGTTCTAGTAAAATACACACAGACACAGACACAGGCACAAATATTTAAAATTTTAATATATCCCTCATGGGTCCTGTTGGGGAAGGAACATAGGGGTTATTTGTAGGTTAGTAACATTTTCACAGCAATGTCTTCCCCTTTTTCCTGCTTCTGATGATGCCCCAAACTTGATCCTAAGGAGTGTTTACAGGGAAGAGTGTGTCCCTCTCACTTAGGTAGCCTCATACAGACCTAAGCAGTCCACTAGGGTCCACTAGGGTTCTTCTGCTGCCAACACCTTGTCACCCTTTGCATCAGAGACATTTTCATCCCAGTTCCAAATGCGTGCTTTGTGTTTTGAGATGACACTTAAAATGTTCTCATTCTTAAAGTCTTTGTTTAGGACAAAAAAAACAAAAGGAAACCATCTTGATGCTAAAAGCATAAATGTGCCTCCGCATTTGAAATATTCCCATTTCCTTAAAATCTGGCTAGGGATGTTTATATATTTCATATATCATTGACTTGTTTGACATAGTGATTGCCTATGCTGGTTTACCCTCTTGGCTCTATCCATACCATTCCTGGCTGCCAACTAAGATTTTAAACTTTTTTAATTGCTTAAATTACATAAAACGAAGTGCATGAGGGAATTGGGGGTCTTGAAACCACCTAATTGATGAAAACTTTGGAAGATTCCTTGAGCATCTGATTTCTGAAATCCAAGTCCTGAGAGTCAGGATCTGGGTTCTAAATATCTGCAGAGTTGGATTACCTCTCAACCAGTTTTAAAAGACAAAGCTCTGAACTCCCCTCAAGATACAAAACTGAGCCTATTAAAAACCAAGAAATTCACAGCTGTTTTACCAAGCCAGATTTATTTGTTGTTACACATAGCACATATAAAATCTTCACAAGCCACAACAGGCAACTATTTCAATAGTTTATGACTAAGCAGTTACAAGACTGATTTACAAATCTGTACATGATCAATTCAACAACAGATCCCAACAGTGTAGTGCAAGTTAGACAGTGTTATTAGCAGAGGATTTCTTGTGCCTTTTAAAAATTAAAATAAAGTGCATTAATTAGTTATCTTGTCTATTACAAGAAGCCCAGTTGTTTTCCAGTCATATCTTTAACTTTTCAATCTGAGGCAAATATTATCACTTAGCATTAAATTTTTTTTTAATCTCACCCCACTTTCAGGTTTGGTTCAAAGCATAATAATTACTTTTTTTTAAATGGAGTTGATATAAAAAGGTCTTCACAAAAATAAATCAAAGGCTGATTTTTGTGTATGTGAGCAGCAGTATCTTATAGTAGGTACATATAGAAAAGCAAATTAAAGGACTAAAACAATGTCATTTTTACAAAGATGTATGGTTAGAAAAGCTCTCCATGAAGCTGTGCTTGCTTAACCACTGCAGAATATGTAAGCCTCACTGAATTGACCTACTGTGCTTAAGGTAGGCTGAATTCACCTACTGTGCATTAAGGTCCTCTAATGAGCACCAGTAAATAATATTAAGATTTATGTCTCCTTCTCCCCAGTTCATTTTAGAAGTGGGAGGAGGGAGTATGCCATCGCAAATTCCCAAGGATAAAGTTATTCCACTGCAAAATAAATTCACACACTTGTATTTTTACTTAATGTCAATGAATTCTAGGCTGACCTGGACTTAGGTTTTAAAAACAATGCTTTGTTCATCTGCTATGTTGATGCCCCAAATCTGGCTTGGATTTTTTTGTTTTTGTCTTAGACTAGATCTTCTTGGCAAGCCTGCAATAAAACAGAAGCTTTGAGGTTAGAGCCACAGTTTTTCACTTCTAAACCAGCTTCATGGAAACTTGTCTACTTGTCACGCTAAAAAGATTAGTGTAAACCAAGACAGATCCCTACCCTCCCTCCCAACTCTTAGGAAAATCACTGCCACTTTAAGGGCAAAAAAATCCCCAAACACTTGAAGTGGTAACGATTGCTGATGGTCCATTGGTGGTTTGAAGTTACTCTTGCCAGAAGCTAGTTTTAGACAGGAAAACAAGGCTGCTAGTCCAAGTTCTTGTTTTGTTCTGATTTGGCCTCAGGAAGCCATGAAGCAAAAGCCTCATTCCATTTGTGAAGGCAGAACCAGATTTAGGAATGTAGTCAAGGATGAACATATGGACGATTTGTGTGAGCTTTTCCTGTTTGACATGATGAAGAATGAAAGGAATAGAGTAGAGAAAAGATCTAGGGTATCTATCTCAAGGGACCAAGCCAGAAGGATGAGCTGCCTCAGTCTTGTGGTTTGGCCTCCTGAAGCATGACCAGAGATTAAGTCAGTCCATTATTCCCATTCCTTCTGGCTCTCTGAGGCTGGGAGGAATGAGGTGACCCCATGTGAGATGGACACTGCGTTGTGCTTCAAATCTGCTGACAGAAATACTTGTGCCATCCAGCTGGCAGGCAATGTGGGGCTGGGTACATCTCCCCGACACTCCCATCTTCCCCACACCTCATCCTCCAATCTGCGCTCTGCTGAGACTGCAACTTTCCACAGAGGAAGCTGACGTCTCTCCGTTGTTTTATACAGCAGATCTACATTCCTACAAAGTTGTGCTAATTGTTTTTTTGTAAACTGAGAATTTTAAGTGGTTGAAGGGAGCTCATCATTCACAAAAAGGATTCATTAGAATTTTCTTTGGGGGAAGAGTCTTTTTGAAAAATAAATAAATATTCCTTGTCCGTATGTCTTTTAAATTCGGATTTCCATACATCAAATTTTCTTAAAGAAAGGCATTCCCTAATAAGTTAAAGTTGGTTGTGCAGTAGAGAGTCTCAAAAGGCAGGAAGAATATTGATGGTGACTTGTTCCTTTTATTCTAAAAATAAAATTTGAACTTATATAACTTTCAAAAATGATTTATTTTTGCTTTTCTGAGCTACTTAGCTACTTAAATGTTATGGGTAGGATCTTCCAAAAGATGAGTTTTTAAAAGTTAGAAAAAAACAATAGTTTTTTTTTATGTTATATTCAACTACAATTACCAACTCAAAATGTACATTTCTAAACTCATGTAAGAACGCTATTTAAAAAATAGAAACGTTTATTGTGGGATTATTTAATATGTGTTTATGTCTTCTCCCATATTACCTTCCATCTACTCTGTATATATCTTATTTGTGCCTAATTATTTACATGTTGTTTTCTGTATTAGAATGTAAGCTTCTTGAGGGTAGGGATTCATTTTGTCCTTTCTTTGTATACCCAGTACTTAGTATAGTACCTAGCAGAGTAATCATTTAATAAAGGCCTGTTCAATTGACTCGGCCTGTTGACTTAAAAAACAATTTAATAGGAAATCTGAGAATGTTTCCTCAGTTAGATCAATTTCCCTCCCTCCCACATTATTGACCATAAAAATTATTTATATATAAAACTCTCCCATCATTTTATTTCCAAGTTTAAGATTACAGATCCCCTCTCATGCAGGGAGAAACAAATATGCATCATTACTAATTTTATAATGTCCCTAAGACAGATTTTTGTGTACAACCCTAAAACAAAGTGCAAATACAGTAAATTCACACACACACACATGTACACACACATAAATATACAGACGACTGGAGTATATTGACTAAAAGTTCATTTTACCTGACCTTGTCTGCAGCAAAGTCCAGAAATCTCCTTATAAGTAAGGTAAAGAACAAACAAAGAAATCCTGCCAGGCTTTACTCATTAGGTGAGTTTTTCAACCTGAACTTTGCTAAAATGAGTTAAGCAAATAAAAGAATTTAAAAATTAAGCAAATAAAAAGATCAATTGATATTGATATCAAATATAGAGTACATATCATTTCTAAAAAAAAATAGGTAAAAATTTGGCCAAAGGGAAATAGGTGGTCTATGCTTTATCTCCATTCAATAGCATTGAGGAAGTCAATAGTCTGCCTGTAAAAATATTCTTTTGTTACAAAGGTGGTTTTTTGTTTTTTTGAGGGTTTTGGAGGGTTTTTTTAGGGGGGAAAGTAGAGAGAGGCTGGGCATTAGTTTTCTTCCTCTGAGTCTTTTCATACTGCCTGGAAAAGCATGCTATAGTGGATAAAGAGCTGTGTTTGGAATCCACAAGATCAAAGTTCAAACGAGATATTTACTAGTTGTATGACCCTGGGCAAATAATTTACTCTGTTTCTTCATCTGTAAAACAAGTTGACTAGACTTAGTGAACCCTACCAGCTTTAAATCTATGATCCTATGACTACTCTTTGCTTAGGTGGATACGAAGACAAACTGTAGAAGTCTCTGTTCTCAAGGAAATTACATTCTACTGAAAAGAGAATATCTTCATTGATTTCCTTTTCCCTTTGATTTAAAGTTCATCAAATTGGCAAGGATCTATTTCCCCTGTCTGTTTGTTACCTGGAGCTCCAGGGTTCAATCAGAAGGATTAGTAAGAGTGAGAAAAATAAACTTCTCTTTATGACATTATATTTAAATTATACTCAAAAAAATCACCAACTATTAAGACAAAGACAGAAGACGCAATAATTATTACTATTACTTTAAGAGCAGCAGTATATGTTGCTTGGAAAAGTCTATGCATAGGTGTATGTCTATTTAGCTATATTTTTACTGGAAATTTCTAAAGAATAAACATATTTTGTCCATGCAAAATCATATTTTTTTTAATGTTCATTTCTTAGATAATATATAGGTAGATTTGAACAAATGTGGAAAAATGTCTAGGAAAAAGTTGATTTTTGAGTTTACTAAGGAGTTCATTAAAATACAGTTTTCAGGATTTTTTTTCTTAAATAAGTTCTCTAAGACAGAGGTGTCAAACACATGACCCACATGCAGTCCACAGCAGCGGAGTGCTGCCCCAACTAGATTAAAATGCAATTGGGAAATATTTAACAAAATACACAAAAATAAAATGAAACATAGAGAACATTACACTTTTAAACTGTCAATATGTAGCCATCAGGGATTCTTAGGTATGGATTAGAGGCCCTGTTTCTATTTGACTTTGACACCACTGCTCTAAAACATCTATTTAAATAAAAAGTAAATTATTTCAGCCCCACTTACAGGAGTGTAACTAGTTTCCTCTTTGTTTCTGAACACACAATACACATTCATATCTTTATGCCTCTCCATATTCCCTTTCTTATTCCTAGATTTTCTTCCCTTCCCCTTATCCAAGTCACCCTTCCCTCCAAGGCTCATTTTAAAGAAGGTCTTTGAATAAAGTCTTCCCTGACAGTCCCAGCCCATAGTCATGACCCAGTGCTTTGACCTACAGCATTTATTTTCTCTACCATCCAAGCATTTAGCACTTAATGTATAATACCTTGTATTTATCTTTGTAGTTATTATGGCTCTAGAGCTGGAAGCAACCTGGACATCCAATGTTCTCATTTCATAGATAAAGATACTGAGGGTCTAAGTGAATCATCTAAGTTCTCACCAGTTGTAAGTGGCAGAGCGCATTCGAACCCAAGGTTCTTTCTAATATGCGATGTGACTCAACTAGCTACTTCCCCAACTAGACCATTTGCCATTAGAATTGAGGGATGATGCTATAACATTTTTCACTTAATTTTCTTTCCTTTACAATAGAAGAAAATATTTTCTTTCTTTGCACATAAATTCATTGATCAATAATGGTACTTTTATTTTCTCAGAATTCTAGACAGAGTTTATCTGCCTAGTAGGGGAGGCAACTGGTTGGCTATGTGGTGCCTTATTGTAAGAGTGGTTTGGCCCTCTTTGGGAAGAAGCTGGACCTGAAGCTACTACATATCATTCCCTCAGGGTCCTACTTGTGGTTTTTGTGTCCCTAAACGTTCCCCATGTTCTGGAGCATGCCAGGAAGAGCTACCTAGTAAGCTTTACAAAAATGCTTTTAAGACAAAAAATAAAGTTTTTTTCTCAGACCAGACACATAGCTGCTCAGGTACATTCAAATTTCTTAATATAATCATCCCTATCAACTGTTATGTTTAGAAACGTGAATATGATAAATAATTGTTTACATAATTGACAGCTAATTGTTCATAGAAAAGAAAACAATTTCCTTCAGCTTGATGAAGTTTTTTTTTTTAAAGCAGAATCCTCTTTAAAAAGTCCATGCCTACAAATCCTTAAAGAAAATTTCTCTTTGACAACAAGTGGATGGTTTGTGTAAACTAAGCCTGCTAGTTAAAAAGGACAGATCCTAACAGTACAAATAATTCAAATTATTCTGCTTCATCTTCATTGTGGTCACATTCATAGGACAAAATTTTAAATTGGCTAGGCAGGTTTCCATTTGGCATCTCTGTCTGCTTGTACAATCATTTTTGTGGCAGCTGGCCAGTCTGACCCAATGGCCATTAATTAGATTTAGCTCCTAAGACATCTATAAAGCATAGGCTACATCTTAATCTTTTTCTCCCCCTTTTCAGTCTATGTAGATGTGGCCTATGGATTGAGACATCTCAGGAAAAACAGTTTTTCCCTCTTGAAAATAACATCACAATATTTCAAAGGACTCTGCATCTACATCTGATGGAAGCATACCCATTCACTTGACTCATTGTACTGGCTACACTTGCCTCAAAGTCTATTGTGGAGGCAAAATATTGTGATAATTCCAAAGGAGCTTTGGATTTAGTTTCTATTCCCTGACTTCCATTTTAATCATATCCATAAATACTTCCTATATGTCTAGGTTTGCCCCCTTAAAAATAGGATTCTTTTCTTAAAAGTAGGATGTCTTTTCAAGTGAAAGAAAAAAAGGGAAAGATATAGAGGAAGGAAGAAAGGAAGAGAAAGAAAGAAGAAAGAAAGAAAGAAAGAAAGAAGAAAGAAAGAAAGAAAGAAAGAAAAAGAAAGGAAGGAAAGAAGGAAGGAAGGAGGGAAAGATTAGTGGAAAAGCATTTATTAATCACTTACAATGTGCCAGGCACTGTGCTAAGTGCTGGGAATAAAAAGAGCAAGAGAGTCCCTGCCCTCAAGTTAAGAAAGGAAGAAATATTTGTTTGTGTTTTTAAATCTTGGTTTAGGATAATACTTTAATTTTAAATTATCCAAATCAACCAGGCCACTTGGGAGGATAAAAGCTCTTCTGAAAAAGAAATCTTGTTAAGCATCATTTATGTGACTGTTCTCAGCAGAATTCTTGGGGCCTGAGGGCCACAAGAGAAACATAGAATCAGAGTCACCATTGGAAGGGATCTTAGTGATAATCTAATTCAATCCTTTCACTTGGCAGCTGAGAAAAGTGACACACAGAGAATAGAAATTGGTCATCTCTAGGGTGCACAGGTAGTCTAATAACGGGACCCAGATTTGGACCACCACATTTGATCTTCTTTCCACCATACCACACTGCCTGATCAATAAGTCTAATGAGTAACTTGTTGATAATTTCCACTTTTCCCCTACCCCATCCATCAGATGATAAACTACATAAGTTCATACTTAGTTTCCTTCTACTATTATCCTATACTTATGTCTCACAATTACATGGAGGTGACTAGATTCTCAAAATCTATGCCAGGGAAGGTCTAATAGAATGAGTGGCACAAAGGAAGTCATAGGACCTGAATTCAAAACTTGCCTCCATCAGCTGTATGACCTTGGACAATAGCTTTCATTTGTATAGCAGTCTAAAGTTTGCAGAGCACTTCACGCAAGTTATCTGTGAGAAAGGTGCTATTATTTATCACTAATTTATAAAGGAGGAAACTCAGATTGAGAAAAGTTAAGTGACTTGCTCAAGGTCACTCAGCAAGTGAATGAGGCAAGATTTGAACTCGGATTTTCCTAACTCCTAGTCCAGCCCTTTATCCTTTTTGGGCCTCAGTCGCTTCACTTATAAAACATGGAGGTCGGGCTTTATGTCCTCTCAAGTGCCTTCTATCTCTAAATCTATGATTTGGTAGGATCCTCCTACCAAATAGGAACGTATTAGGTGCAGGTCCCATGATTGACTATCTCTCATCTAAGAATCAGGCTGGCTAAGTATGGAAAGACTCATCACCAGTTTGGAGATGAGCCAGCAGGCAATGATGCCTGCCATAGTCAACACAACGCATGAAAACTGTCTGCTAATGTAATCAAGGAAGTATTAAAGCATAATAATTAATATGATAATGCTATAACTATGTCAGACCAGAGTGATCTATTCACTTCTATTTCCCAGGAATAATCTCAAATCTGAAATAATTTTAATATTTTTATTAATTTTCTATTAAAGAGTAGTAATATACTCACTAAGACTCTGCTTCTATAAGCCCACAACAACCAGATGAAAAATGGAAAATACAATAATCTAGGTTTATGTGCGTGTGTATGCGTGTGTGTAAAACACTTATTTTTCTACCAGCCTGTCCCCAATAACACTAATGTGTCATGAGAACATCTTGTTGTGTTCTACAGTCTTGGGTGTCCTTATCCTTGTCTGCTATTCTTTGACCTGGGCCAACAGATCAAGGCGATAGTGTCTCTGGAGAGAAGAAAGAAGGATGGCGAAGGTAACAATAGAATGTCCATCTTCAATATGAGTCTGATAAATAGGGGAGGCCTCTGTACTGGGATGTGTCTGGGCAGAGAGATGTATCGTGGTCCAGTGTATGGTTAGAGATATATAGGATCTATCAAAAGAAAGATGTAGAATATAAGAAATGACCTTACTGCATTGCATTTACTGGATTACTATACTTAGCTTTCCTGTCCATATTTGAAGGGGGGAAATCATAGGTTTGTAGAAGATCTGAAAAGTGATGAAAAAAATATAAAGGTGGAACCCATCAGAAAAAGATTGAAGCAGTTGGGATTATTTAGTCTGAAGAAGGGAAAAATAAGGTACAATTTTAAAAAAATATTCAAGTATATTAATAATTGCTATGGGGAAAAAGTGAGCCAATTCTGCTCCATATTTAAGGAGGTTATTGGTGTTCAGTTGTTTTGGGTCATGTCTGACTCTGAAGTGGTTTGCCATTTCCTTCTCCAGTTCATGTTACAGATGAGGAAACTGAGGCAAACAAGATTAAATGACTTGCCCAAGATCAAGTCACTTAAGTCAGATAGCTAGAAAATGTCTGAGGCCTGATTTGAACTCAGGAAGATGAGTCTCCTGACTCCAGAATTCCACTGTAACAAGAGATATTTGGACTAGGTATAAGAAATATTTCTTGACATCGATGGTATGTGTGGAATCTTGGTTGTCAGAGATATTTGGTTAGAGAACCATAAGTCTTCAGCGAGGTAGGTTTAGTGCAAATGACTGTAAAAAATCCATTCCAGCTCTCCGATTCTATCTGTTCTAATGGGTTTCCAGCCTGTGGCTATTAGTCTTTTTACAGAACCAAGTCAAAATCTCCTGATCTATGAAATCTTTGTAAGGACAACAAAATTATGCCCTTTAAAGAATTACATTAAAGTCCATTTCTATTTTTTTAAAATATTCTACTTGTGATGGCTCATTCAAACAATTAATTCACAGGAAAATCTGCTTCTAAGGGACACATTTTCTCTTCACTGCACAAGAAAGCTAGTTTACCACTGGGGTATGTCCACTGATCTTAGCTGATGTTTTTATTTCTTAGGATTAGGAAAAAAATATAGTTTGAAGACTATTTGTTTTTGGGAAAAAAATAACTCATGATGGAGACATTGAGTCAACCTTAAGGATTGACCCTCTCCTCCAATTCTCTCATTTTATAGATGAGGGAACTAAGGCCTGGAGAAGTGTGATTTATCTAGCTCATTATTGACAAAATCAGGACCAGAACTTAGTTCTTCCACTCTGGGTTCAGGTCCCTTTTCTATATAACATACTGCTTGTAATTAGGCATTTAAGCTCCATTTAAGCTTGAATTACTTTTTATTTATGGCTTTTTTTTCTCTAAGTCATCTGTATAATTCCCTCATCTCTCTGCTTAACAACTAAATAATGGAGTTATAAACATTTGACCTACACAAATTTCAGTAAATAGGTACAAGGACAATGGTAGAGGAAACCAGGACTCACCAGCCTTGAAGGATGTTACTTAAATTGCATGGGCTCAAATCTCTTGTGAAGATGTTTGTTTCAACCAATTAACACAGTTATAGAAGTCATTACTCCAAAATAAGTAATAAATAACACTTTTAAATGTTTCTCTACTAATATCTCAAAGCCTTACTTTGCATTATAAATCAATGACCTGATGAATTTTATTTTGTAATAAAACTCATATTTTATATAGTGCTTAAATTCCAAGGTAACACAAATATTATTATGCAGATTTTATGGATGAAGAAAATTGAGGCTCAGAGAAGTTAAATGACTTGCCTAAGATCACACAGGTAATGAACTTCATTGATGGGACTTACACCCAGGTTCAGTGCTCTCTTAACAATGCTCACTGCCTCTCTTCATGCAGCAGGCTCTTCTCCTGTCCTCATTCAAGAACAACCCTTTCCTGCTCATTCTTTCACCGCCCCCCCCCCCAAATTATCAGCATCAGAGTTGTCATGATTAATATTATTGTATGGAGAGGTGAGGAGGAAGGAAATACATAGAATTATAGAAACTCGAAGATGGAATGGCCCTTAGGGGCTAGATAGTACCACCCTAGGCAGATGTGTGCATTCCTTCCATAAGGTGTTATTGCAACAATTCAAAACAGAGGCAAACTTTTTTTCACAATTTCTAAGAGTTAGATGGGCAAGCCAAGGATGATCAAAAAGTAGTTAATAGATTTATGTAACTATTGTTGTTCAGTCATTTGTCAGTCATATCTAACTCTTTATAACTCTATCTTGGGTTTTCTTGGCAAAGATACCATTTCATTTTTCAGCTCATTTTACAGATGAGGAAACTGAGGCAAACAGGGTTAAGTGACTTGCCCAGGGTCCCACAGCTGGTAAATGTCTGATAACAGATTTGAACTCTGGAAGATGAGTCTTCCTGACTCTAGGCCAATTCTCTATTCACTGCCAAGCCTATCTGCCATCTCGTGTAACTATGGACAGAAGTAAATGGTTGATTTAGGCTATCCAGTCCAACCACGAATGCAAAGGAAAAAGCCAAGTCACAGTTTGCTCAAGAACATTTACATTTGTCCAGTAAATACATGGATTAGCATGCTCAATTTAGAGTTGGATTGAGAGATCCATTTTCACAAAGAAGGAAATTGAGACCCAGAGAGATTAAGTGATTTGCCCAAGGTTACACAGGTAGAAAATAGTTAAGCTAGGCCTTAAACCTAGGTCCTCTGAGTCTACATCCATTGCTTTGCCGACACACACACACACACACACACATATTGATATATGTATATACACACACACATGTGTATACATACATATATATATACATTTCAAAATTTCAGAGAACTTTAAGATAATCGTAGTTTTAATTAAATTTAAATGAGAAAATAAACCCTTTAGATCATTGCTTTACAATTGATGCTGAGATTTTCAGGGTAGGAGGGAAGCAAATAAAATCTTCTGAAATAAAGTCTGAGGCTTTCTTGTATAGCTTTCATTCATAGAGTATTTTCTACAATCATTGAGGCTAATAGAATATGATAAAGGTGATACTAGCCAGAGATATTTTGCTCCAAAATAAAAAAAAAATTCCAAACTTTCTTTCCTTAAGATCACTTACTTTGAAATTTTACCATGTGAAATAGAAATCACTGGCCTGTCAAGAGAAATACATGTGTAAGTTCAGGACTTACTAACCTTTTTAGCCTAAGTGTGCTTAATTTAGTCACATTGGAAATAGTAGAGCTCCAAAGTCATATAAAAAAAAAATCAGGTAATATATTAATAGAAACAGCCCAACGTCACTTAGTCCCTTGAGCTCCACATTTTACTCTCGGGAAGCCTACAGTACATGATCATCATATTCTTCAAGTGCAGAATATTTGTTTATTGACTTTCTGACAAAAGTAAACACTTTTGTGCTAGATTGTAAATTATGCCTGAAGGAAGCCTAAGGGCTTGACCAAGTAAATTATGATTAATTTTCCATCAAAGGCTGTTTGCCAGGTAGCTTCAAACAACAGAAGGACTTTTGGTAGTTCAAATCCTGAATTAGCCCTCCTGGTTAAGTCTGGCCTAGAAATTTGATAATTTTAGAGGGCCCAAGCATAGCAAACAGACATGAAAATTGTGTTGTTGCTGTGGTGGTAGTGATGATGGTGGTGGTGGTGGTGGTGGGGTTGTGTGTGTGTGTGTGTGTGTGTGTGTGTGTGTGTGAGTTTTCAGGAGCTAGGGCTGGGCCAATTCAAGTTGTTGGATTTCGACATCAAACACTAAGGTCAAAGGTGCTACATTTAAAACTCTCTAAACAAAACCAAACTAATCGTTCAGCAATTTAAATATTAAATTAAATAATTTAAAAATTTTAGTGGTAAATTCATTGTCCTCTTCTATGATATAAAGGGTTTTTTTGGGGGGGGAGGTGCTTTTGTTTTGGTCTAGACTCAGGATGTCACCTGTAGGAAATTCCCAGTGTGGAAACTGCCTTCACCAGTTCAGATTGATAACTAAGGCAGAGTCTTTGAAAGTTGCCTAGAGCCATGGTCACACAGCAGCTAGTACATGTCAGTGGCAAAATGTGAATTAAGGTCTTCTTGAATTCAAAACCAACTCTCCCGTATTGCCTCTCTTGTCCTAAGGGTTCTCATGGAATATATTAATTCACTGTTTTAAAAATGGATCGGGGTGGGGGGGAGGGGGCAGTAGTGGATAGAGCACCAGCCCTGAAGTCAGGAGGACCTGAGTCCAAATCCAGCCTCAGACCAAACACTTAACATTTACAAGCTGTGTGACCCTGGGCAAGTCACTTAACCCCAATTGCCTAAAAAAAATAAATAAATAAAAAGGGTCAGCACTTCAAATTAAAAAAAAAAAACCCTCCAAATGTTGCAAAGCTTTGTTTGGCATGCTACATTTCTTTGCATTAAGAAGTCTCTTAAACTTCATGTTTCCAAATTAGGTGTCTGAAAGATAATTCTGGGAAAATCTAAAAGTTGCATATCTGTATGCAAATTAAGGTGGAAAGCTCAGTTCTCCAAAAGAAGCCACTATCTCAGAAAGATGACAAACCATGCTTTCTACTTTCTAAGCTTTTCTGGGATATCTGGATGGGAGCCCAGTCACTCCTGGAAAATCTCTCAGTTACTGCTTTGCTCTAAGAGCATGGTGGCCAAGAAATGCCTTCCCCACGTGATGATTTATAATATGTGGACAGGCTCTCTCCAGGGAAGGCCAGGAGATCTGTCCAAGAGACAAACTTGGTGGTACTGTCCCTGTGCTACTTGTACACATGAGGAGATCCTGAAGAAGATATCCTTTCCCCATCCCAAGCCCCTACTGCCAAAAGAGTACTGTTTTTCTCCCTGGGGAAAGAAACCAGGAGAACCAGGTTCAGTAAGTACCATACCAATGTAGATAGTCTGAATATCTTTGGACAAAAGCTCATTAAACAAACAACAAACAATAGCAGGTTTGGGGGGCTAGACTCCAGATAACTGCTTCAATCTACCTTTTCGTGTTGCCTTTGAGGACATAAATTAAAGTGTTTTTTTTTTTAAATACCTCTGGTTTTCAATTACTCCTTTCCTTTTTTCTCCCATTTAAATATGTGGTCCTGAGAAAAGTGAAATGATTCTGATTCTCATCAGATAGAGCCAAGAGCAGTATCAGTCCTATCGCTGAAGCTCCCCGCAGCTCCACTTCTGACCTCCATGAACATTTCTCAGAGGTGCATACTTAATTCAGACTGCTGACTGTGGTGCTGCATTGTGCGGAGGTTTCAGGAAGTGTTTTATACCAGCCCCAAACAGCTAAATTCCATCTATGTATAATCATATGCCTAATCAAAACATTTTACAGAAACAAGCTCTGAGTTCAATATAGGAATCATGAATATTAATGGAAAGTTCCTCTTTAATCAGTTTTGTGCTAATAGAATCTCTAGACCAACTGCCTGCATTTTGGAGGGAGGAGTTTTGAATTCCTCATGTGTATACACACACACAGTATTTATGTTTCAATAAATGTTCAAAATAACAAGGATACTAGAAAGTTGTTTCAGTTCATTTACAGTTTGTAATGTCACTCATGCCTAACATCAAAGAAAGACAGATCTGTCAAAATCCTTTATATACACCTTGAATTCCCACATGAATGTTTTCTCAAGTCTATTATTGTGCTCTCTCTCTATTGTTCTAATTCTACTGTGCAGTTTCCACTAGATGGGATTGTATTGCTTTTACAAAAGGAGTATTTTGTGTGGATCTTAACACTTTAAATGTTAGGAAAATTTAATCTAAAGGAACTTTAAGGCTAGATGTATTAAAATACTGAATTCAATATAGTTTGTTGTGTAGATAAGTTGCTTGCAATAGACCACACAGCTACTAGAATACCAAGTACTATAAATGTCCATATTTTCATATTTGCTTTAAAAACCCCCACCACAAAACAGAAGCACACTTCATTGGGGTCAAAAGGGCAGACTATGGATAAATTCAATCCCTCTCTCCCTCTCTCTCTCTCTCTCTCTCTCTCTCAGCACATAATTTTTCCTTTCCCACAGTATTTTACTGAAGCTGTTCACAAGACTTCAATTTGCTGGGTTGATTTTCATTTTCATTTGTTTCCCTGGCCCATAGTACTGCTGAAAGTATGAAAATAAATGATTAAAAAACCATACAAACAAATAAAACCAGGAGCCAAAAGAAAAAGAGAAGTAATCAGCAGGCAATTAAATAAAGATTGGGCTAAGGTAATAGTAATCGCTGGTGGGGTGGACTGTTAGTATTAGAAACACATATAAGGTCCTTACTTAATAGTTAGAAATTGGGATGGCATAGCAGACAAAAATGATCTTTTACTTTCGGAGACATTGTAGTATAATTTATCTTCTATGATGTATTTAGTCATGATGGATAGTTAGAACTATTGGGCAAACTGTTGACACACACACATTCACATACATATAAAGAAATTACATATACTCAGCACTTTGAAATCATCAATGATTAAAATAAACATCACAGTTAATGTGTTTGATTTGAAAAACAGGATCTGGATATCTAAAACCAGTCTACTACTACTACTACTACTAGTATGACTATTACTACTATTACTACTACTACTGCTACTACCGCTACTACTACTGCTACTGTTAAAATGGGTCCAAATAAACAATATGACAACCACTGAATACTGCTGAGTCTACATTAACATGAAGTTAAATAAACAGATGAAGGGAAAGCTGCAGGTACAAAAGTATTTTCACTCAGTCAAAACTGATATTAAACTGTAACAGTATTCATACAGATATGCTTGGGGCTAAGAGGAAAGAGTGGGTCAAGTATCAAATAATGCCCATTTCAGCGTTTCTGCACTATATAATTTCAAAAAGGAATGCTGACATTTTTAGTTACAGAATTTTTTTATGAAACATGTCTTTCCTTATGCTAGTTTGCAATTGGTGGACAAAAAAACAGTTTCTACATATTCTCAGAATAGGATGTGACACAAGAGGATATTTAGATAGGTAAATGGAAAATTGTGATTTTTTTAAGCACTTTTAAAATTTACAACTAATATCACTTATAATATCTTAGGTGAAAATTCTGAAAAAGTCAGATGATTTTATCACTCTACACCCAAATTTAAGCAACTAATAAATGCAATCTGCACTGAAATCCTACCTCATCATGGTTTGTGGTGACCTGGTTCCTTGAAATCTATGGGAAGCAGAAGCCCTGAAAGGTTTTACCAAGCTAGAAAAGCTTTGGGTACAAGCCATGAATTGATTATAGGTCTCTGTCATTACAGGACCAGACCAATTAGTTTCAGAGAAAACTATGATCATCAGGTTGGCCACCAAGGGATGAGAAGTTTTTTGTTTTGATTTGTTTTGGTTTTGGTTTTAGTCAAAGCAACTCATGAAGCATGGAGGAGTTGCCATATGTATCTGTGGAGGGTGCATTCATACCATACAACCAAGATCCTTGAAATGTCATTTAAAGTACACAGATGAAGTATTTAAGTGGTGGAGTTTTCCATCAAAGCACACATTGTTGCCATTAAAACTTGGTCCAGAAGGATTCATCCTAGGCTATCTATAAAGGCATCTCACTTTCATCATTCACTTATTCAGATTATAATGAATGCTACTTAATTGAAAAGACATCCATCACATTCAAATTACCAACTCATACAAACATTTAGTTTTTTCCATGCATGGGACAGTCCCCAGCTCCACCACCAAATGGTGTTGAAAGTCACACAGTGATGTGCGGTACAAAGAACTTAACTGTTACTGGATTCCATAATTGGCCCATGACAACAGATATTGATTCAAGTAGCCAGGTTATTAATACTGGTTTGCCCAAAGCAAATAGCACTGGCACTAGCTATATTGACTACTTCTACAGTATTCTATAGAATTGCAGCAGGGTTGTGAGAACCATGTTGAGTGTGACTTGTAGTTAAACAGATCCAGCTTCAGGGCCATGCAATCAGCAGAGACCTCAAAGGATTGGCTCTTCCAATCAGGCCACCATATAGATGGCCTGACCCAATTGGTTGTCTCAAAGTTCTGCTGTTGTGGGTATAGACAGAGCCAAAATTTCACTGCTCTGCCTGGGGATTTCTTCACTTGATATTTGTCAACATTCATGGAAATGATGCTCACAAACCCACCACTAAGTCATGATACAATTCATATTGCTTTCCTCATCAAATTACTCTGATAAAAATCTTGTTCTCTGAAAATAAATATCCTAGTTTTATTGCATTTTTAATGTTCTTTTTAGTATATGGATAGAAAACTATTTACACTTTACCTTTTATGAAGGGTCACATAATGGTTTGGAAATTCCCATCCTATGGAACACACAACCTGATTTGTATATGCATTCATAAATTGAATCAACCATTAAGACAGAAGACCACAGTTCAAATGCATTTTTGCATGGAACTATGAACCAGAAACATTCAATCTAGAGTATTCAAAATTCTAACAAAAATTTTAAAACTGGAAATGACTGTTGGTACATTTATAGCTGTATACAGAAAAGAAAATTACTATAGATATGTCTCACAATGCCTTTCACATCAATGTCCTTATCTTCATATGATAATTTTTTTCTATTTCCATTAGTTGATTTTCTCACATTGTCATTTCCAAACCACAAGGGGAAAAATCTGACTACTAAAATAGCTGGATCAAATCAATCTTGTATCAACTACAAGCCCAAAGTGTACTCACATTTAATTTTAGAAGAAAATTGTCAAACTATACTCTGTTCTGGATTATCATCTATACTTAAGTGGTAATATCTGGATAGAGGGGTCTAACAATGACAACCATGCCGATGTTTCTGTAATACATTAATTTAAAGTTAATTCTCAGTGGATGGTAGATACCAAGATTAAGATTTTTTTAAAACTGGTCCATGGTTTTAAAATGTAGTCTGGTAGTTTATAATTGGGTTTATGATAATGAAATCAGGTCACAATGATATATACTTCTCTTTCCTCCTCTTGTTGGTTTAAAAGATTTTTCCCCTTTTCACTCATACAGGATTGAGAATTTATTTTGATCATATAAACAATTCTAGAAAAGATCTTTAAGTCTCTCTTTTTCTCCTTTTCTCTTTTGATAAAGGTCATTTAAAGATGAGGTGAAAACTGAGATATTAGTTTACATTAGCTTAGAGTAGATCATGGTATCTACCCTTCCTTTTCCACTCCCTTCACAGAAACCAAACAAAAATCCTGAGCAAAGTACAAAATCCTGAACATGACAAGAAAGGTGAATAAAAACACTGATTATTTTGAAACCCACTTTCTCCAGTCACTTAACTGCTCTAGATTAATGAGGTTTTTTTTTTTTTTTTTGACAAATGTTAAGTGCTTCCTGTGGGCTAAGCTGAATCCAACATACAGAATTTAATAAGAGCATCTAACCAACAGCTAGAGGGTGAGCTAGACAGCGTTAAGCAGCCAGCATTCTCCTAAGCTGTGTATCATCACACATCACTGGGCGACCTGGCTCTCTGGGAGAGGTTGGAAGGGATGCAGCCGCAGCAAATAAGCCAGAGAGCTTTCTGTATTTCTTGATTTCGGAAGGCATATATCACAGGGTTGATGATGGAATTGTAGGTAGCTGGAAGAAGGGTAGCATAAGTGTATATAGAGGGATAGGTGTAATCAGCTATCAAAGAATAGAGGGTGAAAGGCATCCAGCAAGCAGCAAAGGTCCCCAAAATGATAGCCAGAGTAGAGACTCCTTTCCGGGTGGTCACATAATGCGATGTGGCCAGGAAATGGTGCTGCAAGGCAATCTGATGGGCGTGCCTCATTACAATCTTACAGATCTGGATGTATAGCTGGAGCATGAGAGCAAACATGAGCAGGAAGGAGACAGAGAGGATAGCGGCATTATTCTTAGTGAGAGGTCTGATCACACTGCAAGTGGATTCATCTTTGAGGCAGTTCCAGCCCATGACAGGCAGCAGTCCGAGACAGATAGAAGCTCCCCAGAGCATTATAAGCATGATATAGGTAAATGTGACAGTCCTTTCGGAATTGTAAGTCAAAGCATAATACAGCGAGAGGTAACGATCAACAGTGATAGCCAGCAAGCTGCAGACAGAGGCTGAGAAAGAGGCGACAATCAGTCCTATCGTGACCAGCTTGGTGGCTTCTGACTGAAGCAGGTAGGCAAAAATAAAATTGATGATCAATCCAATCCCTGCCAATAGGTCTGCGAGTGCCAGGCTGCCTATCAGGAGAAACATGGGTGCACGCAGGCTGGGATTATGGAAAATTATAAGGACCACAATGGCATTTTCACAGGAGATGAGGGTTCCTGAAGTACATAAAACAATGTCCCAGGGGTTTACTATGAGCTCTGGCTCTGGTTCTATGACGGGAATCTGGGAGGAAACTGCAGCTGAGACATTCTCCGGAGAACTGGCATCTAAATGATTCTGAGGCAGCCAGCTTAAATTAACCTTCAGGTCTTCATTCATTTTAACCCCTGTCTTCTTCAATAAAAAGACATGGTTTTTAATGTTCAAGTATAGCAAGATGGAAATTTAAGATCATGCAAGAAACAACCACCAAAAAACCCCACCTGGTAATTGCTCCCCCCAAACAAACAAACAAAACCTCTCCAAGCCAAACACTATAGTTCTGACTCTGCAGGTATTTATCACACATATCAGGGGCTACAAATCTTAAAATAATGCCAAAGAAAAAGTCAAAAGATACTTCTCTCTCTCTCTCTCTCTCTCTCTCTCCCCCTTAAATTCCATCCATCGGTGGGAAAAATACAGGCGAGCATATGGGAATGAAAACAGTGAGAATGATGGATTTGCACATGGAACGATCTGCAATCATTACAGAGCTGTTGGGAATGCAAATATTCAAAAGCACATCTTACATTCTGAAAATGAACAACTGTTTGAATTCTGGGGCTGATGCAGAGTCCCGCAGGACAGCCTACAAGTCATGTAAGCAAAGAGTGTCATGCCATTTTTCCTACATAGCCTTCAAAAATAGGGCTTTTCTATTCAACCCTTGCCTCTTTCCCCAAAACGTCCCCCCTCATCCACAGATTGGGGGCAACCCCAAATCTTCATTCAACAGGAAACGCGGGGTAGCAGCTATTCCTAAATCCTAGGATGGCAACAAAAGGCAGAACGAAAGTGTGAAAATATAGAGATGCTCATGCATTGAGTGGCCCCTTTCCCAACCTCAGCCCAGTGATAGGATACAGACAGTGGGATCACATATACAGAGAGCACCACACAGCAGACATTGAGCAGTGGTTGGGGGGGGAGGAGGTTAGGGGAGGAGGGATAGCAAGGTAGTCACCTTGACTTCTCCTGATGGAGAGTCCTCGGCTTCTTCCTAAATAGAGCAGGTTTCCTCTGGCATGTTCTTCTCCCCGAATGCAAGACGGATAGAAATCTGTTTTCCGGCTCTGGAGTTTGCTGGGAGTGCAGAAGGAGGGGGCGGAAGAAAGGAAGGGGGAGGGAGGGAGAAGGAGGAGGAGGAGGAAGAAGAGGAGGAGGCAGTAGCGGCAGCAGCAGCAGTGGCAACAGCAGAGACACTGACTGCAGCAGGTAAAAAAAAATATTCTGCGCTTGTGCTACACTCCGGCGTCTTGAGGTTTGGTAAAGGATCCGCTGCGTGCGCCTGTCATGGACACACAATCCTCCCCCCCTACACACACACACAGGCGTGCACCACGCACACACGTGCGCACCCCCCACTTGCCCTCCCTCTTTCACGCCCGCCCTTGGCTCACAGATGGGGGTGGTGGTGGTGGAGGTTGAGGATGCGGCGGGGAGCGGCAATCGCCAACCAGTTAACACATATCCCTGGGCTTTGTGGGCTGAGAGCTCGGCGGGGACGCGCCGCTAGGACCTAGATCGCTCCCCAACTCCCACACTCTCTCCGACCGCACAGCCCTAGGGTAGCAGACTCCTGCTGAAATGCTCAGCTTCCTGACCCACACTGACCTTCGCCGGTGTCAGAGATTTACAGTGTCATACCATGGAGTTGAGCCTGGTTCCCCCCCTTCAGCCCCCCTACTCCCAACAATCAGGATGAGAGAAGAAAGCTGCTCATATTCTGGTCGCTCTGGAACTGAAGGTTCATGTTGCCTGGATGAAGAATCCTAGTTCCAAGTGAATCTGGGTACCCATTCCTTTCCCCAAATTGCTGCAGAAAGACCATTTCGGCAAGGATGGGGAGGGTGAGGAATGCGATTTCCCCAACAGCAAAATGTACAAATAACTATTTAGTATTGACCTTGGTCATGTTGCCCTTTTATTAGGATTTCCCCCGTGTCCTTTGGCTAGCTGGATTAGGTGATCGTGGTATGAGAATCATCATTACCATCATTAAATTGCCTTTTTTAAGTGCTCCTATGTGCTGGGTTTCCCAATGGGAGTCAGTTACAGTGTTGATGCAAAACTCTCTTGAGCAGCTAGCCAAATATCCAATCTCTTAGGCACTAAAATAGCACGACTCTATTTTATTTATTGTCATTCTTTTTTTAAAAAAAATTACTATATAGACAGTTAAGTGCCCGATAACCATCTGCTTCAATACGCCTGCCTCTCTGCTACACTGTGTGTAGCTCTCTGAACAGAAGGTAACTTGCAAAAAAAAAAAGCCCAACATCTTGGAGTCAAGAACACAGAACTTGGATGCAAGGGATGGGGGGAAGCAAGACAGGTCACATATCTAGTTCCAGACTTTATCACCAGATCTACTGCAATAGAGAGAAAAATAAACCCAACAGGTAGAGATAAGCATTCATATAGTAGGTACTGTTATTATCTCTATTTTACAGTTGAGGAAACTGAAACTAAGTGACTTGCCTAGGGTCACTTAGCTAGTAAATGTCAGAGGCTGAATTAGCTCTTCGTCCCTCCAGGCCCAGCACTTCTTCCACCAGCCACCTCACCTGCAAGTTATCTTCTGCCTCCAGTCTCTTCTCACTCCAACCTATTCTCCAGGCAGCTTCTCAAATTCCTATTTCTAAAACAAAGGTCTGACCATGCCAATCCCCTGCCTGAGAAGTTCTTGCCTGTCTGACAAAACACATTCCTCCTTTCAGTCTTCCAAAACCGTTCTGCTCCAGTCTCCCTTTCAAGTTTATTGCATATTACACATATTCACATGTGTATTTACCAAACTGTATCCCTGACATTCTATCTCTTCCCTCTATGTCTTTGCACAGGCTTCTCCCTATGCCTGGAAATAAAAGAGGTCCCACTTTTCTTTTTTCAGCTAGGAAATGGGGTTAAGTGACTTGCCCAGGGTCACACAGCTAGTAAGTGTCAAATGTCTGAGGCCCAATTTGAACTCAGGTCCTCCTGATAGGTGCTCTATCTACTGTGCCACCCAGCTGCCCCTGAGGTCCCACTTTTTTCTTCAGCCTCATAGAATCCCTAGGTTCCTTCAGGTTAAGTGCTATCTTTTTCGGGACAGCTATCCTGACCCAATCCTACTCTCTCTTTCAGTTGCTAGCACCCTCCTGCAGTTACTTTGTATACATTTTGTATTTAATTCTTATGTACTTGTTGTTTTTCTCCAAAAGAATGCATGCTACTTGAAAGCAGGGACTGTGTTGTTTCTATCTCCAATAGTGAGCACAGTGCCTAACCCTGTGCTTAATAAATACTTGTTGAATCAAATTGGATTTTACCTTGTCTTTGTGTAACTTTGTATTGCTAATATTTATAAAGCCCTTAGTATATGCCAGGCATTGTGCTAAGCACTTTACAAATGTATCTCATTTGATTCTCACACCAATCCTGGGAGGTGGACGCTATTATTAACCCCCATTTTACAGCTGGGGAAACTGAGGCAAACAGAAGTTTGTTTTTGTTTGTTTTTTTTTTAAAGTGATTTGCTCAGGTTCACCCATCTTGTAAGTGTCTGAGGCTAAATTGGAACTCAGATCTTCCTGAGTCCAGGTCCACCACTCTATCCATTGTGCCACCTAGCTGCTCCTAGGTAGTAGCACCAACACTTCTGAAGGTATGAAACTTAAATAAATGGGGATAAGGAGGAGAAGAAGAATGGAGACTATTTCTGGAAGGGAGGTTGGCACAGCAGCAAAAGGTACAGAGATAGGAGAGGTCAGGAAAAGATTGTGTGGATAGAGAGGAGTCTAATTAGGCTAGAACTTGGAGTATGTAAAGGGAAAGAGTATGAGATAAGGATGGCAAGGCCATCTCTAGCCTGGTTACAGCCAGTGGTGAAGACCTTGAATGCCAGGATAAAGAGTTTTTACCTGACTTGGCAGGCACTGGGGACCCACAGAGTTGACACCATAATCATTGTTCTCCTTCTGTCTTCACTGGAATTTCTTTCCTTGGGCCTTTTACTTTGCTCTTTCTTCTCCAAAAGCTGATTCTCTCTAATTGCTTCAATGACTATTCATAGAATGCTGACTTCCCTCTAACTTCTCCCCTTCTCACTGCTGCTGTTTCTCTTGATTCTACCATCCCCTGTTAGATGTCAGCTGAAGTCTCTCCTCCCCTTCCTAGATAAAGTCCTTGAAAAAGCTGCACTGAGTACCTCCTCTTTTTCTCCTCTCCTCACTCTCTTCTAACCCTTCCCTTCTCCCATTTTGGCTGAAAGTTTTCAAGAGATTTCATGAAGAAAATGGTGCTTGAACAAACCTAGTTTTGAAGGAAACTAGTAATTCTAAGATGTGACTGTGAAGCAGGAGCCCATTCCACATGTGAAATGGTGGTGCGTCCTTGAGGAATCAGTCAGGCATACTTGTCAGGTGGGACCACCATTGCAATGAACTCTTTGGAAGAAATAAGCATTCATTAAGTGCCTGCCACTGTGTTAAGCACCTAGACTTACCTGGCTATTAAGTGTCTAAGGTCAAATTTGAACTCAGGTTTCTGAGACTCCAGGATCATTGCTCTATCTACTGTACCATCTAGCTGTCTCTCGGACCTTTCCACTTCTTCATCAAGGCACTTTTTTTCCCAGTACAACTAAAAATTCATTTCTAGATTCTCTGTGGCTTTTAATTCCTGGCTTTTCCACCTATTTTTCCTATTCCCTTTTTCCACCCAGTCATATCTGCTTCTCTAAATTTCCTGACTCCTCTGGACCACTTGTGCTGGATCTCTCAGTATCTCACCTCCTTCTGGGTCTATACATCTTTTACTGGACCCACCCATGAATTGGCAGACTGTACCCACATCAACTTCCTACAGGCACTATAGTCCAGTATAGTCTTTGTTTATCCTCCTTATTTGCTGCTACAGAGCTTTGACATTTCCCTACTAGTTCTCTAAACTTGTGGCTTATCACAAAATGGCATTCCTGTCTAGGTGTTGGGATATACCTATGATCTCTGCTAATAAAAGAGGCTGAGGCTGATGGATTACTTGGATTTGGGGATTCTGAGCTGCAGGTGGGCTAAAATAAATGGATTTACAGCACCAATATGGTGAACTGTGAACCCCTGGGAATAGAGGGCCTCTTGCCCTCTGGACCAGGCCAGAAAAACAGAGCAGGTTAAAGTTTCTTTACTGATCAGCATTGGGATGGAGTCCATGAGTGACCATTCCACTTCTGGTCCAAGTGAAATAGAATAACCCAATCTCAAAAGAAAAAAGGCCTCCTTTCATCAACCTTGTTGTTCAGTCATTTTTTAGTTGTATCTGACTCTTCATTACCCCATTTTGGGGTTTTCTTGACAAAGATACTTCAGTGATTTGCCATTTCCTTTTCTAGCTCATTTTACAGATGAGGAAACTGAGGCAAACAGGGTTAAATGAATTGCCCAGGGTCACACAGCTACTGTCTGAGGCCAGATTTGAATTCAGGAAGAGGAGTCTTCTTGACTCCAGATCTGGCTCTCTATCTACTGTGCCACCTAGCTGCCTTTGATCAACCTTAATTTCTCTATTTTTTGAAATGATCTCACTTCTTTGGCCAAACTAATACTTGTAATAAATTCATTATCTTTCCCAGAACCAGGTCTCTACCTCTTTTCCCAGATAACATCTCCAAATAATCTTAGACTCTGTCCTACCAGTTCCCAACCATGCCATTGCCATATAGCTCCACCCTTCCCCCTTTGCAGTAACTCCTTTATGTTTTGGCTTCCTCTTTAAAATATTGACACTGAAGTGACAGCCCAGTTGAAATTATGTAATATAAATTTATAGTTGGCATAATTTAATGACTTTCTCCAGCTCTGTTCAGTAGAACATGAATAGGAGCAAAGAGGAAATAATGGGAATAATTCACAGTTGGGGTTTGGAAAAGCATGACAAGGGGACAAGGAATTCAGGTGTAGAGGATAGTGTAGAAGTCAATCGATTCACCAACCTATTGAAATAGAGAGGGAGGAGAGTTCAGTCAATGTGGGGAGATGACCTGGGAAAGAACTGAGGGACAGAGGGATTAGAGCTCATGGTGAGGCTAAAAGAACGGGGCTAATGGTCATGTCATAGAGAAGGAGGAATGACAAAAGTTTAGGATCACATAAAGGAATTTCAAAATTCATGAACATAGACATGGAACATACCTGGATGATAGTAAGATCAAGGATATGACTATTTCTGTTTGTAGCAGAGATAGAATAGAGGCATACATCATGAGAACTGAGTAGATGTAGGAATTAGGAAATTAGGATATTTGAGGGAGTATCAATGTGTATGTTGAAGTCTCCCAATATGAGGGCAGGAGTTGGGAAGGAGAAAAAAAGACTATTATCCAGCCACTTAACTCATGGAGGAAAGACGGAAAATGTTCTAGGGGTCAATAGATCATGGCTACCAAAATTTGGATTGGTTGATAAATTTGAATATTATGAACCTCAAAGGAAGACAGTTTGCTGAATAATGGTGGTAGATAGAGGATCTGGAAATGGTGAGAACAAGAATAATTTACTTAAAATAGAAAGCATTGATATCAAGGAAGCAAAAAACACAGCAAATACAATTATCATCACCAACTGTATTCTTCCACGCCCCCTGTTCCCAACCTTCAGGTTACTAAGCCTATGATTTATGGCGTTCCAGTCCAATGGCTGGCTATATTAGAGCCATTTTTAGTCTATGGACTGAATGGTGTAGGTGTGATGCCTGGGCTGGCAGTGTTACTTGCCACTGGACAAGTAAGTCACCTAAGATCCTGCAATTTGATGTATCCCACATGAAGGTTGAGGGTCTCAACTGCTACATAACAGCATTGAGTCCTCAGGTCCAGAAGTGGTAGAAATGAGAAAAGCCTCACCAATATGTCCTTCTTTCTATCTTTGGGAATGTCATGAGGGACTGGTAAATAAAGACTCAGTCTGGAGAAGAGGCACATTCAAGCCTGCTTTTAGAAGTGCCTGATAACATGGAATGGAGACACCTGGCTCTTCATTTGGGAGCTTATGCAGGTGTTCTGTAATTCTTTCCTGTGTTTAACCTTTTGCTTGGCTGCTAAACTAGAACTGAGTGGATGTGCAAAAGATTCCTATAGGGTCTACGTGCCCACTCTCCTATTATTGGTGAGAGAGGGAATAACTGCTGTAAACCTTTTGGGCAGGAAGAAAAGGTAGTAAGTGCTAGTAGCCTATTCACTCTCTTTGGGTAAACATAAAGCCATGGGCACATAGCCTTGCTGTTGCATCTGTCTCTTTTGTATCTATTCTTTCCTGCCCCACCATCTGATGAAGGAGCATCAGAGATGAAATGGAATTCTCTCATTGGCTAATCTATTGTTTTAGCAGAAATGGGAAAATATCAACAACTATAAGACCTTGGCTAGCAATGAAGCTTACAAAATACTCTGGCCACAGCAACCATTCCTTTCTCTTTACTTCTATTGTTCTCTGTGTCTTAACCTTTGTAATTCTTGCTCCTGTGTTTTTGGGTGAGTTCCTACAAACCTGATTAGACATATAGGATGTGATATATGAGAGCTGAAGCTATGGCATAAGCTTCCATTAGTGGCAGCTACCATGAAATGGAGCTCAGAGAAATGGGATCAGGCTGGAACTTATCTATTACAAACAACATAAAATCATCTTATTCCCCAGAATAACTTAAGCTCAATTCTCTCATAGTTTTTTTCTAGAGCCCCATACTTGAAAAGGGACCAGAGAGGTTATCTGCTCCAACCTCTCCCAAATCATGGAGCCCTTCTACCACACTCTCAATGAATGCCCTTTTGAAGACCTCTAGGGACGGGAAATTCACTTGCCCCAAGGAAGTCCATTCCATTTTTGAACAACTCTGAATTGTTAATAAGTTCTTATTTTATTAAGTTGATATTCTAAGTAAGTCTAATTTTTTGGAATTCTGTGAGGCAAAGGTATGTATGTTGTCCACTTCCATTCATTCCCCCACGCCCTTACTCAAAATACTCTAGTCATCCCTCAACATTCAGGTTTCACATTTGGGTTTTGGTTATTCATGGGTTGGCCATTGATAATTAAATGGGAATTTGGGGGCATTTGGGACATACTGCAGAAAATCACAGACAGTGTGTATGTAAAGAAAACTTTAAAAAATAAGTAATTCATAAATGCACAAATGTTGCATATTATTAATTTTATCATTTACTATCATAAGTTTACATACATATATTTATTATAAAGAGTTAAATTTTGTTAAAAGTTTAAGTGTGCTAAAGAACTACAGGCTATGTTCTCTCTTTGAGAATGCCTCTTCTCTGTCTCTCTACCATCCATACTCAGTCACTTCATTTTCTCCCGCAGGGTTGTACCTTGCACTTTTCATAGGAGAAGGAAATCATGAAGCAGTTGTTGCAACTACACAGGTGGCTGGGAAGGCTCTGCATAGTGTACTAAATACAAATCTCTCTTCTGTAGAAACCACAGCTTTTTTATGGATGCAGTGTGTTATTTTACTTGTTTTGTTTATTAAATAAATATGATCAGAATTATTAAGAAATAAAGGTTTGGTCTGGAGCTTAGAGTTATTTATGATTTTTCACATTTGCCCCTAACCCCCCAACAATGTAGAGGGATGACAGTGTTTATAACTTGGCAGAAAAATGGATTTCAAATTATTGCTCTCTCCTTTCAGATGCATCCAGTTTTCTTTGACTCTAGTACTTGGCATCATCCCCAGGAATGTGGTTTTAAAAATGGCTATCTTAATTATTGTGCTCTTGATTTATTCACTGCCTCCCACTATGAAACTGTAAGAAATGATTTACTACACCCTAAATAATGTTTATTGCCTTTTCATCACGTATCTTGTCCTGTCACTCTTGTATTGGTAACTTTGGTAAGCTTCATAAACCTTTTGAGATACGGACTGGTTCAGCAATTTGACAACCCAAAGGACTGCAGGTGAATCATAGCCAAGTTTTTGCTTTTATCCTTTTCACCTACAGTATCTCTTCAGGTGGAAATATTGGCAGAGAGAGCCTTACCAGTATATAATGATATGCAAAATTTCTGTGTTATATCAGGCATAATAGGTAATAGGTAAATATCAAGTATAAATGGTAAGCCATTCTCCTAGGTGAAAATTAATGTTATTCATAGAATAGGAGAACTTTGGACTACCCAATCCAAACTTTTTATTTTATGTGAGGACACTGAGGCTAAGAGATGGGAAATTTCTTGCCTAATATCACACAGTTAATAAATGGCTGAATGGAACTGAGTCGAGAACTCTTAAACCCAGTGTTATTTAAGGCAATTGTGTAATTTAATTTAAGTTATTTAAGTAATTTAAGTTAAATGTGCTATGGGAAGCCACATTTATTTGCTATTCTATTTTTAAAGAATTTTTAGAATAGAATTTTTAAGTAGTTTATTTCATTTATTGGTAAAATTATGTCATAAATTAATCATAAGGAAGTTACCATATATAAGGCCACTGAATTGACTGTTCAATGGTCAATTTGGTCCTTTTTCAGTCAAATTAATGGTTTATTGCTGCACATTTGGATCTAAATTAATCACTATGCTGGTTAAAATAAGCTAATTGATGATATTATGGTAACATGTAATATAGACTACAGTGCTGGATTTGGAATTAGGAAGACCTGGGTTCAAATATTGCTTCTGACATTGTATACCATAATCTGGGAATAATAGGCATTCTTCATCCACTTGACTTTTCCTATTTGAATGGTTAGGCCAAACTCTTTTGAATGATTAGGGAGCTCATATAGGAGACTATAGTGTTTCAAGAATTAATACAATCAATACAATGACATCTGCAGACAAGAGTATCTGGAAGACATCACCATCCTTAGAGAATTTCTTTTCAACTTGGATTGTAAACTGTACCTCTACCATGACAATAGTGAACACTTTTGGTGAGCATACATATTCCTCTTCTATGCCTTGACTGATATTAATGGTTACAGGGTCATTGAACAAGATTTTATCTATTAGTGTGTCTTTCAAGGAATGATATATATTCAAGCAAAATATATAATTTTGCATATTCATGGAAGACATCATATTGGAAGAAAATCTTTTAAGTTTGCATTTCCCTTTTCTGAATCAATTGATTTTTAAAAGTCAGCAAACAATATGCATGGTTGAATCTTGTATTTCCTACCTATTTCAGTCAGTTGTGCAATGGTAAAAATGTGGTCTATTGTAGAATATTATTTGTAAAAGCTTTTCAGCTCCCTTCTAATATCTTTATCACAGATTCCATTGATGTGTTTATAAATTATTCTTATAAAATCAATGTATTTGGGAAAGTATTTGAGGATGAAAATGGATGGATAAACACATTAAATGTGGAAAAGATCTGAAAATATTTTTATGACAAATTCTTTTCCCCACCCAGGGCAGTGAGAACATCACTTAGATTTTAATGAAACAGTTCCAGATAGGATCACAGAAGAACTGAATAGAATAAATATGAGAAAATTAGCTGGACTAGACTAAGTCTATGCAGGGGAAAATTTATGCTAGAGGTGACTCAATTTTGAGAGCACTGAGAGATTGATTCCTAAGTTATACCATATTTAAAAAAGAAAATTGACTTAGAGGACATCAATAATACTGACCCATTTATCTATTAAAGGTCACACTCAGAGCCAAGATTTATACCCACACCTCCTGACTAGCACCAGCAGCCTTCTATATACTACTTAGCTTCTCCTGTGTACAAGCATCACAAAAAAGCCTTGTTGTCTGTTTCTAAGATCCCTGGCCTCCTTACATTGTGAAGCTAACTGGGTCTTCAACAGAGTTTCAGGCACTGAGACCTGCTATCCCCACAAATGCCCCAATATCATCTGTTACTGTAATATAGATCTTGGACAAACATTCCCAAAGGACATTGATTTGGGCCTAGAATGAAGAATCAGTAAGTCAGAAATATTTATTAAGTGACCACTACGTGCGAGGCACTGTGCTGAGTGATGGAGATACAAAGTTAGGCAAAAAACAGTTCCTGCCCTATGGGAGCTTGCAATCTAATAGAGGAGACAAAAATTACATACAAAGCAAGGTATATACAGGATAAATAGGGAATAATTAAAAGGGGGAAGTCAGTAGAATTAAGAGAGATTGGGAAAGCTTCCTGTACAAGGTGAGATATTAGTTGGGACTTAAAAAAAACCAAGGAAGAAAGCAGGTGGAGATGAGGAAAGAGAACATTCTGGCATGGGAAAGAACCAGAAAAAATACTTGAAGCCAAGATGTGGCGTGTCTTGTTGATGGAACATCAAGGGGGCCAATGCCTTGGATTCAAGAGTATGCAGAGGTGAGCAAGATGTAAAAAAATTGAAGGGGTAAGAGGAGGCTGCTAGATTATGAAAGGCTTTGAATGCCATTTGAATGCCAGAGAATTTTGCATTTTTGTATTTGTCAATTAACAGCTAGGTGATGAGCTGGGACGGGAGTCAGAAAGCTGAGTTCAAATCTGCCCTCTGATTCTTCCTAGCTGAATGACCCAGGGCAAGTCACTTAAATTCTGCCTGTCTCAGTTTCCTTAACTGTAAATTTTAGATAATAATAGTACCTGACTCCCAGGGTTGTTGTGAGAATAAAATGAGATAATAATTGTAAAGTGCTTAGCATAGTGCCTGGCACACAGTAAGCTATATAAATGTTAACTATTAATAACTATTATTATTTGATCCTGGAGAAGATAGGGAGACACTGGAGTTTATTGAGTAGGGGGATGACAGAGTTGGACATAGTCACTTTAGGCAAATCACTTTGTTGACTGAATAGAGGATGAATTGGAGCTGGGAGAGGTTTGAGGCAAACAGATCCATCAATAGGCTATTGCAATAGTACAGGCGTGAGGTGATGGTGGCAGTGTCAGAGGAAAGAAGGGGGCATATTCAAGAAATATTGCAAACATGAAATTAAGAAGGCCTTGGCAGGTCTGAAAGGCAGTTGGAGATGTAAGATTGGAAGTCAGCAGAGAGAGTGGGGTAAGGTAGGTAGAGTTGAGAATTATCAGCATTGAGATGGTAATTCAATCAACGGGAACTGATGAGATCAACAAGTGAAGAGAAGAGGGCCCAGAACAGAAACCCATGGGACACCTATGATTAGAGAGTGGGATCTGGAGGAGGATCCAGCAAAAGAGACAGAGGGGTGGTCAGATTGGTAGGAGGAGAACCAGGAGAGGGTAATGTCCCAACAAGAGTAAGGGAGAGGGCTGGATTGCCTTTGGGAAACTGGAAAGTAAATTTGAAGCTCTCCGCCCTCCCTGAAATAATAGCTCTTTTTTTTTTCATTTTTAATAGTATTTTATTTTTCCCCCAGTTACAGGTCAAGAAAAGTTTTAGCATTCATTTTTACAAGATTTTGAGTTCCCTTTTTTTCTCCCTCCCTCCCCCCCACTTCTGAAAATGGTAGGTAGTTTGTTATAGTTTATACATATGTTATCGTGTAAAAATATTTTCATATTAGCCACAGTTGTGAAAGAAAAATCACAAGAAAAAAAATGAGAAAGAATAAAGTAAATGAAAAAAAAATATGCCTTGGTCTGCATTCAGAGTCCATCAGTCCTTTATCTGGATATGGATAGCATTTTCCTTCATGAGTCCTTTGTATTTGTCTTGGATCATTGTGTTGCTGAGAAGAACTCAGTCATTCATAGCTGATCATTGGACAATGTTGCTGATATTGTGTGCAATGTTTTCCTGGTTCTGTCATTTTACTTTATACAAGTCTTTCCAGGTTTTTCTGAAATGTGCCTGTTCACCCATTTCTTATTGCATGATAGTCTTCCATTATATTTGTATACCACAGCTTGTTCAGCCATTCTCCAGTTGACGGGCATCCCCTCAATTTCTAATATTTTGCCACCATGAAAAGGGCTGCTATAAATATTTTTGCACATATAGGTCCTTTCCCCTTTTTTATGATGTCTTTGGGAAACAGACATAGTAATGGTTTTGCTAGATCAAAGAGTATGCACAATTTGGTTGCCCTTTGGGCATAGTTTCAAATTGCTCTTCAGAATGGTTGGAACAGTTCACAACTCTACCAACAGTGCATTAGTGTCCCAATTTTCCCACATCCTCTCCAACATTTATAGCTTATCTTTTAAAAAATAATATCATACTGGTGCTATATGGCTATAAGTCATAGAACCGTATAGTCTCCAAAGAACTGAAATTGAAAATTACCTAATGGGCAATTGAGAGGCATATGGTAGTTTAAGTAGATGATATTTTACATACAAACAATTATGAAGCAGCAGCAGAATAAGGAAGATCATCTAGGAGATTTATGAGCAACAAAAAAGATGGATTGATTGTGTGGTAAGATCAAGGGATAATCCCTAGACTGCTTGTGGGATCCACTGCTTTCCTGGCATGTTGGGTCATGGGTCAAATGTATGGGAGGTCATGGACAACAGTTGAAGAGGAAAGGTGGGCATGGAGGGCTGTAATCCACATCATTGAAAGGCATCAGAAACCCATTTGAGTATCTGAATTTCTAAAACATTGTCTCCCACGTTTCTCTGTGCAGCTACACTCACTGTTATTGTTCGCTGCGTTACAACCTGCTGCATCATGTGGAATCTGGCTTAATGTTTGTATACAGGCACTTTTCTTCCTTCTTCTCTATTTCCAATTTAAAACCCTCTTATTGCAGTGGCAGGGTAGAGCAGAGAGAGGTTGAGGAAGCCAGCTTCCTGGGGGCAGGAAAACTTGCAGTGATGGGACCCCCTTATCTCTTTTGGTTCTTTGTTAGCCAGCCTCATCTCTCTACTTGCTGACCTCACAATTCATGGACTTTTATATAATGAACTGTGAACTTTTCTCCATATGTGTCCCCTTTGGGTACTTTGAAAGAGACCCTTTCCTCATGGGGTCAGATTGCTTAGAGAGCATGAAGGATTTATTCTGTTACCTGAAGCATAAGGATAAGACATGGGATGTGCAGCAGCAATGAGGGCAGCCTAAATCCTGTAAGGTGACCTTCTGCCCACTCTCATCCAGCATGGCCAGGAAAAACCACTCTCTGGGGCTATCAGGCTTTACCAGTGAGGATATCCCTTGGGGTCTTTAGGCTAGGAAGAAAATCAGGAAGGAGATAACTGCTAATTGAGCAAATTCTTCAGCTAGTTAGAAACAGTTTCCAAGCCCCAGCTGACCCTGATTAAGAGAAGAGTGTGAACAACGGAGGGCGAGCTCACTCGGCTTGGTGGTTGGGTATGGGTGTGGCAGAGCTGGAAGTACTCCAACAGTGGGAGATGTGGAAGAGGGGCTGGGACCCTCTGATACAGGCAGGGAGACTGATACACCATTTATCAAATGCTGACTGTGTTCCAGGGAATGTGTTAAGTGGTGAAGATAAAAGAAAGGAAAAAATGCAGGCCTTGTCCTTGAGGAGCCTACATTTTAATGAGGGAAGACAGCATAGAAAAGGCAATTGAAAAGGGAGAAAAGTACCTTCAGAGGGGCATGGTGATAAAGTCCAGAGAGTCAGAAGCATAACCAGGAGGGGAATGAAGCATAGCTGTTCTGGGCCACTCCACAAAATGGAGGTCCTTGGAAGGAACTCACCAGTGGAAGAAGGAAGCTGGGATGGCAGGGGGATGTTTCAGGGTGAGAAGTTCTGGCAGACAAACTTGATTTGTGGATCCTACATTGTCCAGGGGCTGAAACCTGTTGGAGACAGGGTTGATGTCTTTCATGAAAGTCTACATAATTCTCAAAACTACTAGACTGATGTGGAGAAGAAGACTCTTAGTGGACCCAGTTGCCACTAAATTGTCCATGAGCAACTTCTTTGGTCAACCAGAGGAGGAGAGTTAAAGACAGAGCAAGCTAAAGACAAGGTTGCAGACCTTGTAGAGAAAGGTACTAGTGAGTAGAAGCAGTCCCATGCCCTGGGGTCCATTCTGCTGGCTCCTGAAAGGAGAATGGATCTCCTGTCTCTGGTGGAAGAAACTCCTGAAGGGTAACCAAGTTCTTAGGTCTCAGAAACACCAGCTACCCAGAATCATAACAGTCATAATGATAACAATCACTAGAATTTATATAACACTTCAAGATTTGCAAAGCATTTTACATGTTATCTAATTCGGTCCTCACAAGAACCCTGAGAGGTCAGTGCTATTATTATCCTCATTTTACAGATGAGGAAACTGAGCTGGTAGGCAATGATAAGAAGCAAGAGATGAAGAATGAAAGCAAAAGCAAAGATTCTGATCTAGGTCTTGTCCTCCCCCAACATAAGCCTCAAAGATCCATAGGTCCTGAGACTTCCAATGGAAGATGGAGAATGAGATGATTGAGAAGCTGGCCAAGGCCTTCTTCCTATTGACTAAGAGAGAACATGGCAGAGAGATGGGATAAAAGTACTAAAATCTTTCAATTTACTAATCTCTGTGGCTTCCAGGCAGAGGGTGAAGTTCCACTCTTCCAGACTGGGCTAGGGAGTGGGCCCTGGAGTGCATATCAGAGGAAGTAGGAAGAGGGTTGAGGCAGGGTCACAGTGGTTGGGGGATGGGGAGGTGAAGGCAAGAGTAGAAACAAATACCATTGCATCAAATCCCCAAGGCATTGAGGATATGCCTTGTTGCAATCGAAAAGAACCTGAGTAACAGCTGGTAGCTTCAAATAGCTCTTTTACCCTCACTCCATCTCCTGATTTCCCACCTGGTTGAACTACTTCGAGACTTCTCTGATTTCTCCATCATGCTCCAGGAACCTTTAAGCCTCATCATCCTGCAAGATTGAAAAAGCCCTGGTACTTCTACCTCAGCACTACCCTCTACTCCTCTGATGGTGGAGGTGTGAATTCCCAAACCTTTATTTAAGGAGGAGCCTCAATCCAGACACCTCTTCACTTCCCAACTGGGTAAACTACCTTGAGCCTGCTCTGGCTTTTCCATCATGCCCTGTGTAAGGTACCTTTCCCCCTCTCCCCTTCGTCGGCTTCCTTTTGTGCATTGTCTTCCTTTTTTTTTTAGTTTGTTCAATAAATATTTATTAAGTGCCTACTATGTGACTACTATTGTAATCTCCTTGTGGGTAGGGACTCTTTCTTCTTTGGATTTGCATTTCTACTTAGCACTGTGCCCAGCACATAGTAGGTGCTTAATAAATGTTTATTGATGGAATGAATGACTATGCAGAATTGCTCTTCCTTGAGACTCATAGTCTAGGGCTTTCCAGCCTTGTCTCTCATTATCTAGGATTGCTTGCTCAGGTAGGTTTGATATTCATTTATTAGCTCCCTGTTAACACCCTACTGCAAGTCAAAGTTTTGCTCAGCTATTATCTATGAGAAGGTAGCCTTCTGAAGAAATAAAAACTTTTAGACACTTGTCACTCTTTCCTTTCTCTTCCTCCATTCATGGATGGTTAGAAACTGGGGTCTTGACATTTCCTGAGCAACTATATTCTGCCAAATATTCTTGTTGTAGTGCATACAATTAAAATAGTTCTGCATTTTATTCATGTAGTCTAGACAAGAGCTTGGGAGTCAGGTGGCACAGTGGAGAGAACACTGGGAATAGAGTCAGGAAGACTCCTCTTCCCAAGTTCAAATCTGGCCTGAGGCATTTACTAGCTGTGTGATCCTGGGCAAGTCACTTAACCCTGGTTGCCTCAGTTTCTTCATTTATAAAATGAGCTGGAGAAGGAAGTGGCAAACCACTCCAGTATCTTTGCCAACAAAACCCCAAATGGGGTCTTGAAGAATCAGATACCACTGAAAGCAACAGAACAACAAAAAAGTCAAGATCTTGTGCCATACCATCAAGGTGAGAATTTGATGTAAAATGTTATAAGACATAGACTGATAAACTATTATTTTCTAATTCTTTCATGTAGACATATTCTGAATAAAGCTTTTTTCTAACATATGTAACTACTCACTTGAGAGATTTGGTACTTGCAGGGACAGTCTCTTTTGAATTGGAAACCTGCCTTTAGCTTGTATGATTAGTCTCAAACCCAAATTGCATGTTTTACATTTATATCCCAAATTTATTTGTACAACAGTTATCTAAATATGAATTTCTCTTTTCTAGGGCTTGTTTAATTAAGTACAAAACAGTTGGAATAAAAGAAAGCATAATAATTATCAGATAAGAAAAACTCATATTTGCATAACACTTTAAGGTTTAAGATGCTCTTCCCCCATTGAGGAAGCTGAAAAAGAAAGGTTATGTCTTATTTTTGCACAATAACTAGGATAAGGGAATACAATTATCCTGAAATGGAGGCATTCTAAAATGGAGTTCCTCATATCAAGAAAGGAAATAAATAGTGTCCTCTTCTCTGTCAAGCCCTAAATATCTCCTCATCAGTCACAAGTTGGAGAGCCTCGCTTTAGACAGTCTTCTAAGGAGACAGATATAATTTGCATTATCACACCATCTCATTCTGGATTTATCCGATTTGATTAGCTTCAAGTAGAATCTTACGAATATCTTTTATGGAAATAATTAATTTCATTGCAATAATGAGGCAAGGTGCTTTAAGGGACACACGTGCTTTTAATTCTAATTATACACCTACTAATGTGAATATTAGTAGTAAGAATTGCCAACCTGGACTTTTTGTCATAATATTAACATTCATAACATCCTAATTATTTCCAACCCAATAAGATATTAATAAGAGTGCTTCCTTATAATCAATGGTATGCTGATGTTCTTTAAAATGCATTGGTATTGTACAAGATTCCACACTTTTCCACAAAGATTTATTAATTTGAACATGGCTTTTTTTGGTAGCGATAAAAGTTTAAATTTGGGACCACCAAGAAAAGGGCCCTTCAGCAGCATGGTATGAAGAAATCTGGGTTCAAGCATTTGGTTTTATCATTTACCTCAAGCCATGTTACTGTGGACCAATTATAATCACTTTAGGACTTAGTTTCCTCATCTATAAAGTGGAGGATATTAACGGTGTATTATTATCTCTTAGGATTGTTGTGAGAAAAGTGCTTTGCATGGATGTAAGCTAATATCATTTGTTAATTGCAAAAAAAAAAAAAAAAAATAGATTTTGTCTCCATTTTTTATTTCCTAACTAACTCCACGGTGTAGGATTGAATACTAAATACTTGTCCCAAACATTAAATGTTATCTAGTTGAAAGAGCATTGGAAATATGTCTGGTGTTGAGTATTCTTTTGGCGTCAAAAGACTCAAAAAACCTGTTTTGGAATCCAACTTAACATCTGTGTGACTGTAGAAAGTCACTTAATATTCCTAGCCCTGTTTCCGTCTTTGTAAAATGAGACTAGATAACCCCTATGTTCTCTTCTAGGTCCAATAATCTAGGATACTTTGATTTTCTGAGAATCAGCTCTCACCCTGGTTTTGTTACTATCTATGTGACTTTGAACAGTCACTTTACCTTATGCTTATACCTTAATTGCTTCACTTCTAAGATGAGACCATTGGACTAAATTATCTTTAGAGTAAATTCTACTTTTTTTAAAATTCTTCATTTTATTTAATTTTTTTTAACATGTGTTTTTAAAACTTTGGTTTACAAATTTTCTCCCTTCCTACCTCCCCACCCACCCTCATTGAAAAGGCAAGCATCTCGACACAGGTTATAGATGTTCAGTCATGCAAAATACTTCCATAGTAGTCCCGTTGTGAAAAACTAAATGTATTTCCCTTCATCCTATCCTACCCCCCATTTATTCTATTCTCTCTTTTGACCCTGGTTCTCCTCAGAAGTGTTTGCTTCTGATTATCCCCTCCCCAAATCTGCCCTCCCCTCTATCAACTCCCTGCTCTCTTGTCCCCTTTCTCCCTTATTTTCCTGTAGGGTAAGATAGATTTCCATACCCCAATGTGTATGTTATTCCCTCCTTAAGTCAAATCCTATGAGAAAAAGGTTCACTCATTCCCTCTCACTTTTCCCCATTTCCCCCTTCACTGTAAAAGCCTTTTCTTGTCCATTTCATGTGAGATAATTTACCCCATTCTACTTCTCCCTTTCTCCTTCTCCCAGTACAATCTTGTCTCACCCCTTAATTTTATTCTCCAGATATCACCCCTTCATCTTCAACTCACCCTGTGCTTTCTATCTATCCATACATACATACATACATACATACATGTAATTTTCCCCTCCCACTACCCTAATAGTGACAAAGGACTCATGAGTTACAAATATCATCTTTCCATGCAAGAATGTAAACAGTTCAACCTTAATAAGTTTCTTATGATTTCTCTTTCCTGTTTATCTCTTCCATGTTTCACTTGAGTCTTGTATTTAAAGGTCACATTTTCTATTCAGCTCTGGTCTTTTCCTCAGGAATGTTTGAAAGTCCCCTATTTCGTTGAATGACCATTTTTTACACTGAAGGATTATATTCAGTTTTGCTTTGTAGGTGATTCTTGGTTGTAATCCTATCTCCTTTGCCCTCTGGAATATCACACTCCATGCCCTGTGGTCCCTTAATGTAGAAGCTGCTAAATCTTGTGTTATCCTGATTGTGTTTCCACAATACTTGAATTCTTTCTTTCTGGCTGCTTTGCAATATTTTCTCCTTGACCTGGGAATTCAGAGCTCAAAAAGGATTTTGAGAAGCAAGTAAGAGAAGTAGAGGAAAAACTGGGAAGAGAAATGAGAGTAGTGCAAGAAAATCATGAAAAACAAGTCAACAGCTTGCTAAAGGAGACCCAAAAAAATACTGAAGAAAATAACACCTTAAAAAGTAGCCTAACCCAAATGGCAAAAGAGGTCCAAAAAGCCAATGAGGAGAAGAATGCCTTAAAAAGCAAAATTGGCCAAATGGAAAAGGAAGTCCAAAAGCTTACTGAAGAAAATATTTCATTAAAAATTAGAATGGAGCAATTGGAAGCTAGTGACTTCATAAGAAATCAAGACACTGTAAAACAAATCCAAAAGAATGAAAAAATAGAAAACAATGTGAAATATCTCATTGGAAAAACTACTGACCTGGAAAATAGATCCAGGAGAGAGAATTTAAAAACTATTGGACTATCTGAAAGCCATGATCAAAAAAATAGCGTAGACACCATCTTTCAAGAAATTATCAAGGAAAGCTGCCCTGATATTCTAGAACTACAGGGTAAAATAGAATTGAAAAAAGCCACCAATCACCTCCTGAAAGAGATCCCCAAAGGAAAACTCCTAGGAATATTGTAGCCAAATTCCAGAGTTCCCAGGTCAAGAAGAAAATATTGCAAGCAGCCAGAAAGAAACAATTCAAGTATTGTGGAAACATAATCAGGATAACACAAGATTTAGCAGCTTCTACATTAAGGGACCACAGAGCATGGAGTATGATATTCCAGAGGGCAAAGGAGATAGGATTACAACCACGAATCACCTACCCAGCAAAACTGAGTATAATCCTTCATGGGAAAAAAATGGACATTCAGTGAAATAGAGGACTTTCAAGCATTCTTGAAGAAAAGATCAGAGCTGAATAGAAAATTTGACTTTCAAATACAAGATTCAAGTGAAACATGAAGAAGTCCACAGGAAAGAGAAATCATAAGAGACTTATTAAGGTTGAACTGTTTACATTCCTGCATGGAAAGATAATATTTGTAACTCATGAGATCTTTGTCAATGTTGGGGTAGTTGGAGGGAAAAAATTATATGTATGTAGAAAGATAGACAGATAGAGGGCACAGGGTGAGTTGAAGATGAAGGGGTGATAATCTGGAGAATAATATTAAGGGGTGAGAGAGGATTATACTGGGAGAAGGAGAAAGGGAGAGGTAGAATGGGTTAATTATCTCACATGAAACAGACTAGAAAAGGCTTTTACAGTGGAGGGGAAGTGGGGGGAGGTGAGAGGGAATGAGTGAATCTTATTCTCATAGGATTTGGCTTAAGGAGGGCATAACATACACACTCAATTGAGTATGGAAATCTATCTTACCCTACAGAGAAATAGGGGGAAAACGGACAAGAGAGCAGGAGGATGATAGAGGAGAGGGCAGTTTGGGGGAGGGGGTAATCAAAAGCAAACACCTCTGAGGAGGAACAGGGTCAAAAGAGAGAATAGAACAAATGGGGGTGGGATAGGATTAAGAGAAACATAGTTTTTTACAACATGACTACTATGGAAGGGTTTTGCATAACTACACATGTAAAACCTGAAAAAAAAACTCATGTAGTCATTCAACAAACATTTACAAACTGTACTACTACTTATTGGAAAATACCAAGAAGTAAACGGCATGGTCACTGCTTTACAATCTAACAGAAGAGCTAGTATAATTTATATGTATTGCTCTTTAAGTTTTGCAAAGTGTTTTATCTACAACAACCCTATGAGGCAGGTATTTTAATTAACATCTCTACTTCTCCAGATAAAGAAACTGAGGTTCAAAGAACTTCATATCTTACCCTTAATATCTCATACCTTGCCACTTAATGAATGCTTTTTGATTGATTGATTGCCCAAGGTCATATAGCTAATAAATGTCAAAACTGTGATGTAAATCCAGGTCTCCTGACCCCAAATATAGATGGGTTCCACCTTACCATGGTACCTCTTTCATAATAATAGTTCACATTTATATGTAGTATATGGGCCATTCTCTTCTTGAAAAGAGGCCCCTAGAAAGGATATTCCAAATTTGAGGTACTATATGGGTCATTATTCTCTCAAACATCACTATAGCTCACAGGCCCACATCAGAATGATTATATTTACTAATCAGCCAGAGGACTTAGTTATTTAAAAACAAAGGCACTTAATAAAATAGAATAGTAAGAAAAATAGCATGGTGGAAGAATGTGGTACCTTAGGGTAAGTGAATTGAGAGCTGGACTCAGAATAAGGAAGACCCGGGTCCATATCCCACCTCTGATCCATACTGATTATGTGACCCTCAGAAAAGTCACTCATCCTTTTAGCAATTTAGGTAATTTTCTAAGACTACAAAGTTTCAGAGAAGACCTGCTTTAGTAGAAGAAATTTCCTCTATCAATAAAATTGTACGGATTGTCCAAGAAACAAAAGTAGCGATAGAATATTCCTTCATGAACCTGGAACATACTGTCCCACAAATATGTAAATTAGCCAGTCAATAAATATTTATTAAGCTATGTGCTAGAGGCAGTGCTAAACATGGAGAAACAAAGAAAGGCAGACAGTCCCAAAGAGCAGCCATAGCTGGGAAACATTTGTGGTACGGTATGTACATAAATAACATGTGGCCAGAGCACAAATGTGGAAGGACAAATTGCCTCTCTGGTGCTGCAGGGGCCCTGATGTCTTCTGCTGAGATCATTGCACTGCTCCCCCCGTGGCCTGCTGTTTGCTGGTCTTGCCTCATCTGTAGTTACTGGAGGGTAGTACAGTCGTTGCTATACATGGCTCCAAGGGTCTCATGGCTGCTGCTAGGGGTTGTTCTGTTGGGCACACGCTTGTCAATCTTTTCTCTGCTACTAGCTTGTGGATTCAGCTGAGTCTTCTGCTGAAATGCTTTCTCTTCCCCTTAAGAGGAGGACTGGATTCTGCCATTTCTCTTTTAGCTTGGTGCCCAGAGACTTAAGATTTAGCTCTTTTAGTAAGAGCCAGGCTTTTCTATGTTCCATCATTAGACTAGAAGAAACCTTTTTGTCTATAAGGAAAGGAATCTGCCAGTTTCCCTAGAGTTATATATACGTATGCATGTGGCTTTTCTGTCCAGGTGGAAAGTCTTGCCTGTAGGGCTCAAATTCTTTTACAAAACAGTGTGTTTATATTTACTAGTCAGCCAGAGGACTTAGTTATTTAAAAACAAAGGCACTAAATAAAATAGGATAGTAAGAAAAGTAGCATGGTGGGAGAATGTGGTACCTTACGGTAATGGGATTGAGACTTGGACTCAGAATGAGGCCAATAGAGCCTTTTTTTTTTTTTTTTTTAGGCAGTTGGGGTTAAGTGACTTGCCCAGGATCACATAGCTAGTAAGTGGCAAGTACTTGGTCTGAGGCCACATTTGAACTCAGGTCCTCCTGACTTCAGGGCCGGTGCTCTATCTACTGCACCACCTAGCTGCCCCTAATAGGGCCTATTTATCAATTTATCTTTAAACTTGTTTACCTTTGTTAACCAGAAACAAAATATCCGTTCCAAACCTCTATTAACTTAAAGTCAGGGGGCAGCTAAGTGATGCTATGGATAGAGCACCATCCCTGGAGTCAGAAGGACATGAGTTCAAATTTGGCCTCAGACACTTACTAGTTGTGCGACCCTGGACAAGTCACTTAACCTCGATCGCCTCCAAAGCAGAGGGAAAAAAATCTCTTCAAGTTGGAAAGTTCTCTTCAACTGCTACCAACTCCAGATTGCCATCCAGCACCCATTTAAAATGATTTGCAGTGGCTGCCTTGAAAGAAACCATCCAGATCTAAGATCCTGATATTTTCTCAAACTTCCTCTTTCCCCACATAGCAAGATTTCCTGATCTCCCATGAAAATGAAAGGGAAGCAGAGAAGGCCAGAACAAGAACATAGCCCCAGGTAGAGCCATGGGGAAGCAATGCCTCAATCTCAATCTTTTGTTCAAAATTTCCTGTCTTATTTGTGTAGATACTGCCCGAAAGAAGCCTGTTAAACCCACATATACAGTTCATTAAGATTTACAAAGTGCTTTCCTCATAATCTTCTTATGAGTTAGGTGGAGAAAATATTATTTTTGTTTTATGGATGAGAAAATTGGGGCACACAATACTTTGCTTTGGGTCACACAGCTATCGAGCATCAAAAACAGGCCTGGGATCTTGCTCTTCTGACTCCAAACTCAGCATTTTCCCCATTATACCAGACTGTTACTTTGTCTGAGGCCAAATTTGAACTCAGGTCCTTCTGACTCCAGGGATGGTGCTCTATCCACAGCATCACTTAGCTGCTCCCTGACTTTAAGTTAATAGAGTTTTGGAACAAATGTATTGTTTCTGATCAAACGAAGGTAAGCAGGTTCAAAGACAAATTGATAAATAGGCTCTACTGGCCTTGTTCTGAGTCCAGCTCTCAATCCACTTAGCCTAAGGTACCACATTCTCCCAGTTACTACTAGTTACTTTAGCTAACTGAGGAATAAGGTCAAATAAATGAAACAAACACTAAATTCTAGAAAAGATCAAAGGGAGGGAGAGGTCACTCTAGGTTGAAATTTAGGGAAAGATTCCCTGAAGTGGCACTTGACCTTAATCCAGACGTCTAGGTAGGATTTGGATAGATGGAGAGGAGGAAAGAAGGCATCCCAGTTTAAGGGAATGATATGTTTAAAAATCAGTGAGAACACCAGTTAGGTTAAAGACGACTGACTGACTATATAGGGTGTCCAAAAATCTTAGGGCAGTTTTAAGCTTTAATGGCTTACAATTGCCATTAAAGCTTAGAGCTGCACTAAGACTTTTGGGACACCCTGTGTTGAGGGATAATGGAGGTTATTACTGGAAAAATAGGTAGAAGTCAAATTGTAGAGGGCTTTAAGGGTACTAGGCTATTGAATTTATTCTTCAAAGGGGGAACCATTGATTTTTTTTTTAAAGAAGGGATGATAATAACTGACATGCATGTATCACTTTAAAGTTTGCACAGTGTTATACATCCATAATCCCATTAGGGCCTAACTATGATTCTCTGAAGTCAAATATGATCACCTCCATTTTACAGGTAAGGAAATCAAGACCCATGGTCATTCAGCTCCTGCTTACCATCCAGCACCCATATAAATTGTTTGGAAATGGATTAGAACTCAGATCTTTTAGACTCCCAAGTCTAGTGCTCTATCTTCCTCTCTTCCATGATGCTTCTCTACTTGCTATGATTAATCTGGTAGGATAGCTTAGAAGCTACCTACCTTTCCTCTCATATAAGCAGGACCTGTGCTTGCCATCCCCACCAACAGAATAAATAAAGCTCATTTTAAATTTAAAAAATTAAATATAAATTTGTGTGGATATATTTTATATTACTTATTTTTATGACAGTCCTCTGCCATTCCCTCTCAGAAAGCCACTCTTTATAATAAAGCATAAAAAGGAAGAAAAAGTTCTACAAAACTAATCATGTCAAAAAAATCTGAGGTTACATGCAGTTCCCACATCTAAGAAGTGAGAGGTTTTATCTTCTTATATGTCTTTGGGGCCCGAGCTTGGTCAATATAATTTTGCAGCATTTATTTTTTGGTTATTATTTTGTTGTTATAATTGTTCTATTCATTTACACAATTGCAATCATTAGGTGTATTGCTTTCCTGGGTTTATTTCATTGTGTATCACTCCATGCAAATCTTTCAATGCCTCTTCATATTCATTATGTCATTTAGCAATTCCCCAGCGGATAGGCATCTATTCTGTTACCAGTTGTTTGCTCTCTCAAAAAGTGCTGATAAAAACATCGTGGTGTATATGGAGCTTTTCTTTTTGCTGCTGATCCCCTCGGGAGTAGATGCATTGCAGTGAAATCTTTGGGTCAAGGAATATGGACATTTTTAGTCACTTTCTTTCTATAACTCCCAGTTGCTCTCTGGGCCAATTGGGTCAATTTATGGTTCCAACAACAATGCATTACTGTTGCCCTCTTTCAACAATACCTCCAGCATTGATTTCCCTTCTTTTGTCATCTTTGCCAACTTTCTGGGAAAACCTCAGATTTGTTTTTCACTTTCATTTTGCTTGCTACTAGTGATCTGGAAGGTTTTCTTCATATGGTTGCTAATAGTTTGCAATTATTTTGAGACATTTTTGAGGTAGCTAAGTGGTATAGTGCCTAGAGTGTTGGACTTAAAGTTAGAAAGACCTGAGTTCAAATCCACTTCAGACTCCCACTAGCCCTGTGATCTTGGGCCAGGAGCTTAAAACTCTATCTACCTCAATTCCCTCAACTGTACAATGGGGATAATAGTAACACTTACTTCATAGGGTGATAATGATCAAGTGAGGTATTTTAAAGCACTTAGCATGGTACCCAGAATATAGTAAGCACTTAATAAATGCCTGTTCTTTTTCCCTCCCCTCTGTGTAACCCTAAGCAAGTCACTTAACTTCTATCTATCTCAGTTTCCTCATCAGTAAAAGAGGCAATAATAATACTGCGTACCTCTAAGGCTAATTAGAAGGATAAAAAGAGATAATATTTGTATAGCACTTTCTAAATCTTCAAGCAATGCTAGCTGTTACCATTATTATTGCTTATATCTTTTGACCACTAATCCATTGGGGAATAGATCTTGGTCTTGTACATTTCTATTAGTTGTCTGTATATCTTGGATAACAAAACCTTATCAGAGATATTTGATACAAAGATTTTTTTTCTCCATTGACTACTTTCCCTCCTGTCTTAGTTACTTTAATTTTATTCATGCAATAGTTTTTCAGTTTAATTTAATCAAAAGGATCTAGTTTGTTTTTCATAATTGACTTAGTTTTTCATTGATGTTAGTAGTTTTATATTGTTATGGTTACTATAATATAAATCTGTTTTTATATCAGATGTTCACAAAACTCTTGAATCCCCTTAAACTCTAACTTAGGTTCTATATGTGATAATAATAGCTAGCATTTATACAGCCCTTACTGTATGCCAGGTTCTATACTAAGTGCATTACAATAATTAACCCGCTTGAAGTTCATAACAACTTTGGGGATTAGTTACTATTACTATCCTCATTTTATAGGTGAAGAAATTGCTGCAAACAGAGGTTAAGTGACTTGTCCAGGGTCCCACAGCTAGTAAGCATCTGAGGCTGTATTTGAACTTGGGTCTACCTCAGCCTAGCTAGGGGTGGGGAACCTGTGGCCTTGAGGCCACATGTGGCCCTCTAGGTCCTCAAGTTCGGCCCTTTGACTGAATCCAAACTTCACCACATGTGGCTTTGAGACCACAAGTTCCGCATTGCTGATCTAGGCTCAGTGCTCTATCCACTGTACCACCTAACTGCCTAGCCTATATTTCAAAGTACAGTTCTTAGAATTTAGCACCAATTACATGGCAAAGTTATATGTATTAAATTCTTTTTCATTCTGCTTTGAAATGAAGATGTGATAATTTCTTTTCTTTGATTTCATTTTATTAATTGTTACTGTTTGTGACTCAGGGCCAATTCTCCTGTGGTTTTTGGTTAACTAAAAGCCTATCTTCTGTTAATACTAATCTCCAAATTTAACAAAACTTCCATTAACCTGACCAAAACCTGACTCATGGAATAATAGTGTTAAGGGAAGGCTTTTGACATTCCTGAGATAAGAAACCAAATGGGAGGAAAAAGGGACTATACATCTTTAAAACCTCCCACAAATGCTTTATTTGTGGAAGAATTTTCCTGATGTCATCTTTGTGACATGTAAATCTCTTCTTCTCATGGTGACTTCAAAAAAATGTATCTTTGGGGCAGGTAGGTGGCGCAGTGGATAGAGCACTGGCCCTGGATTCAGGAGGACCTTGAGTTCAAATCTGGACTCAGACATATAACACTTACTAGCTGTGTGACCCTGGACAAGTCACTTAACTCCATTGCCTAACCAAAAAACAAAACAAAACAAAAAATGTATCCTTGTAGTTTTGTAAGTATAGGATTTTATACACTCAGTGTATTACCTAACTCAGTTTACCTACAGAGTCTGTTTAACTAGGCTTGTTTCCTTAGGGGACATATGAGATTATGATTCTTTTTAACTATGTTTTTAGCTATGATTCTTTTTAACTATATTAACTTTTTAACTATGTTCAACTTTTATGACATTGAAGAAAGCATGGAACTATGCATCTCTCTTTTTTACAAAAAAAAAAAAATCTTTTATGACCTTAGAGAATGTATGAGATTGTAATATGTAAAAGAATTAGTTCTCTGTTACTCTGATGTAATTTTGCCTATCAGAAGCTTTACTAGAATTTTAATTGTTGGTCTGGGGTTGTTTTTCTACCCCTGTGAACTTGTGCTTAATTATAATAAATCCTAGGTTTTTACCTCTATAATTTCTGTGTTGGGGTAGACCCCTTTCAGCAGCAATTACCTGCAGCATGAACTCAAAAAGGAGATATTTCTCCCATAACAAAGGAATGAGCATTTATTACGTGTTTCCAATTTGCCAGGCGCTGGGCTAAGCATACAAATGCAGAAGTGAGGTAGTACCCACTCTCAAGGAGCTTACATTCTAATAGATGGAGACAACGTATCGAGAGGAACAGTAGTCACGGAAGAGAGCGTGGACTAGAAAGTCTCTGGGATAGTGAATGGATCAATAGGGCAGTCAACTGATACTCCCTTTCTAGAATCAATGATGACATCCATTAATTACAATCCCCAGAACAAGAGGTAAAAGGGATGGTGGCACACAAGTGTGGCCAAAGATCCGAAAATGACTGGGTGAAAGAGGCCCATCTAGGGGCAGTTAGATATAGTACGATAAATGGCTTCAAAAGGGGAGAAGTGATGTCTTGTGGCAAAGGAATTGAAGTCTAAGTCAGATGTAACAAGACAATGATTTACCTTTAAATGCCATTTACATGTAGTTCCTATTGCCTATCTCCCCAGTCTGTCATTAAAGTTCAAGTGGGAAATACTTTAAGACTACTCAGGGATTTTATGAAGTCCCTGCTTCATCTGTAAAGTAACAAGAGTCATTCTTATCCCTAGTGTTGAATCTTATGGCCCCTAATTTGTATTCTGAGGAAAGAAAACAAAGTATTTGAGTGTTTTAGGAAAGTAATCAAACATTTCTAATGACTCCTAAATGACACAACTGACTTCTAATGATCTGATAAGCAGGCCTGGAACTAAATCATTTTGTAAAAGTGATTTGTTATCTGAGCTCATTCCTCCAGCAGAGAATCTTGAGTAGACAGAAGATTTATTTCTCTAGAGTGCAAAATACCCTCAACTTCTTATTATAGATGTCTATTCACATTGGAGCGTGGAAAATATCATCATGTATTCCCCTCGGAGGATAGCAAGATGTACACGTATTCATCAAGGGCTCTCTATGTAATTGCTGATGGTATTATGAGATCAAGGAAATAATACTGAGAATGAATGACTGGGTTTTAGGGGATTATTTGGTGAAGTCTGAATAAATTTCCAAAAAGTAATGACAGAAACCAACTATTTAAAAACTAAAAATGGAATATTTGAAATCAATGCTATTCCAATAGATGTATTACATCAGTGCTTGATTTTTTTTTTTTTACAAGTAATCCCTCTCCTCCTTTCTGTGTGCATAGGAGAGTTGGCTGGTGGGGGAGGGGGAATGGAAAACATAGGCCAAAGTAAATGTGTACTGGGACTGCATGAAGGTGGGTAAGAGGATGATTCCTTTCTCCATATTTAAGCACAGGGGTTCTTCAGGGAGTTACAATCTCTACACATATACCCAAGTAAGAGTAGAATCACAGAATCTTGGAGTTCAATGGTTCCTTGAAGGACATCTTGTCCAATATCCATGCCTGACTGAGCATCCCCTCTACAACAAACCTGAGAACTGACCATTCAACCTCTTCCTGACCCCTCCAAAGAGGGAATGGTCACTACTGTCCCATACAGCAATATTCCCTTTTTGAATCTCTTTAATTAAAGTTATTCTGCTTGATCAAAAAGAGCCAAACCAGGAGCAATGGCAATGGATGGAAATCTGTGTTATGGGGAATAGCTCCTCTTTGAGTTCATGTGGGAGGTAACTGCTGCTGAAATAAATATATCACAATGCAGAAATTATAGAGGTAAGAAAAAAGCTAGGTTTTATTGTTATGCTTATGTATAAGGTCAGATCTCAGACAAAAAAAATAAACCGGAATGCTGATTAGCATTCTAACAAGGCCTCTCACAGACAAAATTACATCAGAATGACAGGGACATCATTCTTTTACATATTGCAGTTTTTTACATTTTGCTTAGGCCGAGTTAAATAAAAGACAGATTCATGATCCCGTGTTTCCTCCAATGCCATACAATTGCACACATTTTGTTAAGCAAACTCATAATATCATAACCCCTTAAAGAAACAAACCTAGTTAAAACAGACTCTATAGGTAAATTAAGTCAGCTTACAAATTAAGCTACAATTTAGAGGGTTCACAAATAGGCTGATTTAGGGAAGAGATTTTTATGTCACCAAGGAGTCAGGGATAGTTGAGATTCTTCCTCTGGCTTCTTATGTAAGGAATGTTTAAGGCCTTAAGGAAATTTCCACATCCCATGGACTAAGTTTTGGTCAGGTGAGGTTAATGTTAACAAAAGACAGGCCTTCAGATAACCAAAAGTTGAAGAAAGACTAACCCTGAGCCCCAAATAATAGAAATTAATAAAAGGAAATAAAAAATAAAAAAAAATTCATGACATCAGAAAGATGCAAACTAAATTATTAGGGAAAACTTCCCAATAATTTAAGATGTGCTAAGTGCTAGGGATATAAATACATAAGTAAGACAGTCCCTGTCCTCAAGGAACTTCCAATAAGAGGAGGTGACATATCCTGGGGAATGATGGGTAGGGAAGGGAGCAGATTGGGTTACCTCCAGAGGCAGTAGGCTCCCCTTCAACTGATGTCCTTGAGTGGAGGCTGAGTGACACAAGCCTTATTTAGATGTAGAAAGGGAAAGATTTCTTTTCAGCTATGGATTAGACTGGATGGCTGCTAGGATCCCTGGCAACTTCACAATTCTGTGATTCTATATTTATTAGGAAGTTTTTCCTTGTATCAAGCCTAAGTCTGCCTCTTTGTACCTTCTATACTCTGTGTCTAGTTATTCCTTTTGGGGCCAAGATGGACAAATGTGATCCTTCTTCCTCTTGACAACCCTCCAAATTTGAAGTCAGTTTTCATATCTCTTGCTCATTTAATTTTATTATTTGCCTCATCATACTTTTGATTCATGTTGAGATTTCAGCCCCATAAAACCTTTAGCTCATTTACAAATGCGCTAATATCTTAACTGGGTTGAATTTAATAGATCTGCCTTTATCATCTTGTAATTAAGTTGACTTTTTGAATCCAAGCACAGGACTTTACATTTACTTTTATTGAATTTCATTTTATTAGACATGGGCCAATGTTCTACTTTGTCATAATTTTTTTTTGTGATGTTTTTTAAAACATCTATTATGTTAGCTATTCCTTCTAGGTTTCTATTAGCTGTACATTTGATATACAATTTATACCTTTATTTAAGTCTTTTATAAAACAAAAAACAAAGCTAAAAAAGCAGCAAAAAGCCAAACAGAGATTCCTGGGACAATCCATTTCTATCCAGTGACAAAAGGTAATTAATTAATGACTGCTCTTTGGGTCTGGCCAGTGAGTTCCCAGTCCTCCCAACTGTATTGTTATCTAGGCCACATCTCACTATCTTGTTTGTAAGAAGAATATGAGTCGCTTTGTCAAATGATTTTTACTAAAATGTATATAAAATATGTCTACAGAGTTTTCTTGATTCTAGTCTAGTAACTGTCTAAAAAGGAAGCAAGTTTAGCCCCAAAAGGAATGTGGAGCAGGATGGGGGCAGGTTGGAGCCGGGGCAAGCCCCATACAAATCTGCAAATTAGGCAGAGGATGTCCCTAGCTTCCCCCATTTTCCTGTTCTGCACTGTTTGCCCCACTTTCTGAGCCCTCAATGTTTTCTTTCCCTGGGTTTCTACCATCAGATAGAAAGTGAGCTGATACTTTTTATTCACACTAGGAAGTGAATGACTTCAGGTATTGACTCTCCCAGGATCATTTGCATTTTAAAACAGCAGTAGGGAGAAAGGGCTAATTTTTGCCAAGTTAGATCTTCCAATAGAGACTTGTTAATTTCAAGAGAACTTCTGCACACCTTCAAAAAGTTTAGGAAAAAAAAAAACAACAACCCATAATTCTCTTAACTGCTACTTAGACACTATTGCATACCTTTGGTATTCAACAGTAAGGAAGAAAGTACAAATGATGGGTCTTATTCATGTGGATATTCTCACTCACAAAAACAGGTGATGGATGAATGGGGATAGTGACTATTTCTTCATATTCTTCCAATCCCCAATGCATCCTGCGTGTATCCTGGTTTTTTTTTTCTTTTCATCTCTGAGTAGTAATAATGTTCTTGAAGAGCTTCCGACTGAATCAGAAGAAATTTCCCCCCTGCTGGCCTTGCAGCTCATAATAACAACAACAAAAAAAAAAACCTATGTTTAAGGTAATTTATAGTCAGCTAGAACATTACATGCTATCAACTTGAAGTTGTAGTGTGGCTTTGGTTCGATATCCTGGAAAATTATCTCCTTGTGTCTTTGGCTCTCCTGCTGTGCTTGGACAGGAAGTCAGATGAAAAATCAGGGTGTTCAAGATTCCTACTGATTCTTTGAATAAAAGAGGAGCAGGCACTGTTCACACAACCTAAGCCTTTTGTACGGTATAAGATGAACAGTTAAAAATCCCTTTCAGGCCATTTGAAAAACACTTCTTTGAAAAGAAGTCTGGGGGTTAAGGAAAAGAAGATTTGAGCGAGGAGGATGGATAGAGTAAATGGGCAAGTTGGGATGGGAGAGACTGGTCTCTCCACTAATGCATTCTGCGATTTGCTTTTGGACATTTACGTTATTTTAGACTACATTTTAATTCAAAGGGTTCCCTGGATTGTTTGAGAGAAAATGCATATCTTGGCCAGAGAGATAGATGACTATTTCTTCTGAGATAATATGGTATAGTGGAGAGTATACTATAGCAGAGAACATGGTCCTGGTTCTGACCTTAGCCATATAATAATAAAAACGTCTCTCAACTTCTCAGAACCTCAGTTTTCTCATCTGCAAAATGGGAGCAATAATACTTGCCTTGCCTCACAAGAGTTATTTCAAGGAAAATAGATCACAGATTTTTAGAGTTAGAAGGGAACTCAGAAGCCCTCTAGTTCAGTATGAGGAAAGTGAGTCTCAGAGAAGGGAAGTGACTTGTCCAGAGCCAAACAGGGAGTAAAAAGTGGAGATGGGACCCCTGTGACTCCATAACCAGGGGTCTCTCCAGTGTTCCACCATCACACTCGGTAAACTTTTGAACTCTACATAAATGCATTCTTTGATGATGATGATGAAAGATTTAAAAAATTTAAAAAGCTACGTCTGCCTGAGGTAAAGGATGTGGGTTGCGCCTTCCTTGAATGAGAGATTGGAAGGAATGAAACTCTCTGGAGGCTGGGCCTGTCTGAGCTGTGCTACTTGACCCTCTAATCTTTCTTTCCTTAAATCAGGTTCTTCAGCTGGTGGATAAAGATCAGTCAATTGCAAACCACAGGGTGGATTGACAAGAGACTATTGCCTCCAGCTATGTCTCCTTCCCTGTAGCCTGTGGGGATTTGAAATGCCAGCTTGAAACTGCACTGAGCTTCAGAGAGGAGTGGGAGGCCCTCAGCTGTCAGGACATCCCTTCTCCCACAAGCTTGGTAGCAGAACACCCTGGCAGGCAGTGTCCCTTTCCCTGAACGGCCTCAGCCTAGCAGAGTTGTTTATTTGTTTGTTTGTTTGTTTTTATTATTTTTTTACCATGTGAATTTTAATAGCAATCTTTAATGAGATAAAAAGGTAAACTGCAGAAAAGCAAATATTCACTCTGGTCTAAATAATTAGCTATGGTTCTTCTAGGTCTTAATTTCTGTTGTTGGAAGCATTTTCCTAATCACTCTTTGGGGTAATTAGGCAATATTCAACTCTTAGACCTAATAAAAATGCTCCCAAACCCCATTTAAATCTTGTCAAAGTAATAGAGAAAAAGGAAATTTTTGTTTTGTTTTGTTTTCCATAATGACCCATGCATCTACAAATGTCGTTGTAGCCCCCATGGATCCCCGACACTCTGCCTAGGTAACCACCACTTGTATTTGATGTACTAGTGTTCCTTCTGTCTTTTACTATTTGTAGTAGCCAAGTCAATTTTTACATGACCGTGTCCACGTTCAAGTCCTCCAGAACCAGAGTTCTTCCATCCTTTGTACCTCTCCTGAGTTACCTGACAAGAATGTCCCCAGGTGAGTCCTAAAGCTTTCAGGGTGAAGAACTGAGTAGCTCTTTACACACACAAAAAATGTCTTTTCCCCTTCAGGTAGCACAGCATATAGAACCCTGGACCAGGAGTTAGGAAGACCTGAGTTCAAATTCTGTCTCCGATACTTACGAGCTGTGTGATCCTGGGCAAACCAAAGATTTGGTATTTCATCAGCATAGGGACCTTCCTTCACCAACAGCAGCTTGAACCAATTCAATCACATATGTAAGGGAGCTAGGGGTCTGCTCTTTTTGAGTCATGGATCCCTCTAGCAGTCTGTTACAGCTTCTGGACCCTTTCTCATGTGTTTTTTTTTTTCCAAATACATGTTATAAAATACATAAGATTACAAAGGAAACCAGTTAAAATTTTAAAAAGTACTCAAATTTATATATTTTTAAAAGTTTATGGACTTCAGGTTAACAACACGTGGTAGGGAATTGCATAAGCCAATAGAGGCTAAGTGACTCCCTTGACTAGCGTCAGAGGCAGGGCTTGAAACCAGATTTTCTTGACTGTAAGCCTAGTAAGCTATCCACTGCACCACACTGCCTTTCTTTGGTTTATTACTAGATTTTAATCTCCATTCCCATTATCATGGAAGCGTAACAATGGGCAACTGCACCATCCCAGGTGGTTTGTAGTTATAAAAGTCTGGGCAAAGAAGTCACGTGAATTCACCCAGAATCATATGGATGGAGGTCTAATTGTTCTCAGATCTCTAGAGCTCCCAGCCCTGCCTGCTTTAGTAGCCATTGGGGGTGGGGAGAAAAAAAAAACCTTTTCTCTATCCATTAAACAGGACCAGATTAAATGATGTTGAAGCAATATCAAACTCAATGCTGAATGTGTGCACATTTAACAGTGTATGCCAACTATTTTAAAATGTCATTTACAGGGTAGTATCCTTCCTAGTAAAATTAAGCGACATAAAATTTCAATTGCCTCAGTTTAATTTATATTCTCCTCTAATGTATTTATCACTTAGAGCTGCCTGGTAAAAGGCCATCCTGGATTTTATCACTAAAAGGACGTTTTTAGCTCTACTTAGTGTCCTAGAGGACATCTAGTTAAGCTTCTCCTGAGTTTGAAGGCAAGACAAAACATTTTATGCCCCTCTCTCCCCACCTATTACTGCTGGGGGGGGGGGGGGGGGGCTTTGGCTGGTAGAATACAAGAGGAAGGGTTGCCAACAAGCTGCTATTTGATTATCTTGGTTAGTATTTTATCGCAGAAAAAGGTGGTGGCAGCAGTTTTACTGATGTATTGAGTTATAATTATTTTTAGGGGGTGGTGAAGGTTGGTAATCCTAGTAAGGGCTTCTGGTTAAATAATGGTTCTCTTCTAGTTTCTGAAACTATTATGTTATGAGTCATCTTGTGAAGGGTGAGTATGGTTTATTTCTGCTTTGGGTTTGAACTGGACGACCGAGAGAAATCAGAGCACAGCACCCGATTGACATGAATTGTGAGCGCGTTTATTTGAGCCGGCCGGCGACGGACCCCAGGCTTGCATCCCAGGGGCCGCGCCACCGAGGGTTGTATCTGAAATATTTATACTGTCCGGTTACAAAACAGGGTCCGGTGGGGTGCCGGGAAGAGAACAGGGTCCGGTGGGGTGCCGGGAAGACAGATCAGGTTATTTACAGAACAGGATGTTGCACCCCACCCTTGAGGATCTCACCCAGGATGTTGCAACAGCCTTTAGGGGAAGCTGAGCCAGAGGCCCCGGGGCGTGGTGCCCCTGGGTCCCTAACGGAGGGTCTATCACAGGTTAAATCCTAGGTCACAGAATACTTGAATGGATAGAATTATAGGTTCGTAGTACAGTTGTAGGGACCTTCTGGGTCCAGCTCCTTTTTTTGTTTTTGGTGGGGAAGAGGACAATATTCTAAATTCTATCTCTTCTTAGAAACCTGGAGGTAGCTAAGTAATGCAGTGGATACACTGCTGGACCTGGAGTCTGGAAATTCAGAGTTCAAATCTACTCTCACACACTTACTAGCTGGGTAACCCTAGGCAAGTCATTTAACATCTGTTTGTCTCAGTTTCTCCAACTGCTAAATGGGGAGCATAATAGTACCTACCTCGCAGGTTTGCTGTGAAGGTCAGACGAGATATTCATAATGTGCTTATGTCAGTGCTATATATAAAAGCAAATTAGTAGTAGTCCAGATTTTCCAAGGTCTCCAAAGAAGAGATTGATGTGGATAGCCTCTAGAACTGACCTATATCATTGTGTAGTCATCTAGAGTGAGCCTTAACTCAGATTGAACCTTATAGAGTAGGGCTGAATGAGAATAGCTTTCTTTGTATTTCTCCTCCACTCCCATCCTAAAGAGAGTTTGAATAATGTGATATAAACTACTGGGGGTGGGGTTACTAAATTCCCAAACTGAGGATTTTAGAGGGAGGAAAATTAAAAAGAGAGGGAGTCATTTTTTTGCAAGCACTTTTCTATCTGGCAAAAGGAACATCTGGATACCATGGTGACTTGGTGAGGGGAAATGGTGGACAGGGGGTACTTGAATGGTCTTCTGCTGAGAGGAAAATTTGGCATTGTCATAGAAAAAACTTTTATGGACCAGAGAGTTGTCACAGACTGACGAACCTCAGATGATGTTGGGTTTTGTTTGTTTGGTTTTTGGGTTTAGGTTTTAAGCTTGTACTCAGCAGGCATCTTTTCCATCATTTCTTTCTTCTTTTTCTGGAGCTGAACTAGGAAACAAATTGCTGCGGGACAAGGGGTATTCCTGTGAGGTAACAATTCTTGAGTGAAATGCCCAAGACACAGGGATGTGATCTATGCCCAAAGCCTGATGACATCTACAAGTCCTAAGGCAAATGAAAATGTTGATGATTAAAATAACCTGCATTCATAGTGTTTTAAGATCTACTAAGCATTTTACACATGTTATCTCATTTGCTCCTAACAACAACCCTGGGAGGTTGGTGCTATAATTTATCCTCACTTAACAGATGAGGAGTCTGAGGCACAGAACTGTTCAGCAACTTGCCCGGGATCACACAGCTGGTAAATCTCCAAGGCTGGATTTGAGTTTAGGTCTTCCTGACTCCAAATCCAGCACTTTGTGGTACTATACCACATAATTAGAAACAGATATCTTGAAACTACTTTGTGGCATTGTTTTTAAATCTTGGGTTTCCCCTTGTTCAATTTTTTTAAGTCCCTTGCTTTAACTAGGACTTCTCCATGTATGCTAAAATACTTGGACCTGTAAGCTTTTATAGGAGGTAGTTTGTAACTAGAAAGCAGTCCTTGGGCCAGGGTTGTTAAGAGACCAGTCAATGTAATCGTTTACTTCATTGATACAAATTGTAGACCAGTTATTTCATGAACAAGTTAAACCATTATACAGGTACTCCAGACTTTCTATCTCATCGTAACTTTAAATAGACCATTCTTAATGTTGCTTGGGCTTGGAATTCTGCTTGTGTTACCATATTCATCAGAGCAGGGGGAGGAGCGTGGGGGGAAACGTGGGTGAAGGGTGGGGCAACTTATCTTGCTATTATGTTTGCAGAAATATCCTCTTCTTCTAATGACCTATCTAAAGTAAACTCTCCCCAAAGTAGCAGCATGTCATGGGTTGTTGGTATGATGCAGTGGAAAGAGCTTTGGGACTGGGAAGCAGCTGGCCCTGGGTTCTAGACCCAGGCCTTCTACTAGCTCTCCATGATTTGTGACATGATAGGTGTTTAACTAGTCGTTTGCTTTCCTCTTCTGCAGGATAAGAGTTTTGAATAAAAAGATCTGTAAGCTCCCCTCCATCTACAAGGATCTATGACCTTAATACCCTATAAAGATCACTAAGATATCAAGGGATGGGTTCTCCTCCTTCATATAGCAAACAGTGTAAGTGATATGAGAGCTGTTTCAAATGGGCAAGGGACTGCTTATCATCTTTTGAATAATAAGATTGCTAGACTTGGATTCAGAAGATGTGGGCTTGATTTCTAATACTGATTCTAGCTGTGCAACTTCAGGCAAGTCAATTAACCTCTCTGATACTCAGTTTCTTCATCTGTAGAGAAGGAGTAATTATATTTACATTGTCTGCTTCAGAGGGTTACTGCGAGGAAATACTTTTATCACTTTAAAGAGCTTCATAAATGTTAGTTGTTTTTCTAATGAGTAGTTTTAACAAGGGGAGAAGGGAAGGGAATCAGCACTTATAATAATAATAATGTTGTTGTTGAGTTGTTTCAGACTCTTTGTGACCCCATTTGGGGTTTTCTTGACAAAGATACTGGAGTAGTTTGCCATTTTCTTCTCCAGCTCATTTTACAGATAAGGAACTGAGGCGAACAGGATTAAGTGACTAAGTGACAGGGTCACATAGCTAGTGTCTGAGGTCAAACTGAACTCAGGAAGATGAATCTTCCTGGTCCCAAGCCCAGTGCTCTATCCACTATGCCACCTAGTTGCCTACATAATAATAATAATTATAACTAACATTTATATAATGCTTACTACATGCCAGGCACTGTGCTAAGCACTTTTGACAAATACTATCTCATTTAATCCTTGCAACAACCTTGGGTGGTAGGTGCTGTTATGATCCTCATTTTAAAGCTGGATACAATTTTTTTTTCTTCAGAGAACTGGTTGTTAAACATTTGCCAATATACCCTTTGGAGAGTATTTAGCAATTAAGGGAAAATCAAAATAGTGTGTAAGAGACTATACTTGAGCTGAGCCTTGAAGGAAGCTCAGAATTATTTTTTTGAAAGTTTAATATTTTTATTTTTTTGATTAAAATAAATTTTAATTAAACTGTGTTGTCTACTTCTCCCTCTACCTCCACCCTCCCCCCACCATGAGCAAATTTTTAAAAAAAAAGCCCTGAAAATTAAAGCTGTCAGTACATCATTGCAGAGGAAAAACAAATTAGCCACCTCTAAAAATATGTCTCCTTCTGAATTTTAAGTTTGTCATATCTCTGTTCAGGAGGTGAGTGCCATGGTTCACCTTGACGCTTTTGATCTCATGGTTTATCATTGAGTTGATCAGTATTCTAAAATATTTCCAAGTTGTTTATCCCTAAAATGTTATCATTGTATAAATTGTTCTCATGGTTTTCCTCACTTTACTTTGCCTTAGTTCATAGAGATCTTACCAGTTTCCTCTGAAAGTGTCTGTTTAATCATTTCCCATGGCACAATAATGTTCTATTACATTCATATACCACAATGTATTTAGTCATTTCCCAACAGGAGGATATCTCCTGTGGCCAATTTTTGGCTATTTTGAAAAGAACCACTAGAAACACCCTTCTACATATAGATCCTATCCTACTATCATTGATTGATTTAGGGTCTAAACCTATTAATGGTGTCATTGGGTCAAAGGGTAGCAGAGTTGGGTAACTTTCTGGGCATAGTTCCAAACTGGGAAGCCAGGGATTCTAAGAGTTAGAGATGAGGAAGGAATTCATTCAGCAAGGGGGACAGCCCAGGCAAAGGCAAAAGATGGAATGTTCTATATAGGAAGCAGCAACAGAAGTCAGTCTAACTAGAATGTAGAACGAATGAAAGAAGATCATGCACAATCAGCTTGGAAAAATGAGCCGGATCCAGATTTTTTTTTTTTATAGGCTTTCAATGCCAAATAGAAGCATCCGTATTTTATCCTAGAGGCAAGAAGGAGTCACTAGAATTTTTGAGTAAAGGAGTGATATGGTCAGATCTTTGACCATTGTTAGCGCATAATGATGACCCAACTCATAAATAAAAAGCTATTTGGAAATTTGATCATGTGAAATATCTCCCTCTACAGCATTGCGGTGTAAATAAGACCTTCCTGCATTTTATGAAATAGAGCAAATTTTAGTGGAACCAAATGCTAATCTCTTTCTGAGTTAACCATATCTTCAGGGAATATCTTCCTTCTTTCTTTCCCTCCCCTTTTTTGCTTTCTTCCTCTTCTTCCTTCCTTCCTTTTTTTCCCTTTCCTCCCTCACTCCCTTCCTTCCTTCCCTCTTTCTTTCTTCCTCCCTTCCTTCCTACTTTCCTCCCTCCCCCTTTCCTTCCTTCCCTCCTCTCCCTCCCTCCTTCCTTCCCTCCTTCTCTCCTTCTTTCTTCTCCTTTCCTCTCTCTCTCTCTCTCTCTCCTTCTCTCTCCAGTATTTGTCCTTCTCCAATCCTGTAGTACCTTTTGCCCCTTTTAATCTTTTAGACATCCCTGGCAGGACTGAGTAATCACATCTGCCAAAGCTCTCAGTATAGTTCATCCTGTTGACTTTAAAACATCAAAGGCAGTTAGGGACTCTGTTATTATCATCCTACTTATCTAACAGAGAATATCAACTCTCACACATTTTTGTTCTGTTCTTTCCCATGTAAACATCATTTTTCTTTGAAGAGAAAAGAGTAGCAAACTAAAAATTTTGCAGCTTTTTCTTATCAGTGGTTTCCATTATCATTGTCTTTTTCTTTGTGAGCAACAAGCCTCTCTCTTTGATCCTCCTCCAGGCCTTCTCCTACCCCCTCAATGCCATGTTCTTGTTATCCTTAGTGCTTTTCATCAGCCTCAGTTTTTTCTGTGTGCATTAGCTGACACCTATTTACAGGAGTCTGCCATGCTTTTGTATTCATCCTCTATTGTCTGCCCTTGTTCCCATGTTTGGTAGAGGTGGTGTAGTGGATAGTGCTCCAGTCCTGGAGTCATGAAGTTCTAAGTACTGATCATGAAGATGCAGGCTCAGATATTCACTGGCTGTGTGACCTTGGGCAAGTAACTTAAGGCAACTGTGTCTCAGTTTTCTCATCTGTAAAATGGAGATAATAATCATATCTACCTCCCAGGATTGTTGTGAGGGTCAAATGAGATAATTATAAAACACTTAGCACAGTACTTGACATATAATAAGTGCTCTATAAATGTTAGTTATTATTGTCCTTTTACAATATTAGTTTGATGAGTCCCTCCAGCATCCACACTGGTGTTTTTAGATAATTCTTTCTTTTTTATCCTCATTAGCATTGCTTCTGTGTCTTCAGAATTTCGTTCTTGAGAGATTCCCCTCATTCCTCCTGTGATGACTTTTCCTTTAGAATTTTAAAGCTACAGGGTCCTCCTACCTATCTTTTCCCTAAGCCCATTTGAAATCTGTTTTCCCCAGGTTGTGAGTGAATTTCACACTATGTCTGACTTTCATAAGGTCACCATCATTACTACCCCAGCATCCAGTTCCTCTTTGTTAGTGAGAATGAGATCCAGGACAGAAGATGCTTCCTTTGACATTTGAAGGCTGAAATAATTATTAAGATAAGTCTAAATTATTAACTGCTCTACTTTTGGCAGAGAGTTCCAAAAAGATTTCTGATTAAAGTCCTCTAGGATTACTATGTCATATCTCTGTGCCAAGGTTGTATTCTGATCCCCAAACACCTCACCTATTTCTTCTTTCTGTCCTGGTGGCCCATAGCATAGTCTGAAGACAAAATTTTGTCTTTCTTCCTCAAACGATCTTTACCCACACCTTTCTACTCTTCTTCTACACTCTGGTTCCTGGAATTTCTCATATAAGTATATGCTCTAAATATACAATACGATTTCCTTTCCACTCCCTTTACCAATCTTGCATCTCTTGAATAAAGGATCCTCTTCCAGATCTATATTTCACACATGAGTCTTGTTCCACGAAGTCTTAGTGATACTTATGGGCTATATTTGCTCTCTTGCTTTAGAATTTCTGGTTTATCTTGCAGGCTGCCCCAATTTTTTTTTTTGTGTATGTGTCTGAGGCCCTCAGTTTTATTTTTACTTTCTTTCTTAGATTTTTGTCTCCTATGAATTTCTAAACATCTCTATGGTCCCCAGGCTTCTGAATGCATATAAGCGGTTTTCTCTCTCTCCATTTCTTCTCAGTTCATTTCCTTGCCTATATGACTAACTCTGAGAATTCTTGCCTCTGTCAGAGCAAACTCTCCCTTTCTCAGGATCATATTAACTTCTGTATTCTGACCATTGGTCCAGCTCTTTTTAAACTGTCTGACCACCTGGAGTCTAGATTTATGGTAACCTTTTTCTCCTTAGTCTGACTGACTTCCTAGCTTCAAACCCCAGACTTGTGCCTATCTATTGAAAACTGAATTCTTCCAGGTCTTGGTCAGAACTCCTTAGCTTCCTAAAACCTATATTGCTCTGAACTCTGGCAACCAAATGATCCTCTGCAGTATGATTGCCTGTATCCTACCCTGACAATTGCCTACTCCCTCTGTGACCCTCCCCAACTCTTTGCTGTGCATGCTTACTGATATGGTGCATTTGTAAAAAATCATAAGAAGTTTAAGAGAAGTTTTGAGTACAAAGGAGCAAGAGAAAAGAATGATAGAAATGTGAGAGGAAAAAAGGTAGCAGTTAGGTAGGCATGCCTTAAGAAAAGAAACTCAACATTTATTCAATGTCAACAAATATTTATAAAGCACCTACTATGTACAATGCCCTGCACTAAATGCTGGGAAGAAGTAACAGACATACATAAGACATCGCCTTTGCCTCAAAGAGCTTCTAGTCTTGTAGGGGAAAAAAGACAGAGATACAGGCAATTTAAAGTAAAATTATAGTCAATTCGAAGTACAATATAATCAATCAATAATCAATAAACATTTATTGTTTCTGTTGTCCTTCATACTCAGAGGGACCAAAATGACATCACAATATCAGGGTCAAGGTACAGTGTGTCCAACTATGACTGAGCTTGGAGCTTGGAAGACTCTACCACAAGTCAGGCACAAATAGTCTATATGAACATTTGTAGTGGAGATGTCTCTAGATTTGCACATCTCACATTTCTTTGGAGCTACTGAAATTCTGTCTTGTTCATAGAGCACAGCACTTTCTTTGATGCGAGCACACCATGCTGCGTGGTCCTGTGCCAGTGTCTCCCATGTCTCCCAATAGTGCATACTATGTGCCAGGCACCGTGTTAAACACTGGGAATGATATAGGTAGGTTCAGGAGGTAGAGACCTTTGAAATTAAAAATTAGTTTTAATGATAAATCAAAGACTTTTAGGAAGCATTTAAGGATGATTAAAAAAAATGTTTCTATAAAAATAGAAGAGAGGGGCAAGAAGGTATGAGGTTAGAGAGGCCAAGGTTACAATATTCAAACCGAACAAAAAGAATTGCATTTTAGAAAGATAACATGACATGAAGAGTTTTAAAAAGCAAAATGAAGAATGAGCGGAGGATTTAGCAATAGTTTTAGTATGGGGAAGGGAAAAAAATCAAACACAGGAGCATCATAGCTCTAGGAAAATCCTTCCCAATTGTGATAAGGAAGGAGAGTCAGAAGCTTTTTGGAGAGGATGTCAGTTCTGCATTTCAGGATTCTCTCTTAGCAACATGAACCAGCCTGGTGACAGCCAGAGAGACATTGTCATTTGATTTTTCAGGGTGAGAAGTTTTTGAATATATTTTAAATTTCTTATGGCACTTAAACTAGGGCAAAGGTGGGGGCCAGAATGTTAGGGGAAAAAAAGTAGAGTCAAAAACAGTTCATGCCTGTGGGGGAAAACCAGAGAATGTTTTTTTTTTTGGTTGTTGTTGTTTGTTTGTTTGTTTGTTTGTTTGTTTGTTTTTATGTGTGGACAATGTGAATGAGAATTCCATCTTTCCAGGCACAGTTACATACACAGAAATAATAATCAAGGCCCAGGATAGGACTTCAGGATGTGACTCATGTCTGCCTTCTAGCACTGTGTAGCAGCGTATAGAGGTGAGCAAGGGGTAGGGGAAGGTACACATTTGCTGTATGCTGCCTTGTTGGTAGAGATCTGCTTCTGTGCAGCATGCTCGGGCTTGGCAATGGGGGGGGGGGAGGACACATTGTCTAAGACTGTCTACATCAGTATGTCTGATCGCCTCCTAGAAGGTATAGAATTAGCGTCTAAAGCAATAATCCAGGGATCAAGTCAAAGACTTATAGCTTGAAGGGACTTTAGCGGTCCCCTCATCTAATGACTCCATTTTAGAGAGCACTGAAGTACAAAGGAGGGGCAGCTAGGTGGCGCCATAGTGCATGGAGTGCCAGGCCTGGAGTCAGGAAGACTCATCTTTCTGAGTTCAAATCTGGCCTCAGACTTACTAGCTGTGTGGCCCTGAGCAAGTCACTTAGCCCTGTATGCCTCAGCTTCCTCATCTGTAAAATGAGCTGGGGAAGGAAATGGCAAACCACTCCAGTATCTCTGCCAAGAAAACTCCAAATGGGGTCACAAAGAGTCGGACACCACTGAAAACAACTGAAGGGTAAAGAGGTTCAAATGATTTGTTCCAGTTCACACAAGTAGTAAATGGCAGAGCAGTGATTTGAACCCAGGCCTCATGACTCCAAATCTGGGGCTTTTGGTACTGGGCCACTTTGCCTCTCTATAAGAGTCCCATCCAAAGTTTGAAACTTGGTTCTAATACTTATCAGCTACGCAGCTTGCAGCAAGTGCCTGACTCTCCCACTGCCTCATTTTTCTCATTTGTTAAAATGGGGAAGAATCACACTTGGACATCACAGAGTTTGTCCTGAGGAAGGAATTTTGTAAATTATAAAGCAATTTGAGTTTATATTTACGTAATTTTCAAAGAGGAAATCATATAATCTCAAAACTGGAAGGTCATTTGGCCCAATCAACACCTGGACAAGAGCTCCTCCTGTGACTCTTTCACTTAAGGCCGTCTCTGTTCCTGTCAGGATCATTTTCAAGTACAAAAGACTCCAATCTGCGCATACGCGCTTGCCAGCACCAATGTACTTTTTATAGCAATTTCTTTCATTCTCCTCTTGGCTACTCATTTCGTAATAGACATCTTAGTTCAATAGTGCCATCAATAAAAGGAGAAAACCTCGAAAAAATAAAAGATAGGCTCATGATAATAACAATAGCTCACTGTTATATAGCACTCCACAGTCTAGTATTTTGCTGATAACAATAGCTTACTTTTATGTGACACTTTGCAGTCTCTCATTAATAAAACAGTAGCTGGCATTTATACAGTGTTTTAAGACTGTAAGATGACTGCTTATATATGCATTTGATCCTCCCAGTCATCTCAAATGGTAGGTACTACAGATAAGATGATTTCTGTTTTATAGATAAGGAAACTCAGAGTCAGAGAAATTAAGTGACTTGCCCAGGAGCACACAGCTAAGCGGCAGAAGTGGAATTCAAATCTGTGGCCCCCTTCTCCCATTGGCAAGTTCATCCTGGAACCTCCAAGTTAGAGGAAGGACTCAGGCTAGACTTGCTTCACACAACTCAGCTGCCTTTTCTCTGTGTCCCTATGCCTCCATTCTCCCATTGCTAATTTCCTTCTGAAACCTCCATCTCGAGGAAGATCCTGGCCCAGTCATCCTTCATTCCTCTCCCAGCTCTGTTTTTGATTCTCCAAACTTTGATAATATCCCCCTCCCTACTCTTTTTAGTTCTCTCTTTAGAATGTAAGCTCCCTGAAGACAGAAAATATATTTCTTTTGACTTGTATTTGTATCTCCAGCCCCTATCACAGTGCCTAGAACCTACTAAATCCTTAATAGATACTCAGTGCTTAATTTGTTGACTTGAGGAGGCAGTATGGTACAGTAAAAAGAGTAGTGGTCTGCAAGTCTGAAGACTGGAGTTGAAATTCTCCCTCCCTCTGACGCTTACTACTTGTGGGACCTGGGATGAATTGCTTAACCTCTGTGGTTAAGCTTAATTGCTTCACCATCTGTAAAATGAGGGGTTTGGGGTATGGGCTCTAAGATTTCTTCTAACTCTAGTTCTGTGAGCCTCTACCATAGGTCATGCAAGTTTTATGGTGGCCATTTGATTGATTGGAAACTGAGGGTCAGAGAAGGAAAGAGACTTTCCTCTAGTTTCATGGTTAGAAGCATCAGAACAAGGACTTAAACCCGCATTTTCTGATTTAAGGTCTGGTATTGGTTCTACTCTACCCACACTGCCTCTCAAATTAATGAATAAAGCAGCTAGAGATTAAAGATGCCAAATATTAATTTGCAGTTTTCACAAAGGATCTGCAAGTTTCTTATTCACATACTCTCTTTATCTACTTACCCAAATCAAATTAATTTTTAGTATCCTTTCAAGAAAAAATGCCAGGAAACTGTTCCTTTTTCATTTATTTTCTCAATTAATATTTGTATTGTCTAACAGCTAGTGAATTCAAAAGTGCTATTACAGAGGCTGTTACAGAGATTCCTCAAGGAAACTTAGTGAAAGGCTGTTGTTTTTCTGTTATAACTGCTTCTTCCTATTTGACCTTGAATCTTATTGAAGCAGTTTCTATGCTGGCAATCATAATGGCATGTGCCAATACTAGGGCTGACTGGGGTTAGCCAGAGCCCTAAGGCTGGACAGGCCCTCCAAGGCTGGTTACGGGTCCTAGCAGTGGGCACTACGAGGAATTCTGGATATGTGCTTGGAGTAGAATCACAGATTCAGAGCTGAAAGGGACTACAGAGGTTATTAAAGTCAGTGCTCAACACTCATATAATGGAAGAGGACTAAACTCAGAGGGAATACTTTTTCTGCTTAGTATTTTAGTCATAGAGGCTCCTATGATAAACACTCCCCCCACCCAGGGTACAGTAACAATGCTAGTCAGCCTGGGCCCTCTAAAATTTTAGGTAGCTAAGACTATAGATCTTATGAAAATGATGGTCAACCCATACAATCAACTAGCATAGGCATAGGGGTAGATTAGACAGCAGGTCATAAGAGAGCTGGAAGCAGTTAGGTGGCACAGTGGGTAGAGCACTAGTCCTGAAGTCAGGAAGACCTGAATTCAAATCTGATCTCAGACACGTACTAATTGTGGGACCATGAGCAGGTCACTTAACTCTGTTTGCCTCAGTTTGCTCATCTGTAAAATGAGCCAGAGCAGCAAATGGCAAGCCACTCCAGTATCTTTGCCAAGAAAATCCCAAATGGGGTCATGGAGAGTCAGACACAAAGGACTGAACAACATGAGGGCTGAGACAATTTGATCACTTACCAGCTTAACATGATGTGCTTGGTGAAACTGGTGAAATGTTCCAGATAATTATGCTAATGTTCACCCATTTGATGTGTGCTTTGCATGTATCATTATGTATGGTAATCGATACACATGTTTGTCTCTGCAAGTTTACATACAATTATTTTTCTTGTTCTTGTTAGTTTAGTACCATGTATATAGTGTAGCTACATGTGCTGCTGTTTGTTTATTTGTACATATATTGCTATTATACATATATATGCATATATATTTATGTTGTGTGGGTATGCATGTATTGCTATGGTATTTACATGTGACATATCCTGCAAGTAATATAGATCTGCAGTTACTGAAGCAACTTGCCAAGTCATGCTTTGCCTTGTGCTATGCCTATATGCATGTTCAAGATCCTTTAAGGCCTGGAAAACTGAGTGGATTATCCTTGTTCTGGTAAGGGATGTTGTATATTTTGATGCTAGCATGTAGAATGTGAGCAGTCAGTTGATTTTTACAAAGGACTACAAAATTCTAAAACTCATGGAGAAACACAACAGCCATTCAGACAAGGCTTAGACTGACTGCCTCATAAGCCACTAAAGATTCATGAAGCTATACTTTCCAGCTCAGTAAAAGATGAAGCCATCACACAATTGGAACTAGAGATTGGAGTTTTAAAGCACTAGTTTTAAAATAATATCAGAGATGGATTTAGGGAAAAAGAGTTGGAGACAATGAGTTGGCAAGAGGGCAGGGGTGGCAGTAGTAGCAATACAAACATGTATACGGAGGGTGCTTTCCAGGAGTCTGTCTCTGAACTTTGTAGCAGCTGTAGTCTTGGCCTTTTCCTGACTCTTCACTTGGCTTATTAAGGTAACCCAACAGGGAGTAACAGGATTTTTCACTAGATTGTAGAATGCCCAAAGGGAAGCTATTGGATCAATGGTGAACCACTTCTCTCCTTGTGTTTTATTGCTAGCTAGAGTTAGCATTGGCTATCACTGTCTCTTTGATTTTTCAAATATACTTGCTGGTTGTTTGTACTGTAATATTTGGCTCTAGATAATGCTAACATAATATATATATATTATGTCCTGAATTTGTGTCTTTAATGTAAATTGCATGGGTAGGGGGACAGACTTTATATTATATGGTCTAAGTTTCAGGTCCAAACCTATTTTCACTTTCCCCTCCCACCAGTTTTTTTTTTTAATTTCCAGTCATTCTTGTCAAATAGAATTCCTTCCCAGTATTTATTTTGGGGTTTATTAAATATTACGTTTCTAAGTACATTATTTTCTAGGTTTTATTTAATTTTTTCCTACTAATCTTCTTTTCTTCTTATTGAGATAGTTATGAGATAGTTATGGTCATTTCTATTCTGTGGTAGAGTTTGAAATCTAGTAATGGCAGCCCCTTCCTTTCTACTTTTTTTTACTTTTTTCTCTTTATATTCTTGATCTTTAAAGTTATTCAAATTAATTTTTAAAATTTTTATAAAGTACTAACTTTATAATTTGATTGCTATAACCCTAAATTTCTAGGGCAATTTGAGTACCAATATCATTTTTATTGCAGTAAATTGACATGGCCCAGCCATGAGCATTGAATAACTTTCAAATTATTTGTATCTTCTTTTGTTTCTGCAGGAATTGTTTTTTTTTTAATTGTAGTTATATGTCACGTGCGTGTGTTTACAAGCTAATTCCCTGATATTTCATTCACTTTGCTGTTATTCTAAGTGGCATTTGTCTTCCTATGTCTTTCTTCTCTCCCTCCTTCTTCACAGAGTTCAGTGTCTAACTCATGGTATTCCTCTCTGTTCTCATCTTTGGTGACTTCAATATTCAATATCAATGTGATATCCCTTCAAACACCTTAGCCTTTCCAATTAATTAACCTCTTCAACTTCTATTACCTCCATGGCCACTCTGCTTCTACCACCCACAAGTGAAATCACACCTTAGACCTCATCATCACCCCAAACTGCTACATCACCACCATATCAAACTCTGAAATTTCACTCTCTGATAATAATCTAGTCTTTCCATCTATATATTTCTCTCACTTCTCCTAAACCTACTCTTCCTTATTGCTGCCTCCAGTTCTTCCATCTCTTCTTTTTTCCATCTCTAGCTTTACTTTCTTCCCTTCATAATCTTAATCCTATAGTTAATCGGTTCAAGTAAGTACTTGCCCCTTTGTCTTTATGTCATTTACATCTTATCACTCTTCGATGCATTCGTATCATCTATATTCTCTTCTACATTTGAACTATTGGGGGAATATATAAAACTGTGTTAAGTAGGTCTACAACAAATCCATGTTAGACAACCTTAACTGTTCACGACAACCTCACTGCTTCATGACAACCCCGTTTATTCACCTCTAATGGACTCTTTATTATACTCCTCACAGTGACTAATCCAAATTTTTCTTTCTTTAAGTCTTCAAAACTCCTTCTCCCATTCTCTCTCAGTGGGAGACTTTGTCTTCTTTACTGAGAA
>NW_020954591.1:14140379-14169140 GCF_900497805.2 Vombatus ursinus | reverse complement strand
CTCTCTCTCTCTCTCTCTCTCTCTCTCTCCCCCCCCTCCATCCCTCCCTCCTTCCTCCTTCCTCTCAATCTCTCTGTCTTCTCTCTCCATCTCTGTCTCTTTCATTTAGTCTTTCCCACTCTACTGAATGTTTCCCCTGTGCCTACAAACATGCTTAGTTCTCACTGCCTCAAATTCCTCAGCATTCACTCTCTTCTCAATACGTTGCTCCTGAGTACATTACTCTAATAAAATTCTCTCTCAGAGCTCAGTGATCTAACTGTTAAACCCAGTGGTCTTTTTTTAGTTCATATCCTTCTCAACCTCTATACAGTTTGGATACTGCTGATAACTCCTATTCCAAGACACTGTCCTCCCTCCCTTGGTGTCTGTGACACTGCTCTCGCTTGGTTCTCCTCTTGCCTGCCTGCCTGTTTTTCAATCTTCTTTACTGAATCTTCTTTCTTCACAAATATCCCTTAGACCCTTTTGGACCTTTTTCTCTTCACTCTATATTTCCTCTCTTGGTGATTTCATCTACTGCAATATACTCAATGGTCACTTATGAAGAATACTTGTCCAAGTACTGGCTCTGCAACTGACCTACTAGTGGTGAGCCATCCACGTGATATAGGTCGTTACATAAACTCCCAGTTTCCTCATCTATAAAAATGAGCCTAGGTGAGTTCTTGGTTTTTTGCATCTTGGGTCCTTTGGCTGTCTAGTAAAGCCTATGGACCCCTTCTCAAAATCACATCTTTACATGCATGAAATAAAATAGAAAAGAAATCCAATCGTTAGTGAAAGTACAAATGTAATTGTTGTCTCATCCAAGTTCATGGACACCTTGAAATACATCCATGGACCACTTGTGGGTTAGTCGACCCAGGTTAAGAATCCCTGGACTAGATGATCTCTGAGGTCTTGCCCAATACAGTCCTATGGTCTGCTTTTTTACAACAGTGAAAATCACCAAATTATTAACAAAATATTGCCCTGTCTGAACCAGTCTTCTGCATCATAGTAGTTTTGTAGTTGTATATATGTATTGTATGTGTTGTGTGTGTATATATATATGTATATATATATATATTTGTAGGTACTCAAGGTTGACCCTGCAATAAGTTCTTAAATACTCCTAATATGTTCATGATAATTGTCTTTTGTGTGTGAATGTATGTAGCAGGATAAAAAAATCAAAACAGGTTGCATATATTAATACACAAACCTGCTAAGGAAGGGATTGGCCTCTTTGTTAGTGGATGAAATGGTTGCAGACGGCTTTATAACACATTCAAGTCAGTGTAACTTAAAATAGCTATACTTCCTGAAATGTCTTGTAATAACCATCTGAATTCCCTGGACAAACCTGTAGAGAGACATTCGGCTATTTATTAGATCATAAAGTTCTTTGAGGACAGTGCTAGATTAGGGTATGGGTAGAAACAAGACAGAGGTTAGGATCAGAGCTTAGGATTCTTAAATTTGGGTCCATGGATCCCCTCAGGGATCCATGTAAATGAACTTCAGGGGCGTCCATGAACTTGGATGAGAAAAATAATACATCTTTTTTTTCATTAACCTCTAACTAAAATTTAGCATTTCTCTCAATTATGAAGATGGGCAACAAATATTATTCTGAGAAGGGCCTTACCATACCATAGGCCTTACCAGACTCCCAAAGGGGTCCATGACACAAGGAAAGGTTAAGAAACCCTGATCTAGGGACTGTAGCATAGCCTGTGGGATCAGGCAGCTACAAGAGGTCAGAGAGAACAGGGTCAGATTCAGGGAGTTGAGAAAGGCTAGAGGAGTGAAGCAGATCTCAAAAGTCAAGTAAGAAAGGGGTAAGATTCTAGGTCATTACAGGCAGTGGCAAAGGTGATCAGGAATACTATGGGAACACAATTTCTTCTAGGACAGAGTTAGCTTGGCCTCTAGATTACATATGTGATTATCCCCATGAGGCCTCAAAGACCTAGAGGTGCTCTCTGATTTTGACTAGGGTAGGACCCCCTTGTTCCTCCTTGAAAAAGACACTCCATCCCTTGGCTCTGGGCATTTTAAATGGCTATCTTCCAGGCCTGCAGTGCCCTCCCTTCTCATCTCTGACTCATTGCTTCCCTGACTTCTTTCAAATCCTAGCTGAAATCATACCTTCTACAAAAAGCCTTCCACAATCCCCTTAATGCTAGTGCCTTCACTTTGCTGAATATCTCTAATTCATCTTATTATACATTCATTATTTGCACACAGTTGTTTGAATCTTGTCTCTCTATTAGACTATAAGCTCCTTGAGGGGAGAAACAGCTATTTAAAAGTGTTTATTTGTATCCCTGGCACTCAGAACCATGCATAAATTGTTGTTCAGTCATTCAGTTGTGTCCGATTCTTCATGACCACATGAACCATACTGTCTGTTGGGTTTTCTTGACAAAGATACTGGAGTGGTTTGCCATTTCCTTCTCCAGTGGAAACAGAAGTTAAATGATTTACCCAGGGTCATGCAGCTAATAAGCATCTGAGGCTGGATTTGAACTCAGGTCTTCCTGACTCCAGGCCCAGCATCCTATCCACTGAGAGCTACCTTGCTGTCTCCCATGTATAAATAGCACATAGCAAATATATATATATAATATATATATATATAATATGCATATATATTCATTAAGCACCTACTATGTTAGCATATAGTAAGTGCCTAATAAATGCTTGCTGATTGACTAGGGACAGAAATGCCAACATTTACCAGAAAGTCATTGCAAATGCTTAAGTGCTATAAAAATGTGAGCTGTGCCAGGCAAGTACAAGCTTTTACTTTATGGCTTACCCAAGTGCCAAGAATAGAGAACAGGTACTCACAAGTGATGTTGACTGGTTGGCTTGCAGATTGTTTGGTTGCAGGCCATGAAAAACAAACCAAACCAAAACAAAACAAAACAAAAAAACCTCACCTTACTCCATCAGTCAATGCCAGAGAAGTATCCCAAAGGACTTGCTGACAGTAGCTATGGAACCCCAAATAGTTATTTTGGAGATCGACTGTGAATGATAACTTAGACTTCCAAAGTAAACCTCCCTTACTTCTTCCCTCAGAACCTTTAAAAATATTCCGGGATGCCAAGAGGAAGACTAGAGTTTCAGGGCCCCAAAGAGCTGTTTGAATGTGATAGCAACTGTACTGTAGCCTTCCATGTATTAGAAGACACTCAGAATGGTGCAATTGAAACCAAAACACATTGATGCTTTTGATATTTTTTTGCATATAGAATAATTCTCCTCTTTCCATTTCTTAGCAAGTAAGAATGTGGGTGTATTTGCTTTCTGAATGAAACTCCATTGCTCCAGGATGTCTCTTTGGGGCTATGAAGAAAGGCTGTATTTGTAGATAATATGCTTAAAAGTAGCCATGTTCCCTGCTTTGACAGGGATCCCCTTTATTGTTATTACTGGGGCCTCAAGCTCATTTACAGAATACTCTTCTCATTGGAGGACAATGATAACAGCATACTCTACATACAGCAGCCATTAATCATTTTCCACCAATGAGGAGAGCCATATGCAAATAGACCCACACCCCAGGTTACACTGTCATTTCCCTTCCTGATTAGTCTGATTGCCCAGTAAGGGCAGAGGAAAGAGGTCTCAGATCTCCACAAAAGAGTAGCTTCATTTCAATATCAAAGTATCTTAAATTGAGCCCATACCCAAATAACTTATTCCTAAGGAAGAATTTGCCATGACTTCACCTTCTAACAAGAGTTCCTGAGATGCTAGCGTCAGATGTGAATCACCAGCTGTAAGACAACAGGAAGTGAGTCTGTTTTTCCTGGCTCTCTTTGGTGAGCTGGTGAGGACTGGAGAATGTTGGAGCTGAACCAGGTGCTGCATGTCCTGTTGTGGGGGTGATTCACTCCCTGGGCTCAGTTTATACTTAGCAGAGAGCTGTAAGTGAACTTAAAATCCATTGTTCTCCTGAATAGAATTTTTGGCTTTTATAAAATGGAAAGGCAAAGTAATGCATCACAGTGGATTGAAGACAGGCTTTACTCAGGGCAACTTTGATTTAAGATGGACTGCTGATATAAACTGGCCATAAAATCCTAGGCAAGCCACTTAACCTGTTAGTATCTGGACAGCTCTCAAAGTCTGTAAGTTGCAGCATAGTTGTTAATGCACATTGGTAAAGAGAGTTCTCTCCCTGCAGGGGCAGGGTAAACCCTTCACTAATGAGATCACAGATCCAGATGATAAAATAATGATAATAATATAAAACAAGAAAATGTGACATTTCAGGGATTGGGGGTTGATTTGGTTATATACATGAAAAGAATTGCAAACATTTGGCCCCTGAGTCAAAGACCTGTGCAACTGAGACCATAAGTGAGGATGAAATGACAATGAAGATTCTAGTATTTTTCTTTGAAAGGTGGAGAAAGCACTTAGTTTAGCATCAGAAACTGGAGCTCAAATCCTGTGACTTCAGGCATGTTCCTTAATCTTTAAGAGCCTCAATGTCCTCAGAGGTAAAATACTAATACTATCAGACATTTGTAGAGCACTCAAGGTTTGCAAAATGCGTTGCATACATTATCTCATTTGATCCTCACAGCAACCCACTGATAGGTGCCATTATTATTCTCGTTTTATAGAAGAGGAAATTGAAAGGTCTCCTCCTAGCTCTAAAATTTTGTGGTCCTAAGTGTTGTTGGGACTTCTTTTTCTTTATCCACAAGAAAATATTTGAGCAGATTAGGAAATAAATTTGCCCTGGATTGTGAAGGATGTGGTTATTCTAAGTGTAGGTGGAGCTCCAAAGCCCACTGGAATGGGACTCTCTCTTCATTGGTGGAGATCCATGCCATGCACCTGCATGAGGAGCGGGGTGCTTCAGTCTTATGGGGTCTCTATTCTCTTTAATCTCTTGACTCTTCAATCTCTTCAGTTGCTTTGGGAGCTTCTGGCTTCCAGCTTCAAGAAAGAAGATGGATGATACCCACTCCACTTCAGGTTGCTGAAGGGAGAATAAGACTCTGAGAAGAAGCCGATATGAGAGGAGCTAGCAGTCTCCATCATGTTCCTATCCCCAGCTTACTACACTAGACACTTCAGGGAATTTCCCATTAGGTGAGCTCTGGAACTCTCTCTTGGTTGAGCTGAGTTACTCTGCTCTCAGTGGACGAGCTCCTTCACTCTGTATTGTCTATATTATTCTCCTATGTGTGCTTTCTCTGATTTCTATCAACTTGACTAAATGTTTTGTTTTGTTGTTTGCTACTTACTATGTATGTTCATTGTGGAACTGGTATTTGGTAGGTAGGGAGTCAATCCTTGAATATAACTCTCTTTATGGAAATAAAGACCTAAATGATTAGAGAAATATTTGTTGCTTGTGGGTTAGCTGAGCTATTATAACAAAAATTACAATATTACTTAAATTGACTTATTTATTCAGTGCCATATCCATCAAACTACAAATGAATTACTTTATGGATCTAGAAAAACTACTGATATTCATCTGAAGAAACAAAATGTTAAGAATCAAGAAGGAAAGAATTAAAAGAAAAGAGGGAAAGAAGAGGACTTTATGGCACCAGATTCGAAACTGTAGCAATCCAAAGCAATAATCATCAGTTGGACTGGTTAAAAAAGAGAGAGAGAGGTTGGTGGGTGGAACATAAAGAAGCAAATGAACAGAGTAGCATAAGGTTCAATATAAGTAAAGATGGACTAAGGAGTTGTTATTTTATAACAACTTTTGGGAAAATTGGAAAGCAAGCTGGCAGAAACTAACCATAGACCAACATCTCACATCATACATCAGGATATGGTCTAAATGAGTATATGACTTTGCTATAAAGAGTTACATCATAAACAGTTTAGAAGAGCAAGGAAAGAAATGCCTCTGATGATCTCCAATTTATCTTGCATAGTTGTTTCTATGTTGTCTCCCCCATTAGACTGCAAGTTCTTTGAGGGCAGGGACTATCTTTTGCCTTTCTCTGTATCTCCATCACTTAACACAGTGCCTGACCCAGAGTATGCACTTAATAAATGCTTCTTGACTTGACTTGGACTATGAATAGGGGAAGAGTTAGTTCATGACCAAACAAGAGATAGAGAGAGTCATAGAAGATAAAAGAGATCATTTTCATTGATTAAAATTTAAAAGTCTTTTTGCACAAATAAATGCAGTTGTCAGTTTAATCAATGCAGTTATAATAAGGATAGCTGGGGGGGGGGGAATCTATCCAGCAGTTTTATCTGATAAGGATCTCATTTCTAAGATACATAAGGAACTGATTGAAATACGTAGCCATTTCCCTAAAAATAAATGATGAAATATAAAAAAGCAGTTTAAAAAGGAAAAAATACAGGCTATCAGCAACCATATAAAATTATCTAAATCATTAATAATTAGAGAAATGCACATTAAAACAACTCTGAAGTTCCATTTCATAGCCAACAGACTAACAAAGTTGAAAAAAAAAAAGGAAAATGAGGAGATACAGGAAAACAGGCACACTAATGCACTGCTGGTGGAACTGTGGATTGGTCTAGGCATTCAGGAAAGCAATTTGGAAAAATGTCCCCAAATCACTACATTGTGCATAGCCTTTGATCCAACAATATCACTAGTAGGCCTAAATGCCAAGAAGATGAAAGAAGAAAAGGACTCATGCACAGAAAAAAATACTTATAGCAACTCTTTTTGTATTAGCAAGGAACTGGAAACCATCAAGTGGGGAATGGCTGAAGAAATTGTGGTGTATGAATTTTAATGAAATACTATTGAACTGCAAGAAAAGAAGAAGAAAGGGAGAGTTCTAGACAAACCAGGGAAGACTTGCATGAATTAATGGAGAGTAAAGTGAGGAGAACCAGAAGAACAGTATTTGAAATACCAAAAATATTTTAAAGAAAAACAACTTTGAAAGACTTAAACATTATGAACAGTTCAACGAGTAACTACAATTCCAAAGGACTAATGCTGAAACATGCTACTCATTTCTTGGCAGAGAGGTGATGGACTCAAGATGTAGAATGAGAAATACATTTTTGGACAGATTTTGCTTTTGCTTGGTTATCTGTATTTGTTACAAGGATTTTCTTTTTCTTTTTTTCCCTTTGGAGTAGGGAAGAGTATAGAAGAGAAAGTTAGTGATAAGGTTATCCAAAGAAAGTGGGGGAAAGGGTCACTGAAACATTTTAATGCATAAAAGAGAATAGATACAAGGCCAAAAGGAAGCCCAGCCAAGCAAGGCAACCTTGGAAGTTACATATTGAATTTGTCATAAGGAAAAGCAAGATGTGCATAATAGAACTTCACAGGTTTATGTACAATCCTCTTTTTCTGTTCTGCTATGTATATGTAAATGCTCATTTTATTTGGTGTTTGTTAAGTTCAAAATGAAAAATAAATTTTAAAAATAACAAAATAAAAGGATTGGATTTGATCAGCACTTTTCAAACTATGACTCTATCATTCCACTTGATGTAAGGAGAAGGCTTTGATACAAGCTATGTTTCCCCTTAAAACATCAAATATGATATTATGACTATTATGAAAATACTGTGTGGGACAGAGACCACTACTCAAATTCAAAACAAAGACTGACTTACCTTGAAAGCAGAAAGGAGTTTATTGCTTTCTCATGAGAAAGGGTACCGCCCCCAGTCACCCTAATGGCACCGGCCAGGGAGGACGCATATGCCCTAATGGCATGTATTGGTACAAGTTCGTAACTGAAAGCAAGGCTTATTTGTATCCTAACGCGAGTTCCTCCTCCCCAAACCCCCTTCCCCTTTATCCCATTCAGGGGGCACAATCTATTCACGGAAATCTTTCCCAGCAACAGAGTACACAAGTTTGCCAGAGACAAGAAAAGGCAGGAAGTCTTGCAAGGGTTTTAGGTTGGGGGTAGGGCTATTCTATTCTTTCTGCCACGTGCTTAAAAACAGGGTCTGAGGGGGTTTTGACAAGGTCAGAAGGGAGTGTTTCAACAATACAATTAGAAGGCCATCTACAACAGGTGCCTCCAATTTCTCTCCTCCCACTCTTCTTACTATCTGGCTTCTGACCTTATCTCTCTCCAAATGACCAGTGATCTCCTAATTGCTGCCCTTTGTGAGAACTATTAACAGGAACTATTAACCGTTTGAGGAGACTTCACATCTGAGAGATCATCATCTCTCACAATACTGATTACATGTTGGGGAGGACATGAAAATAGACTTAATTTACCTCTTTGTGTTTCAAATTAATCCCAACTTTGAGACATTTGAAGATGTGGTAAAATCTTAGAGTTGAAACGGATGGGAGAGGCCATCTAGTCTAACCCTTGCCTGAAAGAGAATCCTCTCTACAATAAACCAAACAAGTGGTCGTTTAGACTTTGCTTGAAGGTCGCCTGTGAGAGCAAGTCCTTCTTCTTACAGTAGCCACCCTGGTTGGCTCCTCTAAATTGTCTCCTACTTATATCTTTTCTATAACAAAGCATCCATAACTACTCCAAAGACTACTCCAAATGTGGTCTGACCGGGAAAAATAGAGTGAGACCATCACTTTCCTAGTCCTGTTCACACTGCCTCTCTTGATGCTACCCAAGATTATATTTGTTTGGGGTTTTTTTTAGCTGTCTTTATCACATAGATGACTCACATTGGACTTGCAGTCTATTAAAATACCCAGACCTTTTTTAAACAAACTGCCATCTGGCCATGCTTTCCTACTTGCTATATGCTTTTCCTATACTTTACATTCCTTTCCTATACTATACATTTCTATACTTCTTTTTTATACTCCTATACTTTCCTATACATGTTATACTTAGAAAGTTGATTTTTTTGAACCCAAGTATAAGACTTTACTTCTTGTTTGTTTGTTTGAACTGTGATTGATGCAGGCAACTCCTGTGGTGGAAGAATTATTCACCAAAAAAATTAGGACTGATATGCCTTACTTACAGAGTTACCCAGGGTTAGGATGTTGAGAGGTTAAGCAACTTATCTATGGTCACCCACAGCTTCTATTTGTCAGGGGCAGAACATGAGCCCAAGTCTTCCTGACTGCAAAGCAACCCTCTGCCCATTATGGCATGATACGCCATGTTTACTCATAAGTTTACATTAATCTCAGATGAATTTCATCTTTTCCAGTTAGTGTAATATTCTATCCTGTAAAGGTCTTTGTAGACCCTGCATCTGTCATATTAGCTATCCTTCCTAATTTTTCAGTCATCTAAAGATTTGGCAAGTATGCCATCAAAGCCTTTATCCAAATCACTGGTTGAAAAAAAAAAAAGTTGAACAGTGTCAGACACATCCCTGAGATGCCCTTTTAGAATTCTCCTTGTTTCTCTCTGGATACTCTAAATCAGTATTTATGGATTTTGTTAACTATGTTCCAAAGTCTAAGTGATCAGTGGATTTTAAGAGATGTTGAACTAAGAGAGCTCCCAGATCTCCTTTCCAACCCTAAAACTCTATGATACTAAGGAAAAGTACAGGACATATGGGGAAAGGGGTCATAGGCTCAAGTATAGAATGATATGGAAAAAGATTGACATAGGAGCCAATAAGAAGATTGAGAGTAGAAAGAAAATTGTCAAACGCTAACTTGCAAGGCCTATCCTCCGACTTCTGGGATACTGTGAAGAGAGTGAAATATTTCTTGGAAAGGATGACACAAGCACAGCAACATTATTTTCCATTACTGAGCCATGTTTAATATTAATAATTTATTATGGCTATTGAATCATATTATTATAATTCATTAATCATTCAGCAATTTGCGCAATTGTTATCAGCCTCCTGGTCTCATTCATGTAATTGAATAAAACGCATTATAGGTACGCTTTGTTAGAACAAGGCCAGTTGGGAAGATTCTGTTAATCTGATTGTTTTCTTTTTTGGCAAATATTATGTTAATATCTGGAATCAATGGTCCAATCCCTCAATCTTCATCTTGATTTTTTGGGTAGGAAGATCTCCTGCCCTGGTTGGTAAAAACCTGCTCCCATGCCTAATATAATCACCTAACAAAATCATCATATATTATCTCTCTCTAATTACTCAAAGGCAAAGGTGTCAAATACCTAGCCAGCAAGCCACATAAGGCCCCCGACACTCCTGAATGTGACCTGACCCATACTAAAACATAATTGGGAAATACTTAACAACATAAATAAAATACAATAAACATAAATAATGTCAACGTGATTTTCTAAGTCAATATACAGCCTGCAGGGATCCTTATGTAAGGTGTAGTGACCCTCATTTTTGAATTTGACATCACTGTTCTTATACATCATGGAGGCACCAACTTCTTTATACCTTTCTTATGCATTTAACAGAAACTCAGGGCTAGAAGAGAGTGCAAAGGCCAACTTACCTGTCCTGAACCAGAACAGGAATCTCTAACAGGTCATCAGCTAGTCTTCATTTGAAGATCTCTAGTAAGGATAAATCCACTACCTGTTAATGCAGCCCATTCATTCTGGTTTTGGAATGTAAGCTCCTTGAGGGCAGGGACTATTTTTACTTTTTCTTTTATATCTCCAGTTCTTAGCACAGTACCAACACACAGTAAGCACTTGATAAATGCTTATTGATTCACTGATTGAAGCTTTTCCTGACATGGAGCTCAACTCTACCTCTTTTTAAATTCAACCCCTGCTTCTTAATTCTTTCTTCTGGGGACCAAAAGAACTAGTCTAAAGCCTCTTCCACAGTACCATCCTTCAGACACTTGAAGACGGCTGTCATGCTGTCTTTCCCTTCCCCAAGACTTCTCTTCTTCAAGCTAAACATCCCCCATTTCTTTATATGATAATCAGACGCCATGATCGTGAGTCTCCTCACTGACCTGGTGGCGCATGAGCCAGCTTTCTTATACTATAATGCCTAAAATTGAATATAGTACTTCCTATTAAATTTATTGTCCATTATTTTGTACTGCAGTTGTGTGCTTGGGGGTTCTGCTTCTAGACTAGCTTTATGAAAATAGACACCATGCATTACTTCATATGGTCATTCTCTCTCTATTCCACCCCGTTTAACATGGTGCTGTGAACAGTAGACACTAAGTACATTTTTGTTGTTGTTGTTGATTGATAGGCCCTAAGTGCCTGAAAGTTTTAGAAAGTCCTTCACAAACCATTGTTGTCCTTTTTGTTTGTTTATTTGCTTTTTTTATTTTTTTAGGTTTTTCATCTATTTTATTCTGAACTTAAGAAATAAAACAAGCATTTCTATGACAGCAAAATATAAAAAAAGATGATTGTACGTGAAATTGTAAATTATGTACAACTTGCTATTCCTTTTAAATATATAATAAAGTTATCATGTAACTTTCTTTTTTTCCCCTCCCCCTCCCACCCCAGAGATGACTACCGTTAAAAACTTATATGTGTATATATATACATATACATATACAAATATATATATATATATATGGAAAACCATTCCGTGCGTACTTCTATTCATCAGTTCTTTCTCTGGATGCAGATAGCGTCTTCCTTCATAGGTCTTTTGTAGTTAATTTGGATATTTATAATAATCAAAAAGATTTAATAACTCAAAGTTGTTCTTAAAACAATATTGTTCTTACTGTATATAATGTTCTCTTGGTTCTGCTCATTTCACTGTTCATTGTTTCATGCAAGTCTCTCCATGTTTTTCTAAGATTGTCGAGCTCATTGTTTCTTATAACATAGTAGTATTCCATCACAATCATATACCACAACTTGTTCAGCCATTCCCCAATTTTAAATAGTCACCTTGGTGGGCTCACATTTAGTTCGGTGATGTTGCCATTGCTGGAAAAATGTGGAACCCTTCTATTAAAATGGCCTTAAAAGCCAGCTCACTGGCCATCTAAGGAAAATACTAGCTTATGTCATAAATTTGCAAGAAAAATGTTCTCATTACCTATCCAGAGGCAGTATGGTATAATGGCAAAAGCATTAGTCCCAGGATCAGAGAACTGAATAGTTAACTTTTGTCTAAATCCCACCTCTGAAGCCAACTAGTTGTGTGACCTGGACACTTAATCTCCCTGGGCCCCAGTTTCTCATCTGTAAAATGAGATGGTTGGACTACAGTAGATGGCCTCTAAGGTACCATCCAGTTCTGGGTCTTTGAGCCTATGATCCTATGATTTGTAATGGCTAGGAGAGGAGGCTGACGGAAATAACTAGAGAGTACAAGCATGGGACATAGAAGCTTCCAGAAAAAAGACAGGGCAATGTGGTCAGGGAGTGGAAAAGGGGCATGCCTAGGGTCTATCTTGCCATGAGTGACCATTATGAGTCTTAAAAAAGCTCCAGGTTTTTGCACTATCACATTGGAGTGCCTCACCAAGGTTTTAGCAGGAAGGGACCTTAGAAGTCATCTGATCAGGGTGAAGAAATCTTTTTGTTATTTAGATATCCTTGATTATAATCTGCTTTACAATGAGTATTTTCAACTCTACCTAACACAGCCTGTAAGAGGATATTAGCTCTCATGGAAGGCTTTTAAATTCTCATTTTTAATAATAAAAGCATGAATAATGTTAAAATGATGAAAGGATTCCAGAAACTGCTAAGGCTTGAAAGCACTAGGGCAAGTTGGCTAATTGAACTAATATATTCAGAAAGCTTTCCTCATTGTTTATTTTTTAAAAAGTGGATTTTCCTGCTGGTAAAAATAACTCTCCTATTTTTCATTTAATTTAAATTTCTTTCTGAAGATGATACATTTAAGCATGCTCTTTTAAAAATGTATTATATTCCCAGGTAATATTTAAGTAAAACTTATTAGCAGCCTTGATTACATCATCTTTTCTGCTCATTTCAGAGTCTGTTAATTCTTTACAATTCAAATAAATTGCCTGGAGAATAGATAAGGGTGACTTCTCAAGTCTGTAAAGGGGAAAAGAATTCTTGCTTGTTCTGTCCATACATTTTAATCAGGCACTTATCTTTCAAGAGAATGTCCTTTTCTTGGTTTAATTCAGGGATGGGAGAAGGAGCATTGATAGTCAGAAAAAGACAACCCTACCCTAAGATAGCATACACACTGACAGCCTTTTTTGCAGTACTTCTTTGTTCCTGGGCACACAGGCTAGGGGCAGAAACAAGAAGGTCAAGCACCCAGTTGGGGCTCAACCAGTGTCAGATAATATATATGGTGAATATCCCATTTATTTTTAAATAGAGCTTGTATCTAGAGCAGAATATGTGAAAATACTAACTGTCCAGTTAAAGTAAAATGGGGACCTATTTATATCTGTATTAACCAGAGTTAGTAGCATAGACATTACTAAAACAACCAGGAGGGACCAGGAAACTGCTAGTACCACACCCTCTGAGGTTACCTTCAATTGATTCTGTATGTATCTTGTACATTCAGACTTCTATATGCTTGGCTCATTAGAATGTAAGCTCCTTGAGGGCAGAGACAACCCCTGTTTTTTCTCTGTATCCCTAGGGTTTATAGCACAGTGCCTGGCACATAGAAATGATTCATAAATGCCTGCTGATTTATTGAATGTTGTTGTTTGTCCTTCCTTCTCGAAGAGGACCATGATGTCAGGGAAGTGATGCTATGACATGCAAGTGAATTGGATTTAGGTGAGGCAGGGCTGTGCAGTCACCAGCCTCACTTTCTTCTCCACAGTCATCTGGGCCCAGTGGCCAGATATAGATCAGATAGGCTGGAGATGGCCCAGGATGCAGTGGGTGCCTTGGCCTTTTCAAGCTAAGGTCTTTAACAGATCTCAGTTTGACTGAGGCAATGGCCATTCAGTGATTAAGGCTAAATAAGAAATGAGGCAGAAAATGACCTTTTTACCCAGTTAAAAAAAATTGATCTGGGAGGGAGAGACCCTCAGGGCTTCAGGCCAAAATAGAAATATTTGCTATTTGTATTCATTCTGAGCCAATCAGGGCCCAAACAATGATCAAGTAGGGCTTGGCCTGGGACCTATTGTTGGCCAATCAGAGTGTCAGAGTGATTTGGGATTAAGGATGGTCATTTACTATTGTATGAGATCCCCTCCCCACTCTCCTCTCCCCACGCCCCCTCCCCCTCCTTATGCCTCTCTAGGCTGGAAGTCTGTGAATCTGTGGCTTCCTTATTTTCCAGATAGGTCTTCATTGTTGAATGGAGAACTGATTACCCAGTGGGTTCCATGACATACATGTCATCAATTAGCTGGAGCTTGTAGATCATGGGTTCTTAGCCTGGAGTCTGTGAATTTGCTTTTTTGATATTTTGATAACTGTATTTGAATATAATTAGTTCCTTTTGTAATCCTATGTATTTTATTTTAGTCATTTAAAAACATTATTATGAGAAGTGATTGATAAGCTTCATTAGACTCCCAAAGGAGTCTTTGACACAGCCTCTTGTCAATAGGCTACAGATACAAAATTACCCAATTCAGTTCATATAATTTAAATATGGAGTGTCTCTTATTGAGAGAAGGGAAACATGGGAAAATCTAGACTTGCCAAACAGATATGTGATGGAATAGTTATTTGCATGGCAACAATACTCATTGTTTTACAACCTGCCCAGTGCATTTAGCTTGCAGATAATTTAACCATTGCATAGAGATCTTAGGACAGAAAAACTCAAGAGCTAAAGTATTTGGAACCACCATCAAATGAAAATCAGTAGATTAGTAATGTTTAGCCTAGAAAAAAGAAAGATAGGAGGAGGATGGAGCATGATGGGGGCCTGCAAGTATCTTAAAGACTGTCCTGTTTTTGGAGGGATTAGACTTCTGCCTGACCCCAGAGGTCCAAATGAGGAGGAACATGGGTGGAAATTGCAAAGAGACAAATTTAAGTTTGAAGTAAGGAAAAACTTTCTACTACTTACAGCAATCCAAAAGTGGAGTGCATTTCCTTGGAAAAGCTCTTCCATGGAGGTATGCAAGTAAAAGCTGAATAATTACAGGAAAGACATGTTGTAGGGTAGAGGGCATTTGTTCCCAGGTCAGGATTGTCCTAGATGGCAGTGGAGATCCATCCCAACTCTGCATTCCTGTGATTCTGATTCTTTGACTGAGGATACAAAATTTCTGAAATTGACATGTAAATCAGTGAGAAAATAGTACATACAGCTTCTCAAGAACACACAGAGCAAACATACTATCCATCTGTATGCCATTGAATTCTACCAATTGGGCGCCTGCTCTCTAGATAAATATGACATGGTTCCCACCATCATGGAGTTTATAATCTAACCAGAAAGGGAAACCATGTACAAAACAGAACAAAATAGTAGAGAGAATAGTCAAAGCATAAGAAGACATTGTAGAAAGGAAAGATCCCTTTGGGCTCAGAGGATCAGGGAAGGCTTCACGGAAGAAGCAGCTTGAAATTGGGCCTTGAAGGATAGGTAGAATTTCACCAAACTAGATAGAGGACAGGGATTTCTAGGCATTGGAAGTCCTGGGGCAAAAGCATGGGAGCCAACGAGTGTGAGTTGTGTTTAGGGGATGATGGATGATACAGCTTGACTGGAGCGCAAAGTAAAAGAAATGAGGTTGGAAAAGCAAGTTGGAGTCAGATATTTAAGGGGCTCACATACCAACCTAATGAGTAGCAACTTTATTCAAGAGACAATAGGAAGCCATTGAAAGTTTGGGGATAGTAGAGTGAAATCATCAGAGGAAAATTAATTGTTTGGCCATGTATTGGATGGATTGAAGATGAATGAAACTAGAGGCAAGAAGACTAGTTAGGAAGCTATTGTAATAGTCTAGATAAGTATTTTTCAATGTCTTTGATCAGTTTATACTTCTCTTGGCATAAAGCAAAAAATTTCTTAAACAACTGCTCTCATACTAAGGTTGAACTATCCAGGCCTTGGACTTGGTCTTCTGTGCTAGTAATAATAGCTCATATTGATGCAGCGTTTTATAATATTACTAACATCATAGATTTAGGACCGGAAGAGGTAGACTGAAGATGTAGAATGGCACATACATTTTTGGATGTGGCAGATGGGGGAATTTATTTTACTTGATTTTATATACTTGTTATAAAGGTTTTGTTTTTCTTTCTTTCTTTTTTCCCAATTGGAGGGGAGAGAAGGTGAAAAGGAGAGATAATAAATGTTTGTTAATTAAAATAAATATAAAGCTAAGGGGGAGAAAAACTACCTATCCCAAACTATTCATTTTGCAAATGAGGAAACGGAGGCCCAAAGAGGTCGTGTCTTATCCACAATCATAAAGGTGGTGGGTAATAGAGTTAGGATATGAACCTAAACCTCCTGACTTCAAGTCCAGTGCTCTTTCTGATATATTATTATCATTTTATAAAAAAGGAAACAGAGTCAGAGAAGATACTCATCCAGGTCACATAGTTAGAAAGTCCTAGAATCAGGACACAAACCTGTATCTCCATATTCCCATTTGGATAGTGTTTTTGCTTCATCTAGAAATGATCTCATTAATGAAAAGGTGTGCCCAGGCCTGAGATTGGCTTGGGTCCACGCCAGTTGGCCATCCAGGAAAACATTCCTTTTTCTGCCTGACAAAGCTCAAGACTCTTCCCCTCCCCAACAGAATGAGTATGGATTGACAATCACTGCCGCTCAACCACCCACAGTCCCAGACCTGAATGCCAGCTTGACTCCTGTGGAGGGACACAGAGGGTGGAAATTTGGAAAGGCTTCCCAATCCATCTCACAGTTCACTGGGTACAAGCAGCTCTTCTCCCATCACAGACAAAATAAATTGCTTTGCTCTGCTCTGTATTATCTAGTGCAGTGGAGACAAAGGACCTTGCCTGGCAGCTGCTTTCTGTAAGATGCTCACTATCTGAGCCTCAGAGGGGGAACTCTGAGAAAGTGCAGAGCTGTAATGGAGTGAAAGCAGGGAACTCATTGACTGACAGACAGACCTGCTTCTCTTTGTCCTGGACTACTTCACTGTCTCTTGGCCTCCCTGAGCATAGACAAAATTACACCTCTCAACTTCCTGCCTGATGTTTGGGCCTTGTATGAGGAGCAAATTTGCTTTCTGCTTCATTTGCCCACCCCCTGTGCTCTAGAGAGGTCTAAGGCAACCCACATTTGCAATCCTGTGGGATTTCTTCATCCTGAAAGCTAGACAATGTTTTCTGATATTTCTAGTGAAACTATCAGTCGAGTCCTTGGAGTCATTTTTACTGATAAAAAAAAATAAACAAACAGTACCTTATTCTATAAGTTGTATGGCTCTAATGTACAGTATTAATGCCTCTTTAGTAACTGTTCAAAAAAATATATACTGTCTACCTAGAAAAAACATAATGTTTCCCATTAGAATAAAAGCGGGGAAAGCACTGGCCTGGGAGTCCTAGATTGGAGGCCTCATTCATCCACTCCTTAGTTCTGTTACTTTACAGCAAGTCATTACCTCTCTGAGCCTCAGTTTATTCAGTGATGAAATGGCCTGCTGTGAGCTTCTTGTATGTAAAGGGCTCAGTAACTTTTATAAATAGCAGTTGTGTCTTCTTCATCACTGTTGTTCATCGACGAACATTTGTTAAGTATCTACTGAGTGTGAGACACTGTGCTGGATACTGGGGATACAAATGCAAAGAATGAAGCTGCCCTTCCCCTCAAGGGCAACATCATGGCCTTGTCTTCTGATATGATGATGATGATGATGATGATGTAAACTCTTTGAGGGAAATTCAGGCTAAAAGAATCATCCTATCTTCTCCTTCCTTCCTTCCTTCCTTCCTTCCTTCCTCATCCTCGTCCCCCTCATCTTTCTCCTCCTCCTTTTTCTTCTTCCTTGAATTTCTCAGATTGTGTTATCCTTAGTGGGATAGCAGAGAAGCATAGTTTTCCTCTAGGTCTCGCCACTACTTTAGTTAAAGTTCCATTTTCACTCCATTAATTTTATTAGTGTAGCACAAATAATTCTTTTCTGATATTCCTGCCTGGGCCTCTAATTGTTTTGTAAGTATTTAATTAGTGTTCTTGCCAGTGTGGAGGATATGGTTGAGTATGAGATTCAAGGACTCAATAAGTTGCATTTCCAATTTGGGTTTATTTTTTTTTTAGCAGTATGTCTTTCATAGCACCAAATAATGCAATGATCCCATGGGGGTATGAGTTAATTAAATTTTGCAATGACAATTTTGCAGGTTGGGAAATTGAGGCAAGAGGGAGAAGTCAAATGGATTTTTTAATGTCACAAGTCAGTAAAATGAAATAACATATATAAAATGGTTTGCAAACTTTAAAGTGCTATATAAATGCTAAATATTATTGTTGTTGTTGTTATTAACTCTTTCCTCTGAATATGACCTTGCTCCCCCAAATTAGTAAAAAAAAATTGAAAAAGAAACCCAACTAATATGAGTTTTACCTTCCTTCTTTAACAGTTCTTGAGGGAGTGACAGGTTGTCACACACTGTATAGTGGGAGTAAGTAGGTAGGAGGGCAAGAACTGTTTTAGCTCCTCCTGCTTTCTCTTTGAAAGAGTAGGAAGCTCAGGCAATGATCCCACCAGATGATAGGAATTAGACAAGGTAAAATGAAAGCCACCTCTATTTAGAAAAGTATGCTGTATTCATTATTTCCAGCTTCTGGAATCTCAGCTGCCCTTGGAAAGAGGCTACATTACTTTGGTCTCTAGGAGAACTTTGGATTAACCCTGCTAGTGATGCTTTGAGCTGATCCAGTTAGAGAAGAGGGAGCACTTGGGACGTGGGGAGTCATTATTTGGACTTCCAAAGCTTTTGTAAGGATCATTGATCGTTATAGACTGAACATTCAAAGACAGCAGGCATGCCAGGTTACTAGATGTCTTAGTTGGTATCACAGATTGTAAGCCCTTGGAAGGGTCCCTCAGGAGTCATCTATAGGAGCTTCATTTTATAGATCTGCAATTTTAGGCCCAGAGAAGTAAGCCATTTATCAGAGAAGTTTCAGTCAGGACTTCAACCGGGGTCTTCTGACTCTTTGACCTGTGCTTCTTCCACATTAGCCAGTCAACAAGTATTTATTAATTACTATCTGACAAGCACTGGGATCAATTCAATTCAATAAAAATTTATTAAATGTCTACTAAGTACCAGGCACTGTGCTAAGCACTGGGGATACAAATAAGAAAAAGAAAGACAGCTCCTGCCCTTGAGGAGCTTACAGTCTAGTGGGGGAAGACAACACAGAAAAAGAAGCTGAAGTGGGGGGGGCACCAGGATACCTGGTATGAGGGCATGATGTTCCATAGAGTGGAAACGAAGCCGAGCTGTTAATGGAAAGTGGGGAGTTACAGTTAAGATCTAAGAATGCAAAGAAAAGCAAAAGCATAGTTCCTGCCCTCTAAATGGGGAGACACCATGTAAATAATGTACATACTAAATATATATTTTAATATATTTATATACTAAATTTATTATATATTAATACACTATATTATGCTAAAATATACTATATTGATATACTAAATATGTTTATATACTATATATTTAACATATATTTTTATATAGCTTATATACCTATATAAATATATGTGGGAAGAGAGAAGGGGGAAGAGAGAGAGATAGAGAGAGACACAGAGAGACAGAGAGAGAATGGAAGGTAATCTCAGAGAAAAGGCACTTGTGGGAGGGTGAGGTGTGGAAGAGGAACAATTTCATGCAGAAGGTAGGATTTGAGCTAGGTCTTGAAGGAAGTCAGAGAAATATCACAATGCTATCTTCTTGGACTAGTCTTTTTTATTCTATTGACATTTAAAAGAAAAGACTCTCCGTGTAGTACCTGAGGCCCTTCTCATATTGAAGCTTCAGAAAATAACCCCCAGTTCAAGGTACTTTGTCAGTCAGTATCCACTCAAAATCATAACAGATATAGGGGGTACACTCTCCCCTAGGGCACCACACCACCAATAGGTGAGAGGACATATTCAGGGGACACCCATGACTAGGGAAAACATGCAGAGAGGTATGTATATGTGGACACATATGGACATAGAGAACATATAGAAGGGAGACATGTAAGGAACATGTGGGATCAGAGAACACAGGTAGTTCAAGGTCTCTAATTCTGTCAAGATGTTGATATCCTCTACGAGCACCCTTGTACTGCTCTATGCTGGATGTCTTTGCTTAGCAGGAACTGCTGCTTTTGCTTCTACCATCTGGTCTTCATCTGTAATGTCACCACTTCCTAATAGGCAGAAAGGGTCTTTAGTGTATAGTCCCAGGCATTAGTTTTTAGCTCTTTTGGGATAGAGGCCCCAGCCAATTGTATTCAGTAAACTAGCTAGAGAAAGCCCCAAAGCATTTGAATTTTTGACTTTCTCTGAGTTTCTAGTTTTTGTTTAGTCACTTATTTGACTTACTGGAGGAAAATTCCTTTCAAATCATTTCTACTTTCACAATGCCAATCATAAATACAGCCCCTCCCCCCCAAAAAACTTCCCTGCTCTCAAGGAACTCATGGTCTAATGGGGAAAAAATTAAGTAACACAATTTGCTTTTTACTTATGACAATATATACATACATTTAAAAAACAACAATACATATGTGCCAGTCAGAGTGCAGGGCAGAAGAGGTGGGAAATGGTAAATCTTGATACATAAGTGTGATTTTAAAGGCTTACAAAGTGCTTTTTTCACAACCCTGAGAGGTAATATTATCTCCATTTTACAGACAAACAACTAAGATCCCAAGAGATTGTGACCAATCCATGGTCACACACGTTAAGTGCCAGAGGTGAGATTCAAACCCAAGCTCTCTCGATTTTAAGTCTAGCATTGTTGGTTTGACAGTTTATATCAGAAGTGTTTGCCTTGGAGTGGGGGTAGTATTTCCTTTGCTATCCACTGCCACAAATAAAAACACAAATCATAACACTTTGTAGTTTTTCAACAGAGCTCAAAGATATACACATGCACACAGACATACTGGGAGCCCATTCTATTCAGAGTTTCAGTCTCTCACACTGTTGTGATAATATGAATGCTGAAGACATAGATTAATAACTCTTTCAGATGCTGAGGGAACTGTGAGATGCATTATTGCCTCAATTTTCTCTCCTGGCTTGAACATTATTGTCTCTTCCTAAGCACCTAACTTACTGCCAGGGAGGGACTTAGGCACAGAGGACAATCTGATTCATTACCTTATTCATCCTAACAAAACACCCATGAGAAACACAATCCTTGTCTCCACCCTAGCTCCAGGTGACACTATACCTACCCAAGATAAATGGCAACCTATCCTTTTATTAAATATTTCATAATGTGTGACATCAACCAGACCCTCCCTAACTGTTGTTAGTTCATTTCCCTTCCCCTCATTGTACAGTGGAAAAGCCCCAACTTTGGAGTCAGATGACCCAGATTTGACACCCTCCCCCCATGCCTACTGCCTTTGTAACCTCAGGCAAGTCACTTAATTTCCCTGTGCCTCAGTTTCCTCATCTGTAAAAAGAGGGTTTTAGACTAGATGACCTCTGAGATGCCTACAAGGGCCAGATCTATGATCCTATGAGCTCTATATTTCATTCCCCATCATTACTGTTCCACGTCACTTTCTCTCTCTTCTCACCCTACCAACTGCATTCCTATTCTTTATGTGTATAGCACATAGAGAAAAACGAGGCTGTCCAAAGTGACCTTACAATTAATCATTCTTCCTTCATTCCTCAAATTGTCTCAGTAAGTTCACTAGTCTTTCCTTCCTTTTGATCATAAAAGGAGACATACTACCTCCCTCTGGATCTCTCTCAGTCCCTTTGTTCTAGAAGCCAATCATTCTCATCTCCAACCTCTCTCCTTATTCCCTGACTCTTTCCTATATGCCATGGGCTTTCTCAGTCCTAACAATGCGTTCCTTTGGTATCCAGCTGCCACCTCACATTTCTCTTTTTAAAATTTGTCTATACCTGATGCCCACTTCCTCAAAACTGTCCTCTGCTCAGGCTCTTACAGTCTGACTTCTTTCTCCACTATCCTATTGAAGTGATAACTTTTAAAAATCATCAGTAAGACCTAATCTTCAAAACCAATGGCCTTTTTTTCAGTCCTCATCCTTCTTTCATCTTCAGTCTTCGTAGCATTTGACATCATCAGTCATCCATTCCTTTTATATAGTTTCTCTTACTTTGACACTAAACTCCTCAGGTTCCCCTCCTAACCCTCCAACTGCTCCTTCTCTGTCTCTTTGCCCTCTTCCAAACATTTTATGTAGATGTTACTCATAAGTCTGGCCTTTAACTTTCTTTTTCGACACTCTCCTTTGACCATCTTGATCATTCTCATGGTTTCTCTTTCCGCCTTTACACAGGTGATTCCCAAATTGGTATCTCCAATACTTTTTAGGAGCATTCATTCATTGTTAGTAAACTTGTCAATTATTTAAATGATTCTGGAAAACCATGTGGAATTATGGAAAAAAATTCATGCTCTTTGACTCAGAAATTCTACTACAAGGACCCCAAGAAGCATATTTACAACCTGAAAGGACCCACGTGAACAAAAATTTTTATTTCAATGTTATTTGTGATAATAAGAAGATGGAAGCAAACTATCTCCCCAGGGATTGGGGAATGACAGAACAAACCACAATATGTTAATGTAATGGAATATTCACAATGTCATAAAGAATAATGAATATGAAGAATTTCAAGAAATATGGATCTTGGATGAAGTTATTTTGAAGTGGTACAGAGAAGAAGGCAGGGTCAAAAGATTGTTACACACAACGAACACAATATAAACTAAGACAACATGGAGAGGCAACAAAATTCTGTTTAATTACAGTAGCCAATATTACTACCTATGTTAAATGACATATCCTTTCCTTCTGTTAAGGATCAATAAACTACTTTGGGGAATTCACTTTCTATAGGGATTTGTTTTTTTTTGGTTTTGTTTTGTTTTTGGTTAAAGCCTACAACATGTCAAAACAAAATGTATCAATAAATTTATTTTTAAAAACCCATGGGCAAAATCATAATGCTACTTTCACATATTTTACCATCTAAAAATATACCACTCCATTCCTTCATGAATTTTTTTGCTAAGTGCTACATTTTTATTGTGTTACAGGCTCATAAGATCATGGATTTAGACCTGTAAGGAGTCCTTAGAGGCTGTCTAGTGCAGACCACCATTTTATAGATGAGGAAATTGACATCCACAGAGAATAAGTGACTCACTCAGTTCTGAAGTTGTATAATTCTGTGAAGAATTAAGTTCTTGGTATTTAGAAGCATTCTTGTATTAGTGAACTTTCTGTTTTTAAGAATATTTTTGCCATTTCTTTGTTTTTATATTATCCACATTTCCTAAGAAGGTCGTGCCTTATAACAAAGAAAAAAAGAGAGAGAGAGAAAAACAGGTCAACTTAGCCAACACATTGACTAAGACTGACATTATGTTCAGAATCCATAGTCTTCCACCTGTGCAAAGGAAGGAAAATATTATATTATCATATCTTTTTGGGGGTGGGTGGAGGCTGTTCAATCATTATAATTTCATGGTATCATTCATTTTGTTGTTCTTTCCATTTACATTTTTGTCATTGTGCACATTATTTATCTGGTTCTGCTTACTTGACTTTGGATCAGTTCATCATATATTTTCCCATTCTTCTCTGTATTCATCATATTCATCATTCATTATAGTCCAGGAAGTAGCAAGTCCCACTACTATCATGCGCTTCAATTTGTTCAAATGTTCCTCAATCTATAGACACCTGCTTTTTTTCTAGGTTTTTGTTACTACACAATACATTGTATAAATATTCTAGTTTATATGAGATCTTTGTTTTTTTATCATTGACCTTCTTGAGATACATACCTAGCAGTGGGATTTCTGGATCAAAGAATGTGGACATTTTAGTTCATGTCTTCTTTCTGTAGACACCTTCTTATCATACCTCATGTTTGTATGAAGCTTTAGATTTTATCCTTAGTACCTGCTCTTGTACATGGTCACAATCTTTTAAATTATGTATTGAATGAATGCAGAATGCTTACACATTTATTTTCTCACTTGATTTTTATAGCATCCCTATAATGTAAGGAGGACATGAATTATCCTCCCTTTGTAGATGAAAAAGATGAGGCTTTGGGAGGTTGTTGCCTGTCCACAATCAGACAATTACATCATGGACATCAAGCCCAAATATTGGATACACTTTCTATCTTCTAGCTCAATCTTCTTCATTTTTGACATGAAAGGAGAATGATAGAACAGTTCTTGTTGATGTAGGGGGAGGGAGTGGTTCAGAGAAATCCTTTCTCTAGATGGAGATGGAGTTCCTTCCCTGAGGAGGCAGGTGTGATTTGGTGGAAAGAGTTCTAGTCTTGGAATGAGGAGATCTGGGTTTGAATCTTGCCTCTGATATTTACTAGCTGTGTGACCTTGGGCAAGTCACTTCAGTGTCCAGCACAATAAAACTTTAAGTTGCCAAACAGTTACTGATCTGCATTGGTGGAAGGAATTTCCTTATTGGGAATTTACTCCACCAATGATCTCACAGCTCTGGACTGAAATGGGAATAATACTTGTACAACTTTCCTTATAGCATTGTTATTAAAAAAAAGCGCCTTGTAAACCTTAAAGAAACACTTAAGTATTGTTCCTCTTTATCCTTTCCTGCCTTGATTGCAGGGGTCCTGCTGGAGGAATTCTGGCTTTGATCACGTCACTTTCTAGGAGTTACCCTAGTGGAGATTGTGGGAATAGAAGGGAAAAAAATCCTCTAAGGAGTTATATCTCTGGAAGGAAAAAAAAAACAGACTCAAAGATACGTTTCCATTTCTCCATTCTGTTTGTTAAAGAACAGCCATCATAGTCTTGACACTATCTTCTGTGTTTTCCTCTTAACGGAAAATCCCATGATACTGCTTTAAGAGGCATAAGAGAATCCAATATGTAAAGTCCTTGAGAAAAGAGAGATCAATAAGTTAAAGCTCCCACAGAGGTTAGCTCCATGATTGAAGCTAGGGAGAGGACTAACTGGTCCAGCTGCAAATTACTTTATTAGTGAATTGCATTCTCACAATGAAGAAAGGGCATTATTAGAGAGTCATATAACAATATTAGACCTTGATACTGGATTCATATCCTCACTGTATCTTCAGAACCCCACTGTAAATTCTAGCACAATCTTCTTGGAAGTTCCCTGTAGATCCCAAGTCCTATAATTGAATAAGATGAGAAGTTAGTTTTGCACCTTAATTTTTTGATGAAGACCTACTCAAATATAGGAAGTCTCTAAATAAATATTATAGTTGTTGTTTAGGTCAGTGGTTCTCAAACTTTTGGTCCCAGGACCCCATTACACTTAAAATTTTTGAGGACTCCTTTATTCTTGAAATTATTCTTAAAATTATTTAATACCCCAAAGAATTTTTGTTTATGTGGGTTATATCCAGGAGTGTTCTGGTAAATGTTTAATAGCTGACTTTCTAGAAAATGGTACAGATGACATACTTTAAAGTTTAATCTGTGTTATTATTTTTTCATCACTTTCTTAAGTCTAAAAAACCCAATAAACCAATAAATCAATCCCTAATTTGTAGCATGGATTTCCAAGGTGCTCTTGTAAGCCAGCACAAGCCACCTTAAGCAGAGCACTGGTTACATGTATTGATATTTTAAATCCAAACTGATAATTTTCCAAAGTATGTAATAATCCATCTTAAAATAATAATAAATCCATTCATTACATGTTAACATAACTTTTTATGAAAAAAGAACTGCATTTTAAAAAAAATTAATGAGAAGAGTGGCATTGTTTTACATATTTTTGCAAATCTTTTTAATATCTGGCTTAATGGAAGACAGTCGGATTCTGTTATCTGTTTCTGCTTTCAGTCTGTCACGATATGTTGTTTTGGTTGACATAATGTGAAGAAAATCCAGCCTCACACAGATATGAAGTTGAAAAAGAAAGGAGTATTTAATAGTCAAATAACATCTTGACATTATTATAAAAATAGTTTTGATCTCTGGAAACTCTGGAAAGGATCTTAGGCAGCTCCCCAGGGGTCCTTGGGCCACCCTTTGATCTAAATGTATACGTGCAAACATACACACATAGTTATGTATGTGCATGCACACTCATATAACCTTGTACTCTTGTTTGTGTAAGGTGGATATAACTCAAAATTCCAGGAGATAGTTAACACAATTCCAAAAATAGAGAGGATGTGAACTGTCTAAAGATATATTCTTTGTTTTCTAAAAAGTTGAATAGTATTGCAACCAGGCAATTTCAGTATTCAAGGATCCAGGATTTCATCAGTATGGGCACTCCAGTCACCAATACCAATAGACTTTTACATGTTAATTAGGTGGTCTTAATGAGTTTTTGGTGATTAAAATAAAATTCCATCACCTTCTGACCTATTTAGTAATGCATCTTATAGCATTTAACCAGTTTACTCTTTAGACTACAGATATGCCCTTGATCACTGGGCCTGATTTATGATCATAGAATCAGAGATTTAGCTCTGGACAAGACTTTAAAAGCCATCCAGTCAGTCCAATACCCTTGAGGCTCAGAGAAGTTAAACAACTTGCCCAAGATCACAGAGGTAGTACGTGTCAGAGATAGGACTTGAACAGAGGAGTCCTTCTGACTCCTTTATAGCCTGGAAAGATTGCTCAGTGCTTACACCCCCATGGAAGGGTCCCTCATGGACTAAGGGTCACCTATGTACCATAATGAGGCATTAGAAGAGAAATTTAGTAGATTCCTGTAACCAGTCAGCAAGAAATACATAAATATAATAGCAATACTTAATAAGCATAATACATAATAAATAATATGTAAATATTTATTGATGTGACTCAACTATGAAGCAACAACAGCATTAATAAGTACTATGGGGAATATAGAAGAAGTATAAGACTTGAGCCTACCATCTGGTTGAGGAGACAAAGATATTCATAATGAAGCAATGAAATAGTACAAGATTGAGTATAGTTAAGTCTTAGGTTATTTATCAACAAATGCCATAGAAACTCACAGAAGAGCAAAGTTGCTTTGTGCTCTCTCGCTCTCTCTCTCTCTCTCTCTCTCTCTCTCTCTTTCTCTCTCTCTGTTTCAGTCTCTGTCTCTGTCTCTCTCTCTCTCTCTCTGTCTCTTGATAGAGGATGGCCAGAGACACCTGGCCAAAGGGTCATGATAAAGATAACTCGTGGAAGAGAGCTCTCCCAGATGGAGAACCACTTAAAATATTTCCTGGTAGATCTTGACTGTCTGGATTTCTTTGGCCTTTTAGGATGAAACATGGGAACAAAGATGACCAGTCACAAGTTCCACTTCTGCCCCATCGTAACAAGCCTCCCAGTGATCATAAGATCATAAAATTTAAATATGGAAGGAAGAAACCCTCTCATGTTTTAAAAGACTAATATCAAGCCCAAATGTTAGATTGGGAGGGGGGCTGCTTTTCTACAAGCTCAAATCGTAATTAAGTAGGAGAGTTATGTCTGCTACTTCTAAATCCAGGGCTCTTTCCATTACATCAGTAGTCCTCAAGCTATATTTGTTCATGGCACAATATTACTCTTTGTGTGTGTATGTTTGTGTGTATTCTTCATATATATTCCTTATAAGGTCATCCTATAGGAGAGTTGGGAAATTTGACTAAGAGCATTCAATTATAAATGCAAATTCCACACAGTGCCTCATACTTAACAAAAGCTCCAGGCACATGGGTGTGCTGTGGCCTAGACTTTGAAAGTCATTGCATCATGTTAAGCCACTTCCAAAGACATTGGTATGAACCTTCCTGGAAGTTCCATCACAGTCCTTGTAGAGTAGAATCTACCTAGATTAGTGGTAGTTTACCCAATCTGTCAAGAGCACATAGTCTAACCCTAGCCTAAACAGAACAGTATATCAGGCAAATGTTCCCAAACCCTTGGAGGTCATTGTACTCTGTTGGTCACTGTATACTTAGCCAAAGCAGCTAGGTGGTGCAGTAGATAAGAGCTTTGGGCTTAGAATCAGGAAGACCCACCTTCATGAATTCAAACCTGGTGTCAGACACTTACTAGCTGTGTGACCCTGGGCAAGTCACTTAACCCTGTTTGCCTTAGTTCCTCGTCTGTAAAATGACTGGAGAAGGAAATGGCAAACTACTCCAGTATCTTTGCCAAGAACATACCAAATGAGGTCATGAAGAGTCAGATACAGCTGAAACTACTCAGCAATGACAATACTTAGCCAAAAGCTTATGTGTGCACATATTGTCTCCCTCCATAGATTGTAAACTCTTTGAGGGCAGAGAGTGCTTCACTGATGTCTTATATCCTCAGCAACAAATACAGTATTTGACACATAGCAGATATTTAAATAAATAGTTGTTTGACATTATCGATGAGGACTCACTCTTCACAAACTTGTCCCTTCCTAACTTCTAAATAGTCTTACTCTTTCCTCTTTTACATGTGTTCCATTATCCAGCAACACTGGCCTTCTTGCTATTCCTTACACATGACCCCCTATCTTCCACTTTTCCTTTTTTCAAAGGCTGTTCCCTATGTCTAGTCTTTCCTTATCTCTAGATTCCCTGGCTTCCTTTAAGACTTGGTTCAAATACTGCCTTCTGCAGAAGGTATTTCCTGGTTCCCTTTCCCCAATCCTGCCACTACAAATGCCTTCCCTCTGATATTACCTTCCATCTTTCCATTCTCTCTCTCTCTCTCTTTCTCTCTCTCTCCTTTTCTATGTCTCTGTGTCTCAGTCTCTGTGTGTGTGTGTCTCTCTCTCTTTCTCTGTCTCTCTTTCTCTCTCCTTCTCTGTCTCTCT
>NW_020954591.1:14111070-14140369 GCF_900497805.2 Vombatus ursinus | reverse complement strand
TGTCTCTCTCCTTCTCTGTCTCTCTCTCCTTCTCTGTCTCTGTCTCTGTCTCTCTGTTTTTCTCTGTCTCTCTCTCCTTCTGTGTTTGTGTCTCTCTCCTTCTCTGTCTCTGTCTCTGTCTCTGTCTCTGTCTCTCTCTCTCTCTCACACACACACACACACACACACACACATTTAAATAGTTATTGTAAGTTGTCTCCACCAATCAAATGTGAGCTTCTTGAGGACAGTGACCATGGTTCTTCTCCCCACCCTCACCCCACCTTTGTATCCCCACTGCTTAGCACAATTCCTAGCACATAATAAGCAGATAATGAATGCTTGTTGACTGACTGACTGTATCCCAGTAATTCTTACCTCCCTGTAGTGTGGAAGTTTGCAGAAACTGATTTTCTTTCATCAGGAAAAACACTGCAGGTGCTGTCTGACGAATGGTCATGTAAACCTTCCTGTCTGATTATTATGTAAAATAACATTTGGAGAAGAAAAGAGTTTGTAAGCAGATAAAGCAGGGAAATTGACAAGGGAAATTGATTATGTCATGAAATGTTTAACCACTCTATTGCAATGTCATTTATGTGGAATTCTCAGAAATCCATGGGGAGGTCTCAAACTGGACCATAAATAGGTGACCACAATTTGTCCAAACAAGTCACAAAGTCAAGAAGGTGATCTGCTTTGATTTGAGGCTTTTGATAAGAACCTTCTAAAAGCTGCTTCAGTTGTGAGTGCCAAATGAATTGAGAAATTTCAGGGTAAGGAATGGAATTTTCCACAGCCCAGACACATGGCATGTAACTCTCGTTCCTGCTTTTTTAAAATTCCTATTTTCTTACACATGGGAAGGACATAGTATGGGGGAAATTCTAGATTATATTTGGGGAAACTATTTTTCCTTGTCCTTGACATTTCCAGGACATGATGCTGGTGACAGTTGTCATGGTGAAAAGCATCACTTCCATAACATAAAAAAAGGGAGACACGCAGGAGCCTGTAAACAACTTTCCATCCTTTCCTAGTTATTAGCTCTTATAAAAAAGAACTGGGGTGTTAACCTTTCAAACTATTAGGCAACATTCAATTAGTCAATTTTCTTTCCCCATCAATTATTGCAATCTTTCTTTTAGTTAGTTTCTTTCCTCCACAAGCACATTTCCTTACAAGTTTATATGTTTTGACATATGTCAAACCTGTAAGAGCAGGTAGAAGCAGCATTTCTGAATGCAGAAATATAAAATGTTTGTAAATCATTTCAGTAAAAACACGAACCAGAAGAGTCAAGCCCACATCTAGCTTACTGTTTAAGGCAAATGCTTAGCAATTGGTCCACATGTTGTGTCTAAAATAGTATCAACGTCTTACGGAAAGCCGACAAAGTTTGATAACAAGCAGCATGACAGATGGGAAGGGCTTCCTATGCCACATACACTGTATTAAGTACTTACTATTGAGTAAGTCATAGTATCACCTACTTACTTGAGGATGGATGATATTGTTTCTCACTGTGCAAACCAGAATCAAACAATACACTATATATGGTCTGACCAGGGCAGACCACTTTCTTGCCATTTATTTCTTAATGGAGTCTAAGAGTCATTAGATTTCTTGGATGTCACACCACACTCACATTGAATGTGTAGTCCACTCAAGTCCTTAAATCTTTTTCAGACTATATATCTATGAAATTGATTTTTTGAAATAAAATATAATATTTACATTTATCTTTATTGCATATTTCTATTAAGTTGGAACCAATTACTATATTTAACATGATAGTAACTTTAAGTACTATGAGTTCAAATGTATGCAACCATTTCAGGGGATTCATCATATACACAAACTAAATTTGGTCCAATATTCTATCCAGTTTGTCTATATCTTTTTGTATTTTGACTCTATTACGCGATGTACTAGTCATCTCTCCTAGCTTTTGGTCTTCTATGAATCTGATTAGCAACACATTTATGCCTTTATCTAAGCCTTTTATGGGCAACTAGGTGGTGCAATGGATAGAGTGTTGGGCCTATAGTCAGGAAAACATCTTCCTAAGTTCAAATCTGGCCTCAGACACTTACTAGCTGTGTGACCCTGGGCAAGTCATTTAACCCTCTTCACCTCAGTTTCCTTATTTGGAAAATGAGCTAGAGAAGGAAATACCAAACCACTCCAGTATCTTTACCAAGAAAACCCCAAATGGGGTCATGAGGAGACTGAAATGACTGAACAACAAATAACAGAAGGCCTGCACTAGATATCTCCTTCTAAGCTGACATCACCCAGTAATAAAATATGCATATTATTCTTGTGGAGAAGGTTAAGAGGTGTGGACTAGGTGATAATTAATTAGATGGATTCAGAATTGGTTGGATGATAGAACTCAAAGAGTAGTTGTTAATACTTTATTCTCAATGTAGTAGGAGGAATGAAGTGGAGTGTCTAACTTTGTGACCCCATTTGGAGTTTTCTTGGTAAAGAGTAGAGTAGTTTGCCATTTCCTTCTCCAGCTCATTTTACAGATGAGGAAACTGAGGCAAACAGGATTAAGTGACTTGCCTGGAGTCACACAGCTAGTAAGTGAGGCTGGATTTGAACTCAGGTCTTCCTGATACCAGGCCTGGCCCTCTATCTACTGTAACACTTAGCTGCCACTGGCCCATGTTTTAGGATTCCATTTGATTTTCTATTGTCCCCCTCTCTCTTTTTTTTTTTTGCTTATCATTCATATTTGTGCTTATGGAAACATGCGTGTACGTGTACCTGTGGAGGTTGGAGAAAGGCAGATTAAGAGATATAAGAAGACAGAGACAAAAGTTTGCCTTGAGGGAAGTTTATGCAACCTAGGAATTAGGGCATTTTCTGAGACAAAGGGAAGGAAGTGATTGCTGTAATGTCTATCTTCTCTCCCACTCTTCTCCATTCCATCCCACTTCTGGAGGTCAGCAGTGCCCTGAAGAAGGGAGACTTGCTGTAAGTTTTTTTGGGGTCCCTTCCCTTCATCTCTGGAAGCAACACTGGTATGCAAATTGATAACAATAATTATTCACATTTATCTAGTGCTTTATCATCCCAGAAATGTCCTTATATACTTAATTTGATACTTACAAAACCCCTGCCAGATAAGTAGTTCAGATATGATTACACTCATTTTACAGATGAAGAAAAGAATGGTTAAGGGATTTACCCAACGTCACATAACTAATAAGTGATGGAGTCAGTCAACTTGCATTTATCAAGCTCCTAGAAAGTGTCAGGAATTGTGGTAAACAATGGGAACTGAAAGTACTGAAAGACCTGCCTCAAGGTGGAATAGGCTTTCTCAAAAGGTGGTTCCCCTCTCCTTGGAGGTCTTCAAACAGGATTGATGATGCCTTGTTGGATATGTTACAGTAGGTATTCCTGTCATGAGCAAGTTGGACTGGATAGTCATTAAGGTCCCTTCTAACTCTCCAATTCTGTGATTCTGTGATTTGGGACTTTGGTACAAAGCAGTAAACCCTAAGTGATTCCTTGGTTTTCTCCTACCCTATGATAGCAGCAGAGGAGCAAGAATGTTGTGCAAGTTAAAAAAGGAGAGACAACCTCCGCCTCATTCTCTTCCTTTGACCCTCCAGGCTGTATCAGGTAATTCTGAGAGTTCCTATGACAAGAGTGGCAGGAAGACAGCTCTCCCTTTTCCTTACCTAGGTTACCATATGGCTGCGAGCACATGGCAGCAAAAGCACATGTCTACCCAGGTGAACCTGAGCTTGTGTTTTGGTTTACCTCTTTTGTGCTTCCCCCGCCCCATCCCCAATTATCGATACCAAGATGGACATGTCCAGGCTTGGAGACCTCCCTGTCATCTTGAAAGGTTCACAGGTCTTTGGTCCATTGGGTGGAGCTAACTAGCAGACCTAGGTTTGCTTCATTATACCAAAGCACCAGGTGCTCATATTTCCCTGCAAGTGGCCTGGAAAACTCAAAGCACACATGGGTGGTTCCTATAGGTCTGTTCCCTGTATAATTCCTGGGGGAATACTCCAGTTTAATTTCCACCTCATATACAAAATTAATACTAAGTAATTTGGGGAGAGGAGGTACTAGCTCTGGGGGAGTGGGGAGTACTTAAGACTAATTGCCTTTTAAAATCACGGAATCTTAGGAGTTGGGAAGGATTAATCTCTGAAGCTATAATCCTCTCCACAATGTCCCTGTCAGCCGGTCATTGACCTTCTGTTTAAAGATTTCCAGTGAGGGAGAGCCCAGTACTTCTCAAGGCAGTTCATTCTATTTTGGATGGCCCAAATGGTTAGGAAGTTTTCCCTTTATTAATATAAATTTTTCCTATCTGAAACTTTTACCCATTGCTCTTGCTTCTGTCCTCTGGAGCCTCACAGAACAAGTCTTACATATGATAGCTGTTCAAATGCTTATACACAGATATCACCTCCCTTCTGAGTCACCCTTTCCCTAGTCTTAATGAGTCTAGTCCTTTCATCCCTATCTTGTGTGACATAGTCTCCACTGCTTCCCCCATCTTAGTCATCTTGAGTTTAGGCATTCCCTTCTTGTCAAGATTAACCCTCAATGGTCCTATGCAGGTTCCACAGTTTGGTTCTTATTAGCAAAAGGGTGATGGATGGGATTAATTGTGTTAAAAGGCAAGGGAAGCTGATGAAGGAGGAGTGTATTACTGAGAAGACTCATGTTTAAAAGAAATAATAATGATAAATGTCCATTAAGAAATGAAATCGGTTGCTGGAGTTTATGAGAAATTGCTGCCTGAGGCATCTGGGGTGTGAATGTAGTTTTCAGAGATTTCTGTTGATATTATGTTAGAGGAGGGAAAAAGGCTGTAAGAATCATGAGAAGTAGAAAGGAAAAATGCTCCATCCTTTGACGGGGGAAGGTTTGACTCTTGTAGAAGCAGATGATTTAAAATTAGGTTGGTATAAAAATAAACAGGGATAGATATACATATATTATACATAATGCATATATTATGTATTTATATATATGACATACACACATATACATGCACACTTTTTTTAGCTATATTTCCTTCTAGGATTTGCTTGATTCAATTCCTGTTTGGAAAAATCTGTCATGTATACAGGTTCCTCCAAAGTCTTTCAATTACATCTTGTTGCTTCAGTAACCAGGATGACTGCAGGCTTCCATGAAATTCACATTACTGTAAGGATGAGTGCTTTAAGGGAGATAGCAGTCCCTCTGTCTCAGCTGCTTCTTTGACCTTTGAGCCTTGGGGCAGTTTGGTATGTGGGTTACTTTTTCTGCCACCAACACCACTGCTGCTGCCATTCAAGATGAACTCACTAGTTTTCTTTCTTTACTAGCTAATCTTGTTACATTCCTATAGGAACCCAGAAATCTTTGGGTTTTTTTCCTTCACAGAGGTCATCTTCCCTAGCCATAGAAGGAAAAAATAAAATGAAACAAAGCAAAGCAAACAGGCCCAGGGCATAAAGATCAGAAGAATGTGGAAGAAAACCCATAGGATCCCATAGATTCTTTTTTTGGAGGGTATGAGAAAGAAAACTTGTGTAGGGTGGGAGGAGGTGGGGGAAGGAAGGAAAATAGGAAAGGAGGGAGGGAGCGAGGAAGGAAGAAATGAAGGAAGAAGAGAGAGGGAGAAAGGGAGGGAGCAAAGGAAGGAGCAGGAAGGAAGGGAGAGGAGAGGAAGGGAGGAAGGGAAGGAGGAGTAAAGGAGAGGAGAGAAAGGGAGGAAGAGAGGGCAGAAGGGAAAGAGGAAGAGAGGAAGGAAGGGAATACTTAAATAAAAATTTAAACTATGACTCAGAGTATTGGTACTATGCTTTGGTTTATCAACGACATAGAAATTGAAGACAAAACCGAAGTCCAATTATTTTTCTGCAAAATGAGCAAGCTAGGGTAAGGCGGTAACATAATGCCATATCCTAACACAAGATGACTCATAGTGCATGGTAAGGTTCCAGACTTCTTTATGACTGTGAGGACCAGATGTCCCATCCACATGGCTTCTTGAGTAATTTCATCACTGTCACCTTTGGTCCTCAATGAACATTAAATGATGAGGCAGAATCCCCAGAGATAAAATCCCAGAATTCAACTGTCCACCCAAATGGAGGACATTTGGGCAGCAGGCCATGCAAGAGTCTACAAAGTGTTATGAATATACCTGGGGCTATGACTGTTGTCATTATCATCATTATTATTCCCTGGTGAACAGAAAAGTTGGGCAGAAGCGGGCAGGTGAGCAGGATGGGCAAAAAAAAAAATCAATGCCAAAAATATGAGTGAAAGAATGAATGAGTTAATGAAGGGATGTTAGTGGGATGATTCTTTTTGAGCCAAGGCATTTAAGCATTCACAGAAACAAAGAAACAAAGTTATAACCAAACAGGTCCTGGAAATACTGGCTCCAACTCAGCAGATCTGTGTGATGTGTGATCTCTCCAATGCAATATTTTGAAAAGGTTTAGAAAACTTTAAAGCACTATATAAATGTGAGCTGCTATTATTATTACAGAAGGATCATTCTTCTCATCTTGTTTGATGGAGTTCAGTTGGAAATGGTCCTGGGGCAAGTCACTATCCTGCTGTTATTCATTTTAATTTAATGGTCTGTGGATAAAGGTGAATAAAGTAGCTGCTTTTTGCACCTGAATAGAAGTGGTGGGTTTTAAGTTCATCTTTGTAGGTTGATTGAAACGACCTTCAGAACAACTCGAGTAGCAGACAAGATGACAGACTGAACACGTTCCTTACTCTGTTGTCATGTAACTTAGCTTTCTTCTAGCAGATCTCTGCATTTTTAAAGTTCTTCGTTCCACATAGCTTGGAGATTATGAATATTTGGTATGACAACATCTATTGAAAACATTGCTCTTAAATTTTGATAGCTTAATGTTGTATCTGGCTTGTGTCCGGACAGGTCTTTCTGTGTCTGATAATGTTCATTTGTCTGACCTCTCTTCTCTCTCCATATTACTTCACCTGTGATCTCATCAACTCCCATGGATTTAATTACCAACTCTACACTGATGATTCTTAGTTCTACTTATCCTGCCCTAACCTCTCTGCTGACCTCCAGTCTTACATCTCCAACTGCCTTTTGGACATCTCCGACTGGATGTCCAGTAGACATCTTAAACTCATTATGTCCAAAACGGAATTCATTATCTTTATCCTTAATACCTCTTTCCTTTCAAGCTTCCTTATTACTGTCAGGGCAGCAACACCATTCTCCCAGTCCCTCAGGATCATAACCTAGGTGTCATCCTGGAGTCTCCAAAGACCAGATTGCATTTCTATCCTGTCTGAAAAGAATTAACTGGAAGTTGTGGCTCCAGTTTCAGGGTATGTCTTCAGTGATGAATGTATTTTCTACTCACTCAAACATTTGATTTCCCTACTTTACTGGGCAAGAGGCTGAGTTTCTCCCTCCACAGCTGCCCCTGACAATGTTACAAAGGTACAGAAATTTTACAAATCTGTTCCCAGCCTGTTTTCAGGGGAAACAAACTATAAGCTCCTAGTTTTACTGACTATTTGTTGAATTTTATTTGTTGCAGTCTCCTCTTCCTCTTCCCTTCTCCTCTTTCCCCCCTCCTCCTCCTTCCTTCATCCCCCTCTTTCTCCCTCTCCATCCCCTTCCTTCTTCCCCTTCATCCTCCTCCTCTTCTTTCTTCCTCCTCTTCTCATTATCTCCTCCCCTTCCTCCCTCTCCTTTCCCATTCTCCTTCTTTCTCCTCCTCCATTCCCCTCCTCCCCCAACACTTTCTCTTTCCTCCTCCTCCCTCTCCCCTTACCTTCTCCCCCTCCAATCTCCCCCTCTTTTCCCTTCTCCACCTCCCCATCTTCCTTCCTTTTCCCCATCTTTCTTTCTCTTCACTCTCCTCCTATCTCCTCCTCCCCATTCCCCTCCCTCATCCTCTTCCTCCTTATTCTTCTCCTCCCTCCTTCCCTCTATAAAAGCAGTTAGGTGGTGCAGTGGATAGAGTGCTGGACCTGGAGTCAGGAAAACCTGAGTCCAGATCCAGTCTCAGATACTTATTAGCCATGTGATGCTGGACAAGTCATTTAACCTCTGTCTGCCTCAGTTTCTTCTACTGTAAAATGGTGGTTATTTTAAGGATGAAATGAGATACTAGTAGGTATTTACTAAATGCTTGTTTCCTTCCTTCCTTTTCTTTTAAAGAACAGTCTAGAGTCAGGAGGACTCATCTTTCTGATTCCAAATCTGGCCTCAGACATTTACTAGCTATGCGACCCTGGACAAGTCACTTAACCCTGTTTGCCTCAGTTTCCTCATCTGTAAAATGAGCTAGAGAAGGAAATGGCAAACCACTCCAGTATCTTTGCTGAGAAAACCTCAAATGAGGTCACAAAGAATTGGATACAACTGAAAAACGATTGAAACCTAGCCAATAAGAGCTGGCTAAAAGGTTATCCCTAGACCTCTGTGCCTGGGATTGTGTGACTGATAGTTTTACCTGAATAAAGCTTTCTAGAGAACAGCCTGAGGAAGCCGAGCTCTAGCCCACAGGTGGAGCCCTACAATCCCCTGGAGAAAAGAATATAAAAATAGGGAGCAGGAAGAAATGAGGCCAGCACAGCTCATTGTGTGAGCTTTTTTTCTCTCTGTGCCTTTGATTTTCTAGAGCTGATTCGCAAGCCTTTGGGCCAAGGCTCAAGGGGCTATGTTTCCTTGCTTTCCATGCCTGATGTATGTTTAGAATGTTCTTTAAGTGTCTAATCCCACTCAAGAGACTGAGAACCTTAAGAATAACAATAACTGGGAGTAAACTTTGGTTTAGTCACTTCATTTCCATTGATTTGCATGAGTATTCTTTACCCTAGGGCAACCTTGCCAACCGTCTGAAGGCCTTTTAGCACTTTAGAGAAGAAGCTACGGGGTTATCAATGGGTGAAAGCTTCCTTGACCTGGACTTGGCACGTCAGCTTATTAGCCACTGCTAAAGGCCATATGTGTGTCTAGCAAACTCAGATGCCATCTGCCATAAGAACTGGGCGGGGGGGGGTGACTGGGGGAGGGGGACACAGGGTCCAGGCCAGAAATTCAAACGGCTCCAGGACCCCCACCGCCCTCACTCCCATGACTGTCTCTGGGCCTCTTGCTGCACAGCCCTCTTCCTTCTTCCCAGCTGCGTCGTCTCTGGTTCAGTCCCACCTTCTCTGCCTCCTTAGCTCCCAGTCTTGGTTTTGCTTCCCCTTCCTTGCCATCTGACCGACTGCCCGGCTCCCTGTGTACAAGCTGAGCATTGTATTCTTTGCCTTGGTTGCTACTTGTCTGAAATTAGTAGGGGGCAGCCCCTTTGAAATGAAGGATTTTTCTGAGAATGGGCCCATCCCCAGGATCCTCTGGTGTCATTTTCTGGACCTCCCCCAGCTGAGAGTCTTTTCACCTCATAACTCTCTGCCAGGGGGAGAGGGAGTGCTCTACCCAAACAACCTAAGAATATTGGCACTGGGGCAAAAACCACAAGCCTTGCCCAGAGGAAATGGTGGGGTAGGGAAATGACTCTACTTAGTGCCCAGGAATCAGAGACCCCAGGACACCAGCGTCAGGCTGTTGTTAGGGAGGCTGTTATGCAAGAGGAAGGAGAACATGATGAAGCGAGGAAACAGCTTGTCTTTTGCCCCATTTTGTAGCATCCTATTTTAACCAATTATTCTTGTGAACAGAGATCGTCCGTCCTGCCTATGACATGTATTGGCTCGCATAGCCGTGGGCAAGTCACTTAACTTCTTGGTAGTCTAGGAAATTCTCTAAGACTGTAAGTTAGAGAATAGGTATCTGCCTGCATTGGTAGAGAGAGTTTCCTCATCTGGGAGTCCCTGGTGCCTGTGAAATTGCAGGTATGGTCTCTACTTTCTACCCAGTTTTTTTTAAATACGCATTATAAACCTGCACAAGGTGTGTATTGGATCGTATTTTTAGAGTTGGAGGGGACCTCAGGGGCCATGTAGTCCGACTCTTTCATTTTTACAGTTGAGGAAACAGAGGCACAAAGCAGTTATGTGACTTGCCAGAGATCATACAAGTGACAGCTGGGATTTGAACTCAGATCGCCTGACTCATTTTATTAACTCATTTGATCCTTAAAACAACACTTCAAGGTAGGTGATATCTGAGAAATCCCAGTTTACTATCTTCATTTTGCGTAGAAGGAAACAAAGAAGTTATATAACTTGTTTAGGGTCACACAGCTAGTAAGTAAGCTAGTAAGGCAGGATTCAAATTCAGGTCTTCCTGACTTCTCGTACTTTGCTCTATCCACTGAGCCATCTTACTGAACCCAGGTATAATGGAAATGTTACTGACTCATCCCACAAAGATGTCAAGAATAATCCAGCCCTCTTCCTCCATTGCTGTAATAACAAACAGAGCTGAGGCCAGGCTGTGAATTGTTTCACGTCAGGACCAAACTCCCTTCGCTCTTTTTCCTTTCTCTAGCATCATTCTGCTCTTTTCACCTTCTCAGAACTCTACAGTGTCTCCCACTTACCTTTCTAATCTAATTAAAACTCTAGTTAATGAATCACAGAATTTTAACACTGGGTTTAGAAGTCAGCAAGTCCTCATGTTAAATATGAGGACATTGAAGCCCATACAAGTGAAATGACTTTTGGCAAATCAGCGGCAGGTCTAGAATCCAGTTCTCCTGTGTCCCAGTTGAATGTCCTTTTGCCTTCATCTCTTGGCTCCCCGCCAGCTTTCCTACTCAGCTTCATTTCCAGCTATTCCTCTCGTAAAGAAAGTACCTTGTGAGCCTGAAACTAACATTACTCCAAAACGTGTTCCATCTGCTCTAACCAAAACAATCTATGTGGTGTGGTCACAGGATGCAAATGTAAACTCAGAGTACCTGTCAATAGTAATCTTTGAGAAATGAAGAAGAATGGGAGATAATCCAGAAGACTGGGTGTAAACAAATGCTTCAATTTTCAAACTGTGGGAAAGGACCCAGGTTGTGAAGATACAAAATACCAAATTTAAGTATTTAACCAAGTGCTTTCTATTTGATCTGATGGTAATAGGCATCCACTGGAGTTTATTGAGTAGGGACAGCACATAGTCAGACAATAGTCAGGACAGTAGTCATTGTATTTTAGGAAATCAATATGGCAGTTGAGTGGAGGATTAATTGGAATAGGAAGGGGCTTAATTAGAAAGCTAAAGAAAAGATGATGACGACCTATACTGGGGTGGGGGGGGTGACTGTGTGAACCAAGAGAAAGGGTTAGGCAAGAGATGTGAGGATAAAAATAATGAGATTTGACAATGGCTTGAATATGTGGGGTGTGGATGAGTGAGGAGTTGAATGTGTGAGCCTTGGTGATTGAAAGGATGGTGGTGCCCTCGACAGTAATAGAAAAATTGAGAAGAAGAAGGCAGGGTGGAAGATGAGTTCAATTTTGAATGCATTGGGTTTGAGATTGCTTGATATCAACTTGGAGATGTCCAAAAGGCTGTTTGGAATGCGGGATCAGAGCTCAACTGAGAGCCTAGGGATGGAAATATAGATCTGGAAATCATCTGCATAGAGATTATAATTGAACCCAGCAGAGCTGATTAAATCAAGTGGGATAATATAGAGTGCAATGAAAAGAGGAACCAGGACAGAGATTTGGGGGGTACCCATGATTTAAAAAATTGGAAGGAAAATGTAAGGACACTCTTTTCACAACTATGCCTAGGGAAAGAATGCTTAATGAAAGAAGGATAAAGGCAGTCATGAGAGATAAAATAGACAATTTTGATTTTATGGAATTGAAAAGCTTTTGCATGAATAAAGTCAGTGCAGCTAGCATGAGAAGAAAGACTGTTGACTGGAAAAATCTTTGTTTCAAACATTTGTGATAAAGGTATGGTATCTAAGACACGTAGAGAATTAACACAAATATATAATAAGATCAAGTGCCCTTTCCAATGGATGTGGTCAAAGGATATGAACAATTCTCAAAATAAGAATCACAAATTATTAATAACATATAAAAAATTACTCCAAATAGCTAATAAGAGAAATGCAGATTAATGTAACTTGGAGGTTTCACTTCATACTTGACAAGTTGGCAAAGTTCTGGGGGATACAAAAGATGGATATAGTCAATGTTGGAAGAACTTCAGGAAGACAGAATCTCTAATAAACTCCTAGTGGAATTATGAATTAGCCCAATTATTCTAGGACACAATTTGGAATAATTTTTGTTAAAAATGGAGCAACAAGCCTTCATTATGCACCGACTATGTGTCAGGTACTGTACTAAACTGTTCATAGCATTTGACCCAGAGATCCCTCTAACAGGCACATACCCTAAGCAGATGAAAGACAGAACAGATTCATATAAACCAAAATATTGCAGCAACACTTTTTGAGGTAACAAAGAACTAGAAACAAAGTGGCTAAACACATTGTGGCATGTTAATGTAATGGAAATATTATTTCACTGTAAGAAATGATGAGTATGAGGAACTGAAAAAATATGGGAAGACTTGTATGAACTGAAGTAAGAGTGAAGTAAACAGACCAGGAAAATAATATGCCCAGTGATACAATACCGTAAGTAAAAAGAGCAATAAAACTAAGCTGAGCCCTATGTAATTGCAATAATTTATCTTGGCCCTGGAGAGGAGGTGAGATAATCAACTTTAGAGGTTGGGGACTATGGATGTGGAGTGTTGTATATACTATCTGATGTGGTTGGTTTGCTTAACTGTATTTTTTTTCCTTTTGTTTCAAGAGAAGTATTCCTGTTTAGGAGCATGGGGAGAGGCATATCTGGAAGTGAACATGCTATAAAAATGAAAGGCAACAATAAAACTTTTAAAATAGAACACTGGAGAGTCTCAAATCACCACAGCCAGGATACCACTCCATGAGTCCTAAGTGGCTTATGCTCCTTGCATTCTTCTCACAAAGCTCTCTGCCATGGCAATGATGTATTTTCCATTTTGTATGCAGCAGTTCAGTTGCTAATTCTTGCATTGCCTAGCTACCTTGCTCTGCATATATCTGAACTATAAAGAGGCACTTGGGTGAGCCTCTGACTCATAGTTTCTTGTGCTTTCCCTAACTCCACCTCCATATCCTACTGCTCTGTGGAACAGATGGAAGTTATTGGAAGCTATGCTGGACAAACTTTAGTGAATGAAGAACTTTCTAATGAGTAATTCAACAATGGAAGTGACTGTCTCATTAGTCAGACTGTCTTCCTACCAAGTACTCAAGCAAAGGCTGAGCAACCATTTTCAGGGGGCATTGTTGGAAGGATTTCTGCACTGAATGGGAGAATGAGCTAGAATAGATGATTTCTTTTTATCCCTTCTAAATCCAAGTTCTTTTGAACTCATTCTTACTTTTGTGAGGCTTTCCTAATGCTATTTCCTCCACCACCCCTCTCCCTTCTCTGTACCAATCTATCCATTATCTCATTCAAAGCATCCACACTAAACTCATACCCATCAGGAAGACTACAAAAAAAATTCCATTGCTCTATTCTGACCACCCACTCACTCTGTGTCTTATCAATGCTCATGTGCTTAGTTGGCTTTGGTTGATATGATTCCTTTTAATTGTACTCATGTCCTTAGAACCTGGGAACCAGAAAGTAACATAGGGGTGCCTTTACATATTACTCTCCATCCCCTACTTCCCAATCTCTATCACTAATATCACTACTCCTCCACATTTACCCTCCTCATGAATCTCCATATTAATTCTTTCTTTGGCAGTATTAGCAGAGCATTCCAACTCCCTAGCCTTCCGGTGAGTGATCAATTAGCCATATGCTATAATAGCCGTAGGCTGGCTGGACCATGGCCAGGCCACTCTGTGTCTCCCCAAACATCTCCCTGAGTGTTCACTTCCCCACAAATACCTTGACATCCTCTCGACCTTGTACCTTCGTCTTGTTTGAAGGCACCAGAGACATCATCTATACTATTGGGAAGCTACACAGTGAGCCAGACAGAAGGGAACGAGGGTTGTTTGGGGACTGTTACTAACATCATGCCATCGTTTCCAGAAATTTCCTTTGAACATTGCCAAGTAGTGTTGTGACAGTACTGCAAATTTCACATGCATGGAATATGATATTATGATATTATTAGTGTAGGGCCATCAGAAGGAGCTTCATAAATGTAATCAACTCAAGCAAGCTAATTCTGGATATAAATGGGGAAAAATGCAGCATGATGAAGTGGAAGTAAAACTGACTTTTGAATCAGAGAACCTGAGTTCAGATCTGGGCTCTGTCACTTAGTAGCATGCACACACACATACACACACACAGCTAGGGACAGCTAGATAATACAGTGAATGGAATACTGGGCCTGAAGTTGAGAGACTTGAGTTCAAATTTGTCCTAAGATACTTACTAGCTATGTGACTCTGGTCAAGTCATTTAACCTCTGTTTGCTTCAGTTTCCCCACTTGTAAAATGGGTATAATAATAGCACCATTCTCCCAGGATTGCTGTGATGATTGAATGAGCTAATTATAAAGCATTTAGCACAGTGTCTGGCACATGGCAAACTCTATATAAATGTTAGTTATTATTATTGTGTACACACACACACACATATACATACAATGCTGTTGCTTACTTGTTTGTGTTTTATATGTAATAGCTCCTCTGGACACTCATACACAAGGGTTGGGTCCCCAGAAAGAAGCTGCTACCTGGGATTCTAGGGATAATCTTATTGGATTGAACTCCCAACACTATGGCTTATAAAAACCCCTATCAGTGTGTTTCTAAGTAATAATCAGGCAGTAGATTTATCTTTTAGAAAAAGTATTTAAAAGATATTATTGTAAAAAACAATTTGTTTTAAAATGTGGAGCATCCTCTCACAAATATATACAATACTGAGGGGGCAAAGTAAGCTCAAGCTTAAAGTAAAATGGCAGTGAAGAACAAATGTAGCATAACAAATGCAGCACATATAGTAAAGGGTAACTCACAGCCCTTGATGCTACCTGTCCTGGAAGTACTTTCTTTCTTCATGGAGTCCTCACAAAGTTCTCCTTAAGTGTAGTGTCTCCGCTGGGAAAGCTAAGAAAAATTCTTATGTAAATTGTTTTATGGAAAATATGATGGTGAGGGGGCACAACAATTTTTTTTTAAATGAGTGATACATTGCTGCATAAAGTTTGGAAACTACTATTCTAAGAAATGGTGATATTTAAGCTGTTATCAGTTACATATATACCTTTATGTGAGCAATGATAATAATAATGATAATATCTTGCATTTATATAACTCTTTAAGGTTATAGAGTACATTACATATATTGTCTTAGTCATCCATTCCTGGAGATGAAAGATGGGAACATAGGGATTGGGAAGATGATTAATGGGTCAAGCTCCGGAAGAAGATGAAAGGATGTGATTGAGTTTACAAATGGAGAAGTTAGACTTGGCAAGGAGAAGAACTATATGATAGTCTGGTAGTAAGGATGGCTAGGTAGGTAGAGTGGTGGACTAAGTGCCAGTAAGACTTGAGTTTGAATCCTACATTAAACACTTACTAGCTCTGTGACCCTAGGCAAGTCACTTAACCTCTCTCATCCTCAGTTTCCACATCTGGAAAGTAGGGATAATAATAGCACCTACCTTACAGGGATGTTGTAATGCTAAAGTAAACTAGTATTTGTAAAGCACTTTGAAAACCTTAAAGTGTTATGTAAATGCTAGCTTTCATTCTGATTCTTATTATTTCTGTTACTATTGTTATCTAAAAAAAAGAGGAGCTTGTATTAGATGACCTTTCAGTTTCCTTCTAGCTCCAAATCTATGATCCTCTGACTCAGAACAGAAAAGGACCGTAGACCTTATCTTACTTAACCACTTCATTTTACAAATAAAGAATCAAAGGCCCTAAATAGTAAAGGGCCTTTACCAAGATCACACAGCAGCAGAGGTCTTATGGTTATAGATCCAGGGATCTTTCCATGGTGCCATATTGCCTCACACCTGCCAGCTAGAAATGGTTTCCCTTTTCTAGGGTCCCATTTCAGTAGCAGACAAGAATGTTATCATGTCACATGCTCTTAACTCTTGGAAAATAGAATCAGAGGAGGTCAGCATTGTGGCCTAGAACAGCATCTGTCACACTTTCAACACTACACACACACACACACACACACACACACACAATCCTGGCTGACACTAGGTCTGCCATTAAACCCACAGAATGACAATGCTGAGTACATGGCAGATTGAGGATTATTTTTAAACACCCTTGCTGAGAGGCATCAGTGACCTTAAAGTAGGTTGCCTCACTTTTTCTGACATTTCAGTTTTATCAGTAAAAAACATTTATTTGTAGGAACAGAGAATTTTGAACTGTGAAGGCACACATTACTGTGCAAACGGCAGATGTTCTCCAGGTTATGTGACCAAATTTAAAAGATCAGAAAGGATAACTCATCTTGACACCCTTTCAGAGATGGGGTGTACAAATGAGCCATTCCCTATAATGAAGGATTGTTATTCATTCATTCAGCATGCAATTATTAAGCATCTACTCTATGCTAGACACTGTGCTTGGAAATTAGCTCATGAAAACAAGAATGAACAGTCCCTGCTCTCAAAGAGCTTACATTCTGTTGGAGGGAAAAAACATGTACTCAGATGAGTAATTAGATAAATAGATAGATAGATACATAGATACATAGATAGATATGTAGATACATAGATATGGATGTGTGTATGTGTGTATAAAAGCAAAGAAATATTTTGGGGGTGTCAGGGCACTAACAACTGGGGAGCAAGTACTCATTCCACTATAGCCGTCAACAACAACAGTAATTTATTACTGGGTAAAGTGTCAGTATGGATTTAAAGTTTAGATAGTCCCTATCCTTAAGGAGCTCCCATGCTAGGAGGACGCTAAGACACCAACATAGATGATTTTGATTCACAGCCTAGGAAGTCCTATCCTCCTTTAAGATCCTATAACATGGTCCAGATGAAAATAAAACTTCATTGGTTTGCTATTACCTCCAGGATCAAATATGAAGTCCTTTGTTTGGCATTTCAAGTTCTTCGCAACCTGGTCTGATCCTCCTTTTCTGTCTTAATACGCTTCATTCCCCTTCACCCACTCTACACACAGTATAGCTACACCAGACTTCCTTGCTGTTCCTCACACACAGCACTCCATCTCCCATATCCATGTCTTTGCACTGGTTATTCACTTCTAAGGTTGTGACCTTCCATCTATTCTGAATGTGTCTTAAATATACCTAATGGTTGGGTACAGCTAGGGGGCACAGTGGATGGAGTATGGGTTGTGGAGTCAGGAGGACCTGAGTTCAAATCCAGCCTCAGATACTTACAAGACCCTGGACAAGTCATTTAACCCCAATTGCCTCCACCCCATATGTATGTGTATGTGTGTGTTTCTGTGTGTGTGTGTGTGTGTGTATATAGTAAATATGTGTATATATATGCATGTGTATATGTCTACATGTATGTATATATAATGTAAAGTCCAGAATTCCCCTGGCTGGGAAACCTGGCACTTCCCCCATAACCGTGGGGTATTCTTGATACCAAAGGAAGAGGCCACGGAGCTCCAGATTAATTATAGGAGTTTAATCAATTATTATAATTACTTACAAAACAGGGGCAATCTGGGGCAGCTGCCAGACAGTTCAGTAAATCCCTGCAAAAGAACTCCAAAAATCTCCGTGGTAATTATAGAAAACAGACAAGGGGAGGAGGAGCTAGAAAGTGCATCACTACTGATTGGTGGATATTTTTGGTTTTCCAATGAGCTGGGGCATTAAGCCAATGTGATGCCCAAACCTGAATTTGTGTATTGATCATGTGCCAGTCACAAATGGGTCACAATATTCTTATTATGGCTCATATAAGTCATGGTATCTAAGTTTTGACTCAGTGTCTAAATTATGATTCAGTATCTAAGTTATGGTTTTTAATAAGTCACCATGTTTGGGCTTCTACCTTTCACAGAGTTTTAAGTTTTTATGGCTTTTCACTTATTACTGTATTTTATGGCTTTTCCCCAATCTAGATCCCATACATATATGTACCTAATTGTTTGTGTTGTCTGTTTCATTAGAACATAATATTCTTAAGGACATGGACTGTTTCTGCATTTCTTTGTTTCCCCAAAATTCAGAGTGGTGCTTGGCACACAGTAAGCATTTAGTAAATGCTTGTCAAATCCAGTAATTTTTTAAATCAAGTGACCAGTATTCCCCTAATCATCAAATCCATTGGTCCTCTTCCTCTTCACCTCTTTACCTCAATCTCTGTGATATTCAACAATACTGCCCACCTGTTCTATCTTCAATATGCTTTCCTCTTTTGTCATGCTGTTCTCTCGTGGTTCTCCTCCTACTTCTCTGTTATTTTTCATTCACCTTTGTGGATCCCAAGACTTGGTCTTTACCCTTCTGCTGTTTTCTCAAATCCCTTCCTCTTATTCCTACGGCTGTAATTGTCTTCTCTATGGGCATAACTCTCAAATCTGAAACCCAGCTCTCTTCCAAGCTCATATGTTTGCAGTTGACCTCTGGAAGCTTCTTCTACCTGGTACTGAAGTCCTTCCATATTCTGGCTTCACCTTACCTCATCTCCAGCTCCTCTCATATATCTACCCTGTGTTTTATTCAAAATACTGTCACTGTCTGAATACATCTGGTGTTTTAATTTCCGTCACCTAGCATGCCCTTCAATATCCCTCCCCCATATAAATAAATGTGCCTCTTCCATAAGCCAATGGAGTGAAGGAAGAATCCTAGAGAAGCAACCTTAGTTCCAGACAGAGATGACAGGCAAGGGTTGGACTAGGCCAATTCTGAGGTGCCCTCCAAATCAGTTTGTCTGTAGCAGATAGGCAGCTGCCCTTGTTCCTAATCTCAGACTAAGAAGGCCTTCCGAGAAACTACGCAAGCATTTCCAAATCAGTAGTTGTAGGAAGTGAGATAGGCAGGTCCAGGTAAAGCCAGATCAGTTCATTGGGTTGGAAACCATGCCACTGACGTCAAGTGATTTGGGAAAGCACCCAAGTGCAGAACTTCTGGAGATGGCTGCCATTTTGTATACCATATATATAGAGAGAGAGTCCAGCAGAGTCATCCTGTCTACTCAAAGAGACGTAGGGATTCCCATGACCTCCAGATTCCCAGACAAGAGAGAGTCTCCATGGGTGACACCCAGTTCATGGTGTTTCCTTCCCTTTTCCCTATCTGAGAGTGCAGAAAATACAGATTCCTTCACAAGACACTGGGCACATGCCTAATTGTTTTCTGGGAGTGATCTGACGCTGGTACAAAGATACAAAGTGGTCCTTCAAATAAATAAAGAATAAAAATAGTATTTATTGCACATGTATATGCACATGATGCAATGTGATTTGCAGACTTCTGGACAAGAATTTATAATTTCCTATTACAATTATTAATAAATATTAAGCAGCTAGGTAATGCAGTGGGTAGTCAAGAAGACTCAGAGTTAGAAAGACTTAAGTTCAAATCCAGTCTCAGATACCTACTACTTGTGTGACCCTGAGCAAGCCACTTAATCTCCGTCTGCCTCAATTTCCTCATCTGTAAAATGGGAGTAATAATAGCACCTACCTCCCAGAGTTGTTGTAAAGTGCTTAGTTCCATACCTGGAACATAGTAGGCACTATATAAAAACTCATTCTCCTCCCTTTCCCCTTCCCCTTTAGGTAGATTCACACCAGTGCTGAGATCTCTGGACCCTGGTATGAGACAATGCAATGTAATAAATTGTGACTGAAATACCTGGCATTGAGGCCTAGCTATGCCAGTCAGTAAATTGTGTGGCTGTGGTCAAGTCATTGAATCTCCATCAACCTCAATCTCTCCATATGTAATGTAAGAATAGTACTTAACATTTATACACTACTTGGGAATTTATTAATTGCTTTCATGTTCTTTGTCTTTTTCATAGATCCAGACCTGGAAAAGGTCTTGGAGGCCATCTAGTCCAGTGATTCTCAAACTTTTTGGTCTCATGCCTCCTTTATACTCTTAAAAATTATTGAGTACCCCCACCCTCCCCCAAAAGCTTTGGTTTATGTGAATTATAGCTTTCAATGTTGATTATGTTACAAATAAATATCTTAGTATTATAAAAATAGCTTTAACCTCCTGGACCCCCTGAATGGTTCTTGGGGCTCCCAATGGGTCTCCAGACCACTCTTTGAGGATCACTGATCTAATCCAATCCCTTTTTTTTCGATGAGGTAACTAAAGTTCAGAGAGTTTCAGTTATTTGTCCAAGGTCACCCAGGTAAGTAAATAGAAGAATTGGGATTCAAATTCAGATCCTATGCCTAAAAATTCAACTCTCTTTCCACTTCAACCCCCTGCCCCCTAACCTCCAAGTAACAACCCAAGTGGTAGGAAGAGCAGATATGTTACAGATTAGAAAACTTAGTCCTAAGGAAGCTATTGCTAAACCTAAGTCATACATCCAGTAATTAGTGAAACTAGAACTAGACATTTATATGACCCCGCCTCAGGATTGTTGTAAGTATCCATTGAGAATATATATGTGTGTGTGTGTGTGTGTGTGTGCATATACACACATATATTATATATATATATACATTTGCATATAGATATAATATTATATATGTGTAACCATAAAATGCTTTATAAATGTGAGTTAATACTAGGGTCAGTGGTAGCGGTGGTAGCAGTAGTAGCAGTAGCAATAGTAGCAGTACTAGTAGTTGTACTTTAATTTAATAAATAAGTTTTCATTCAGCTAGGCCTAAAATGTTAGGCCTAGAGTCAGGACGATCTGAATTCAAATCCAGCCTTAGACACTTAATAGATGTGGGACCTTGGGCAAGTCAGTTAACTTCTGTTTGTCTCAGTTTCCTCATCTGTTAAATGGGGCAATAATAATAACACCTACCTCCCAGGGTTATCATGAGGATCAAAGGAGATAATATTTATAAAAAGTGTTTACACAGTGCCAGGCACATAGAAAGCAATATATAAATGCTAGCTATTATGAAAAACAGGTTCTTCTTTTTTAATGTAAATTGTATTTTATTTTTCCAATTACATATAAAGACAATTTTCAACTTTAATTTTTATAAGATTTTGAGTTCCAAATTTTTCTCCCTCCCTTTGCTCCCCCCTCCCCAAGAGAGCAAGCGATCTGATAAAGGTTATACAAGTACAATCATATTAAACATATTTCTACTTTAGTTATGTTGTAAAAGAAGAAACAGAACAAAAGAGAAAAAAAACAAGGAAAGTAAAAATAGTATGTTTTGATCTGTATTTAGACTCCTTCTGTGGACGTGGATTGCATTTTCCATCATGAGTCTTTTGGAATTGTCTTAGATCATTGTATTACTGAGAAGAGCTAAGTCTATTATAGTTGATCATCGCACAATGTTATTGTCACTGCGTACAATCTTCTCCTTTTTCTGCTCACTTCACTCAGCATCAGTTCATGTAAGTCTTTCCAGGTTTTTCTGAAATCTGTCTGCTCACCATTTCTTATAGAACAAAAGTATTCCATTACATTCATATACCACAATCTAATCAGCCATTCCCCAATTGATGGGCATCCCTTCAATTTCTAATTCTTTGCCACCACAAAAAGAACTGCTATAAATATTTTTGTACATGTACATTGTACATTTTTACGATCTCTTTGGAATACAGACCTAATAGCGGTATTGCTGGGTCAAAGGGTATGCACAGTTTTATAGCTTTTTGGGCATAATTCCAAATTGCTCTCCAGAATGGTTGGATCAATTCACAACTCCACCAACAATGCATTAGTGTTCCAATTTTCCCACATCTTCGCCAACATTTATCATTTTCCTTTTCTGTCATATTAGCCAATCTGATAGGTGTGAGGTGGTACCTCAGAGTTGTTTTAATAAATAGTGATTTAGAGCATTTTTTCATATGACTACAGATAGCTTTGACTTCTTCATCTGAAAAGTGCCTGAAAAATATGCTCTTCTTTCAGAAACAGCATGATTCAGTGGGAAGGCCCTGCAACTTGGAGTCAGAGAACTTGGGCTCAAATCCTATCTCTGCTACTTGTTGCTCATGTGACCCTGGGCATGTCACTCTTTATGCCTTAGTTTCCCTTTCTGTAAAATGAAAGTTAGACTCAGTGTTCCTTTCCAGTTATAAATCTATGATCCTATACATCCAATGAGAGTTCTCTTAGGAAGGGCTGTTAATGCCAGTTTCAGTTTCCCAGCAGATGAAAAAAAAAATGGAGGAGAAAGGAAAATTTTGCTAAGGGACCCTAAATTCCTCTCTTGTCTAATCTAACTGCTCCCCAGCACTTCTCTGAATATCAGTTCTGTTACTTGGTTGGGATTATTGCTTTCAAGTATAAACAAGGAGCATAGAGAGTTTAAGTGATTGGCCAAAAGTTATTTTCTCTTTTAAATTAGCATATTACAGAGAGCTGTTAAATGGTTTTCATATATCAGTGCAGATGTGAATTCCATTTCAGAAAAGGGTGAAATAATTGATTTATTGATGGGACCAAACCCTCCCATAGAATTCTTGGATAGGCCAATCCATATGCTCCAAAGGGTTCATCGATTCCATTCTATGTGCGAAGAAGCCAAGTTAGAAAGAGTCAGCAATCCTCTCAGGCCAAAGGGAGAATCCATTTCAGTACTGAATTTGACTTAAAAGCAAGGAGAATACGACTGAATGCTAGTAACCAAAAGAATAGGGGAATCTTTTGTTCTTTTTCCCACTGTAAAGGAGGACAAAAAAAAAAAAAAAGATAACTGTTTTGATGTGATATTAGCTGTGCTCTCAGGAAACCAAAGTCCCATTCTAGCCTTCAAGTTAGGTGATGAAAATTGCTGATGGAATTAATGTCACATAGAAAAATTAGAAAGAAAAAAATTAGTGGTGATGAGATCGCATAATGCTAGCTCTGGGAATTTGGCAAATGAAGGCAATTTGATACAATGATTAACCACCTCCCCCTTTCCCTTCTCCTTCCCTCTCCCCTTCCTTCCCCTTCCAAATTCTCTTACCTCCTTTATGAGAGGCCTTATTTATAGCCCAGATTTCCAGAATTTGTTTTGAAGGTGCTGTTCATAATAGAGATTAAGAAATGGAAATGCAGAGAGGGTGCATTTATATATAAATAACAGCCACAGCATCTTCCCTTTATTCTGAGGAAATCCATACCTGCACATTTGCTGCCAATCTGTAGGAACAAGTGCCAGTGGGGACCTTGAAATGATCTTTTTCTTTCCTTATAGAATGAGTTGAAAATGAAATATGAATCCAGCAATTTAATTTACTGAGTCTCCTGGTATTTCAGAATGCAGTGTTTCTCTTAAGCCTTTTGCTGAGAACACTAGCAGGCCAGAGAAGGAATCCAGACATCTGTGATGAAAAGGCACCAATCCCTCTTTTAAATTAACCTTTCTTTTATTATATATCTGACTCTTTCTTGTTATGTATTTAACTCTATCTGCTACATTTAAAAGGACCAAAGAGTCTGGGAGATCTTTGGCAAACTTTGTCTTTCTCTTCCCTAGGTGGCATAATGGATAAAGTGGTGGACCTAGAGTCAAGAAGATCCGTGTTCAAATCCAGCCTCAGATACTTACTAGCTGTGTGACCTTGGGCAAGTTACTTAGCCTCCGTCTGCCTCAATTTCCTCGTCTGTAAGATGGGGATCATAATAGCACTTGCCATTCAGAGTTGTAAAGATAAAATGAGATAGTATTTGTAAAAAGACTCTGCAAATCTTAAAGCCCAATGTAAATATTAGCTATATATTCCCACCACCCTCCTTCCCCCATACTTTCTTCTCCATTCACTAGGCTCCTCAACAATTTCTAGATAAGCCTTACACTAGCTATAGCCCTCTCAGCATCCCAGCCACCCATTCCCACTCACCCTCCCAATAAAACGCCATCATGAAAGAGTAGGAAATAGCTTTAACATTCTCTGTTGTTATTATGATTTGCCCAGCCAGTGACAAATTGGACACAGATTTGGCCACTGTTTAAGAAATTTCTCCACTACTAACTAGTTTCTGGATCTTCTGACATGCATTCATTTTAGTTAATCTACAGCTGCTTAAGGCCCTGAGCAGTGGTGCAACTATATCCACTAATAACAGTGATTGTTTCATTTGTCCTTGGATTCCCAGTGCCCAGCATAGTGGCTTGTATTTATTTTGTCTATATCCGGTATATTCTTATATGTGTACATGCCGTCTTCTCCATAGAATGTAGGCTCCTTGAGGGCAAAGTCTGTTCTTTTTTGTCTTTGTATCCGGATTCACCCACTTTTAGAGTCAGTGGTAGGCTGCGCACACAAGCTATGGGCAGAGCAGGAGTCCAGAGGAGCGTGCATGTCCATCCCACACTTAATGAGTAAGTGCTGTGACATTTATAAAGTTCAAAAGATGTAGTTCCTAGGGAATTAATCATTTTATTAATCATGCTAATATGTAATTAATAAAAGGGGTCAGTGACCTTCTCAAATGCCAAAGACCCCTCATGGAATCCATTCAATGCTTATATGCCCTTGGAAGAGTGGGTATTCCTGAGGGTAGAAATCAACTCTGATTGGTTAACAATTAATGAGACAATGAATATTATAATGAGAGTTGTACCTATTCTAATGAGGGTCTGGGATATGTGACTGATCACTCAATCTTGGTCAAAGAGACTTATCTATATTCATATCACCTGTCTAACAAAAGAGCTGGAATCCGTCAAATCATCTAAACTAAAATTCTCTACCTTTTTGAACAGATCTAAGTTTTTCCTCTCAGTATCAGCCTTGTACTTCAAAAGCTGCCTGAATAACATACAGGGGCTGATTTCTGAATAAAGAATTAGAAAAGGAGAAAAAAACCTTGGTCCTAATTCAATAATTAATTATTAATACAAGAAAGAAATAATTGTTTCTCTCAGTGCTCTTAAGTTTGTTGTTGTTGGGTCATTTCAGTTGTGTCCAACTCTTTGTGACCCCATTTCTTGTTTTCTTAAGTGCTTTGCCATTTCCTTCTCCAGCTCATTTTGCAGATGAGGAAACTGAGGCAAACAGGGTTAAGTGACTTGCCCAGGAACACACAGCTAGTATGTGTCTGAGGCTGGATTTGAACTCAGGAAGATGAGTCTTCCTGGCCCAGGAGTAGCACTCTAACCACTGCACCATCTAGCTACCCCATGGGCTATTAGACTCACGGTTATTTTCAAACAGAATTTTTTCTTTTTCCTTTAAGGGAAAATCCCAAGAGTAGGCTCAATGTCCTATGTTTCTTTCTTTCAATCCCATTCAAGTTATAGTAACTCAAGGAGAATGGTAGGGCTCAGTGGCTTTTCAAAAGAGGCTTTTATTTTGATCTGAATAACCATCTGTAGTTACTTAATCACCCTGGGCCCTCCAGGCAAGTTAACACTTTGTATATATGTCTGAATGTCCAGGTAGAGGCTGGAATGTTATCAGCCATACCAGGGATGTGCTGGTAAATAAAATGCTTAACCACTAGCTCTCCAAGAAAAAAAAATATTCCTATGACATATAACAATAAATCGAGCTCTTATTTGTAGCATTAGACAATTTCCAAGGTGTAAACACTCATGTTAATAACTTAGCAATCATCTCTCAAGCTTCTAAAACCTGACTCTAGTACACTATTGGCCATATCCTCTCCTGTAACATAAACTACAGCCCCTCCACCCCTCAGCCTATGGACTCTAAATTCTGCCAGGGCAAAATCTCACTTGTCTCCCTGCCCCTGGTGAAGGGTCTCTGCACTTTCTGTGGATTTATTCATTAACGTGAACCACTTTCAGCCAGCTCTAGTAAGTCAGATATATGATAAAATATGACATGATATGACATGATGTGATATGGTATGATATGATAGGATATAATATAAAATATAAACAGACTAATTAGACTAATCAAAACAGACTAAGATTATAATATATACTATAAACAGACTAATCAACCAAAATGCTTATTGGTCAATAAAAACAAACAAACAAACAACCCCCCCCCCCAAAAGCCCCATAGAGTACCACCTCCCCTTACCACCTCCACGTGCATCACAGGGTGCTAAGTACTATAATACAAACATGCTGCTTTGAATGTACTTTACAGTCAAGAGCTGTGGGACAGATAGATAAGGTGAGAGGCTATAAATGCTTCCTGCTAGTACCGCAGTAGAACTTTCAATGATGCATTGCATTTCGGCTCCTGGCAATGTTGTCTATTAACTTCCTAAAAGTAGATGTAGGAGGAGGAGGAGGAGGTGGTTGTGTTAATAGATACTTTAGATTTCCAAAGCACTCTGAGCCCACTGCTCCCATAGACTTGCCTACACACTTTCCTTTCCTTTACTGTGCAATTGCTGTACTTCCGCCCAACCACTTCTAACCTTCATTTAGTTTTGTTCAGTTATGAAGGCAGGGTGTTGGGAAGGTACAGTTATAATTTGTTAGGAGCAGTTGTCTCCCTCCTAAGTGAATTATTATTTTTTAAATAAAAATCAGAACCAAAGGTTTCTATAGCAAATGCACAGTGAATTCTGCAGAGAAACACTAACTCTTCTCATCAGTTCAGGTGGAAGTTCCAGACATGATTTTAGAGGAAGGATGAGTGTCTATGACTTATAATTTTAGGGGAAGGACAAATGTCTGTAATTTTGACACTACCTCCAATATTTTTCTTACTCAATGTTCCCCAAAATGTTTATCACAGATCCCTGCAGTTCCAAATGATGCAAAGAACAATCCCAGGAGAAAATTTTAGTAATATTTCCTCCTAAAAAATATAACTACTATTACATACAGTATTTTTTTTGTGTGAAAATCGGCTGAAATGGCTCCATTTTTTCTAAGCAGGAGATCTCCACCTGTGCTGAACTCTAGAACCCACTCTCCTAACAGATGGAGAATTCAAAACTTCGTTACAGTGCAGAATAACCTCAGAAGGGTCACACTTGGGTATACTCTTTTTCACTCACTCTCAACCCAGTATTAGCTCTGGTGGGTTTTACCTTGAAGGATAGAACCTTTCTCAGCCATCCACCTTCCCTCCCCCAGGGTTACTCTCCTACTCCCCATCTCAATAACTCCCACATGCCCATTCCATTTCCCAGATTCACTCATTGCTCCACACTCCATGACATTTGAGCTCAGGGGCCAGAGATCACATCGCCAGGCTAAGCCACAATTACCAGCATCAAGAGACTCTCCTAACCTAGCCCTGTGTTACATTTCCAATCTTCTTTGACCTTATATTCACCCCACATACTCTTTGATCCAGTGACACTGGCCTCCTAGCTGTTCCAGGAACAAGGTACTCCATCTCTTGGCTCCCTGAATTTTCTCTGGTTTTCTTGCTGGAATGTTCTCCCTCCTCTGCTCTGACTACTGACCTCCCTAGCTTCCTTCAAAATCCAAACCAAAATCCCATTGTCTACATAAGGCCTTTCTTAACCTCTCTTAATTCTAATGCCTTCCCACAGCTAATCATTTCCCTTTTATCCTGTATATAGCTTGTTTGTACGTATTTGTTTACTTATTATCTCCCTCGTTAGATTGTAAGCTCCTTGAGGGCAAGGACAGTCTTTTGCCTTTTTTCTATCCCCAGTACTTAGCACAGTGCCTGGCAAATAGTAGGTGCTTAATAAATGTTTCTTGACTATTAACTATGTGTGCTCTTTTATATAATCGTCTGAAATGGAATTAATGATTATGGGTCCAGCATAATAATAACAGTAACAATAGCATTTACATAGCACTGCTATTTACATATGCTATCCAATTTGATCCTCACAATAATCCTGTAAGGGAGGGGCCATTATTATTCCTATTTTATAGATGAGGAAACAGAGGCTGAGAGAGGTTAAGTGACTTGCCCAGATCACAGAACTTGTAAGTATATGAGATAGGTCTTGAACTCTAAGTCCAGGACTCTATACACCATGCCACCTAGTTGCCACATTTATGTCATCAGTATATTTCAAACGCAGAATACTTCTCTTCCTTCAAGGCTCAGCCCAAGCGTCACCTTCCTTCTGAACTTCTTGTTCCCTCAGTCTTTAATGCTCTCACCTCCATCAAATTACCCTGTGTTTATTTTTTTTTTTTTTGTAAAATGGATATATTTTGTCCCAGCAGAATTGAGGTCAGGAATCATCTCATTTTTGTCTTTGGATTCCCAGTGCCTGGCACAGTGCCTCTTTGCACATAGTTTTTAATATGTGTTTACCAAATTGAATTGAAATTAACTTGTGAAAGGTTATCCTAACTCTAAGATGGCAAATGTCAGCTTCTCAATTCTAGGGAGTATGTTCCGTAGCATAGGAGATAAAGCTCAGCACTTGATGTCTAGAAGATCAGAATTCAAATTCTGCCTTCGATACTTACTGGCTGTGTGACTGCAGACCAGTGATGTGACCTCTATCAGTATCAGTCCTCTCCAGGATGCTCTCTTGACATTCCAGACTGTCTCTACCATGCCCCTGCATGGGGGGGCATGCAGTCTTAAAGTTCTATCCTCCCCCAGGAGAAGAGAAGGTCCTTGAAGGCAGGGACTGTATTTCTGTTGTATTTGTATTCCTTGTTCTTAACACAGTGCCTGGCACAATGTAAGTGTTTAATAAATGCTTGTTGACTTGACTCAGTTTCTTCATCTATAAAACAGGTGTAATAATTGTATCTGCCCCATAGGGTTATTGTGAGGATCAAATGAGTTGATACATATACACATACATAGAGAGTTTGAATAGCACTACATATATCCATATTATATATATATATATATATATATATATAATGTACTTATAGATATCTTAAAGGCCAATATAAATGTTGACTATTATTTTGAATAACTAGCTGTGTGACCTTGGGCAAGTTGCTTAACCTCTGTTTACCTCAGTTTCCTCAACTGTGAAATGGGGATAATAATACCTACCTCCCAAGGTTGTGATTGAGGATCAAATGAGATAATAATTATACAGTGCTTAGCACAGTGCCTGGCATATATTAGGTGCTGGCTATTATTGTTATTATTATTATTAGACTTGTAATAGCACAATGATGTCTTTTCTTGTAAGAAAAGCATGACTTTATATGCATCACAAATATATACATAGACATTTGGGCCTTCAGACGTATTTCACAAAGATGAGTGTTTTCTTCATTTCAGCAATATGGTCTCTTGCAGTCTCTTTTTTGTTGTTGTTTTTCTAGGGCTATGATTCTTCTACAGGGAGATACTTGGCCTGCATCCCAG
>NW_020954591.1:14106019-14111060 GCF_900497805.2 Vombatus ursinus | reverse complement strand
TATCTGCCCCATAGGGTTATTGTGAGGATCAAATGAGTTGATACATACACACATACATAGAGAGTTTGCATGGCACTACATATATCCATATATATATATATATATATATATGTACTTATAGATATCTTAAAGGCCAATATAAATGTTGACTATTATTTTGAATAACTAGCTGTGTGACCTTGGGCAAATTGCTTAACCTCTGTTTACCTCAGTTTCCTCAACTGTGAAATGGGGATAATAATACCTACCTCCCAAGGTTGTGATTGAGGATCAAATGAGATAATAATTATACAGTGCTTAGCACAGTGCCTGGCTTATATTAGGTGCTGGCTGTTATTGTTATTATTATTAATAGACGTATTTCACATCGACCACATCAAGAGTGTTGTGTTCACTTCACGGTGCCACATTTTACTCTTCAAGTAATCATCCATCAACAACTATTTATTCACTATCTCCTAAGTGTCAGGCCCTGTGCTAGATCATAAAATTCAAAGGCAAATATGAAATAGCCCCTGCCCCTGAGGGGCTTACATACATAATGTCACTGAGAAGCTGGAGACTATCCAGAGGAGGGTACCCAGGATGACAAAAGGCCTTGAATTCATTCTGGGAAAGGATTGCTTGAAATAACTGGGAATGGTAGCCAAGAAGAGATAAGCCTTGAGGGGATATGACAGCTATCAACAAGTATCTAAAGGGCTTTTGTATGGAAGAACAAACTAGTTCTTCTTGGCTGTAGAGAATTGATATAGGAACAAAGGGTGAGTTGCAAAGAAGTAAATCAGACTTGGAGTCAGAAAAAAAATTGTAATGGTTAGATCTATCCAAAAAATGAAATGGACTGATTTCAGAAGTAGTAGGATTCCCCTCACTGGGAGTCTTCCACCATGGACTAAATAACCACTTGTCTGTAGAGAAGGACATTCTAGACAGCTACTGAGGTCCCTTCCAATTCTGAGACTCTGTGATTCTATAAACAAGAAATTCATATGCTTTTTGTCCATTTCTTTATACATATGACAGTGTGATGAGATATAATACCCTGGATACATTCTACTTCAGTTTTGGTCTAGACTTGTGGTTTAATAATTATATTAATACCAACATCACCACCGCCACCAGCACCACCACTACTACTACTACTACTACTACTACTACTACCACCTCGCTAGCTAGCTAGCATTTATATACTGCTTGCTATGTGCCAGGCACTATGCTAAGTGTATTACAAATATTATCTCATTTGATCCTCATAACAACCCTGCGAGGTTACTGATATTATTATCCCTATTTTACATTTGAGGAAACTGAGGCAAACAGAGGTTAAGTGACCTGCTTAAGATTAGTAAGTGTCTGAGGCCAGATGTGAACTGAGGCCCTCTTGACTCTTGGCCCAGCACTCTATTCACTGTGCCACCTAACTATACTCTTGGTGACCTGAGGTAGAGAGCTGCTCCCCACCCCATCCAATATATTTAAAGTGATTCCTCATGAGGCAGCATGGTAAGCATGAACAGGTTATCAAAAAGACCTGGTGGGGTGCAGTGGATAGAGCTCTGGCCTTAAAGTCAGGAGGACCTGAGTTCAAATCCGGTCTCAGACACACAACACGTACTAGCTGTGTGACCCTGGGCAAGTCGCTTAACCCCAATTGCCTAGCAAAAAGAAAAAAAAAAGACCTGAATTCAAGTCCCACCTCACATCATCACTAACTGTGTCAACCTGGAAACTCATGCACCCCCCTCAGACTTAGTTTCCTCATCTGCAAAATGGAGGCGATAACAGTGGCAGCACTGACTTCACAGAGTGGATGTGGCATCATATGAGGTAACCTAAGGTCATGCATTATGAGTAAAAAAGGCAGGTGGGGGGTTACCAATCTGTCTGGCATTACTCACTCACCAGGACCATGGTTCCTTGTGACATCTCTCTTTGGCATTCAAGCCACTTCTCCAGGCTCCAATCAATCAGTCACATCTGATTTGAAAACTGCAAGTCCCAGGCATGAGAAGTAACATCCTGGAGACATGCTGCCTCATTTTTGGTCTAGATCTATGGTTTCATTTATTGTAAGGAAATCCCCCCGAGGAAATCCCCTCTAACAACGCAGGTTGGCAGTGGTTCCTCAGCTGACCATCAGGGAGTTGCTTTGGGCATTGAGAAGTTCTAACTTGTTCACAGTCTCATAGTCATACAGAATCAGAAGTGAACCCAGGTCTTCTTGGCTCTGAGGACAATTGAGGACAATCCACTGTACCTTTAAAAAAAAGTTTTGAAATCCATTTTGTATTGAGAGTGTCCACTTATGAGACTATTTAAAAAATAAGATATAGGTGGTTCAGATATGGATCAGCAGGTTCTATTGAACTTGGTTTCTGATCCCAATATCATTCATATTCTATTTGCTAGCCATTAGGAGTCATACTTGAGGAGGTAACAAGAAAGAGACAGATGAGGAGGAACAGAAGGAAGACCAGGAGAGTTGATCTTACGGTGCTGATGACGGGAGAAGAGAGGCAATTTGGCATTGTGGTTAGAGAATGCCTGGCCTTCGGGTTCGGAAAGACCTCAGCTCAACTCTGACACACATCTGTGTGACCCCAGGACGGTCAGTGTCCCAGAAAACCCTCTGTGATTGTAAGCTGCAAAATAGTTGCACATCTCCATTGGTATACACCGCGGGTCTTTAGCCCGAGATCTGTAAACTTGGTCTTTAAAAATATTTTGCAACTCTTATTTCAATATAATTTGCTTCCTTCTTAATCTTATGTATTTTATTTTACTTTTAAAAACATTATTCTGAGAAAGGGTATAAGGACTTACCAAAAGGGTCCATAACAACCACAACCACAACAACAACAAAGGTTAAGAACTTCTGGTATAAGGCATCCACCTCCCAAAACAAACCCAGGAACTCTATGAACACGATTACAAGACACTTTTCACACAGATAAAGTCAGATCTAAATAATTGGAAAAACTTCAGTTGCTCATGCGTAGGCTGAGCTAGTGTAATAAAAATGACGATTCTACCTAAGATAATTTACTTATTCAGTGCCATACCAATCAAACTACCAAAAAATTATTTTATAGAGTTAGAAAAAATAACAAAATTCATTTGGAAGAACAAAAGGTCCAAAATATCAAGGCAACTAATGAAAAGAAATGCAGGGGAAGGTGGCCTAGCCATTCCAGATCTTCAATTGTATTATAAAGCAGCAATCACCAAAACTGCTTGGTACTGGCTCAGAAATAGAGGGGTGGATCAGTGGAATAGGTTAAGTATGCAAGACACAGTGGTCAATGACTATAGTAATCTATTATTTGATAAACCCAAAGACCCCAGCTTCTGGGATAAGAACCACTCTTTGAATAAAACTGCTGGGAAAACTGGAAAAGAGTATGGCAGAAAATAGGCATAGCCTACAATTTTACACCACAGACCAAAATAAAGTCAAAATGGGTTCATGATTTAGATATAAAGGCTGATACTATAAGCAAACTGGGAGAGCAAGGAATAGTTTACCTATCAGATCTATGGAGAACGGAAGAATTCATGACCAAACAGAAGAGAGAGAACATTATGAAAAGCAAAATGGATAACTTTGATTACATTAAATTGAAAAGTTTTTGCACAAACAAAGCCAATGCAACTAAGATTAGAAGGAAGGTAGAAAATTGGGAAAGAATTTTTACAGCCAGTCTCTCTGATAAGGGCCTCATTTCTAAAATATATAGAGAATTAAGTCAAATTTATAAGAATACAAGTCATTGTCCAATTGATAAATGGTCAAAAGATATGAACAGACAGTTCTCAGATGAAGAAATTAAAGCCATCTATAGCCATATGAAAAAATGCTCTAAATTACTATTGATTAGAGAAATGCAAATCAAAACAACTCTGAGGTACCACATCACACCTATCAGACTGGCCAAGATGACAAAACAAGAAAATGATAAATGTTGGAGAAGATGTGGAAAATTGGAACACTAATGCGTTGTTGGTGGAGTTGTGAAATGATCCAACCATTTTGGAGAACAATTTGGAACTATGCCCAAAGGGCTATAAAAGTGTGCATGCCCTTTGACCTGGCAATAGCACTTCTAGGGCTATATCCCAAGGAGATCACACAAATGGGAAAAGAACCCACGTGTTACAAAAATATTCATGGAAGTTCTTTTTGTGGTGGCAAAGAATTGGAAATTGAGAGGATGCTCATCAGTTGGGGAATGGCTGAGCAAGTTGTGGTATATGAATGTAATGGAATACTATTGTGCTATAAGAAATGATGAACAAGCTGACTTCAGAAAAACCTGGAAAGACTCGTATGGTCTGATGCTGACCGAAGTAAGCAGAACCAAGAGAACGTTGTACACAATAACAGCCACATTGTGCAATGACTAATATTGATAAACTTAAACCTTCCCAGCAATACAAAGCTCTAAGACATCTCCAAAGGCCTCGTGATGGAAAATGCTATCCACATCCAAAGAAAGAACTATGGAATTTGAATGCAGATTGAAGCATACTATTTGCTATTTTTTTTTCTCTTCTGCTGAGTTTTGTTTCCTCTTTCTGGTGGTTCCTCCTATTGGTTCTAATTTTTACTTACACCATCACTATTGTGAAAATATGTTTAATAAGAATGTACATATATAGCCTATATCAGATTGTGCGCCATCTTGGGGAAGGTGGTGGGGAGGAAGGGGGAGAAAAATTTTAAACTCAAAAGCATATGGAAGTAATTGTTGATAAATCAAAATAAATTAATTAATAAAAAAAAGAATCTCTGGTATAGAGTGTTTCTCAACCTTCCCTTCACCAAAGAAGTCACAGATCCAGACCAAATAAATAAATAAATAATTGGGACAATGCATTAATTAGAATAAAACATTACATATGCCAAGTCATAAAATTTTAGAAGTGAAATCTTAGAAGTTCTACAGACTTAATTCCTTCATTTTATAAATATAGGAACTGGGACCCTAAGGACACACACACACACACACACACACACACACACACACACACACACACA